>NW_027397081.1:892907-1098486 GCF_003265705.2 Callorhinus ursinus | reverse complement strand
ACACACACACACACACACACACACACACACACACACACACACACACACACCGGTCTATCTGCTTGAAAATGTAAACGATGTTATGATACCTACACTGGTTTGCATCAACTGTAGTCACCTTCTCTCTAGAAGTTGCTGCTCTGGAATTTTCTGGCAGGTCAGGTGCAGGCTTCCCAAGAAAAAGAAAAGACTTTTCCCCATTGTCAATACCCCGGATTTCTGCTTACCCTCGAGTCTAGCTGACGAGGGGATGGGGGAGGATGGATGAGGCACCACAATGAGAAAAAATGCTAAAGGAGAAAGTCTGTTTCTCAATTTTCATTTCCTTTTCTATATATTTCAGACATTTTTGGCGCAAATCCTTCAGGACCCTTGAACCTGGATTTTTTTTGATCTCTTCGTTTTGGCCATCCCTTCCTTCAGGCTTGGATGCTGCCTATGAAGAGACTAGCAAGGACATTGTTTTCATTTTTAAAGGTAATTATTAAATAATAATTTCTTTAACTCGTTGAAATAAACCCCTTCGCAGGAAAATTGAATTGGACTTTAATTTTCTCTACTCTGACAAATTGCATCTCCTTCATTACTCTAAGGTAGTGAAGAAACAGCTGGGTCTGGTATTATTTTATTTATATTTTATAGATAATAAAAATGCACATCGGTATATAAATTGCTCCGAGTTGTAAATTCCCTCCTTGGATTTGTGTTCATTCATTCAATCCGAAAATTTTTGTTAAAAACCCACTTTGAGCTGGGGGTTAAATCTTTACTATGAAAATCAAAGGTGCTGACAAGTATTTCCAAAACCGAAAGGATTAACTGTCATAAATTCAATGTGACTCTGAGTTATTTTTCTTAACAGGAGACCAGTTCTGGGCCATCAGAGGAACTGAGGTACAAGCAGGTTATCCAAAAGGCATCCACACCCTGGGCTTTCCTGAAACTGTAGGGAAAATTGACGCGGCCATGTTTGATAAGGAAAAGAAGAAAACGTTCTTCTTCGTAGGGGACAAATACTGGCGGTAAGACGGGGTTGGGATGGCTTTGTATGGAGCCTTGTTAGGGAAATTATCTTATTCCTCTGAGGAAACCCTCAGGCCACTCTCAGCCAGCCTCCCCGCCAGTGCGGGGATGGGATTCCCTTGCCTTGGTGAGCCCAGCCGCATCTGCCTCGCTCCTGCCTGGGGCCCCTGAGCAGCCAGCTGGAGCCCCCCTGCAACCGCCCCCCCCCCGCCTGGATGGCCTCTTCCTGCACCCCCCGGCCAACCCACTCATCCTTCAATCTTGCCTCAAGCGCCAGCACCCCGTGGAGCTTCCCTGCTGGACTCCAAACCCAGATGGGCTTGTCTTTTTTTGAAAGAAGCCTCAAGAATCCAGGCCACCATTTAGCATTCCTTTCCTGTTGACTCATCGACTCCTTGGGTGTTTGTCTCATCCTCCCAACTTTGCTATATGATTCTTCAGGGCTTCCCCTAACCTCATCCACTCGTTAATGCTGCTTGTTTAAGAGACCGGTGAGCAATAGCGGTCCAGGTTTATGGCTAGAACCCAGGACTCACGGAGGCTGATGCCCAAGGTCCAGCCAACGAGTCCGAAACACTTTCCCTGTGGTTTCCTGGTCTCCACCATCCCTTTTCCTGGGAGGCTGCCATAGGAAATCCAGATGTGCAGGGTGGGGGGGACATACACGAGCCACGTATGGTAGAGAACTTGAAATTTGTATTTGAGATGAATGAGCCAGTTCATCTGTTTGTACCTTCATGCCTTTGTGATAGAAAGCTGATTAAGGTTCTCTCCATCCGGGCTTGAGAGTATGGTAACAGATCAGGATGTTGCCTCTTCTCCTGGCGGAGATACAGTTCTAAGAACTATGTTTGCAATTCCATTAAAATCACATATTTCTGTAGTGCTTGACATGCTTGACATTTATTTGCAGTACTTGGAAAGTTTACTAGGATTCCACATTAAACCCAGCATGACTTAAGAATTCTGGTAACATGGCCTCTGCTGTGTTTCTTTTACTGGATGCAGGTTTGATGAGAAGAGACAATCCATGGAGCCAGGCTTCCCCAAGCAGATAGCAGAAGACTTCCCAGGGGTTGACCCGAAGGTTGATGCTGCTTTTGAAGCGTTTGGTAAGAGGATACTTGTTTTGTTGGCAATGGGGCACTTGAAACATTCCACGGTATCAGAGGGACAACTGGATTAATCTGTAATGACAGGTTTTCTTCTTTTTTTGAGATTTATTTATTTACTTGAGAGAGAGAGAGAGAGAGAGAGAGAGAGAGAATGAGTGGGGGAGGGGCAGAGGGAGAGAAAGAATCTCCAGCAGACTCTCTGCTGAGCACAGAGCCCAATGCAGGGCTCGATCTCATGACCCTGAGATCATGACCTGAGACGAAACCAAGAGTTGGACACTTAAGTGACTGAGACCCCCAGGCGCCCCACGTAATGACAGATTTTCTTTAACCCGTTCCTTCCTCTCTCCTCCAAATTGCAACTTATCAATTCTGTACCAAGTCTATGACGACTTCCTATAAAACATTGATTTGAATCATAAAGACAAGCAACACACGTCTCTCTATTTTGTACATGCAGAAAACACCAAAGTGCTCAAGTGTCACTTCCTTACATCCAGACCTGTTACCTTTCAGATTACCATGTGGGTATAAAAATCCACTCAAGTGGTGTGGCCAAGTTTCATACTGGCGGGCTTTCTCTTCCACTCCATCCTGTGGTGACTACTAATTCCCAGGGAGACGTCCCTGAGTAGTCAGTCGCTGCCCACACCGGTCAGTTGCAAATAACTGCTTCTTCTTGTGCCCAAAGTTTTAAAAATGTCGTATCTTTTTCCTGCTCGAGGAGAGATGGCTGGAGGCTGGTGATCTTTACTGGAAGGTAACCTGAGCACTAGGATGGCAGCGCCATAAAGGGCCCCCCTGGTGTTCTGAAGGAGTTTCCATGCTTCTCTGGGGCAAGAAAGGACTCTCAGGAAAGGAAAGGGGTGGAGGACTGTTGGGAAAAAAGAAAATAAAGAGCTCATAGTTTCCAAAGAAGCTGAGAACTTTGTCTGATCGGAAGCAGAATAACCTCGTAAGCGGAGCCTGGCTTTGCCGTCCTCAGCGAGGGACCTTGGCCCAGCGCGCGTGGACCCGCCACCTGCTCCTCTGTGGAATGGGGTTGGATACACTTCCTTCGTAGGACTGTTGCAGAAAGAAATGAAAAAACAATCCGATAAAACGTTTAGCAGAGTCCCTGCACTTAGGAAAACCCTATAAACCCTTTGTAATTTTAATTACCTACTATTCTGAGTTTCGTATGTTGCCAAACGGATTTATCTGAAAAAATATCTCATGGTTTCCCTTGTTCATATTTCCAGGGTTTTACTATTTCTTCAGTGGATCTTCACAGCTGGAGTTTGACCCAAATGCAAGGCAAGTGACACATGCTTTGAAAAGCCGCAGCTGGTTGAATTGCTGAGACCCCAAGAAGCGCCCCACAGCACCGGCAATGGCACTCCTAGTCCTCCCCCTCAGTCTCTGAACAGAGGTGCTCATTTTCTCCTGCGTGTGCAGGGACGACAGCGCGAGCGACCTCCGCGTCTTGCCGGTGGCCTCACACATTACCTGACATTGAGCGGGGACTTTGTCACATGGGGACGCTTCCACAGGAGAAGGGAGAGTGCTCCTGTGCAAGACCAGCAACTGTATATAGACTATTTACTTGTTATTTAATAAAGAGAATCGGTCCGTTATATTATCAGCTTGTTTGTTTCAAGAACAAGTTGTCCCCACAGCCTTGGGTGTGGTGTGGACCAGACAGGAGGCAGCCTGAGATCCTGGGCCTGTGGTGTTAGGATTCGGGTCTCCACGGCAGCCGCCTCACAGTGGGCTGGTCCAGGACCGAAGAGAATGTATCGCGGGCCCTCCGTGAGTGCCCTACCAACAGGTGTCCCTATTTCCACCACCCAGACATCTTATGTGTTCCTGATACGCCCTTGGAGAAAGACCTAGGAAAGCCGTCACCTTGCAGGGCAGGCTCTAGAAAAAACTGTGAAGCAGAATCTTAGGATTATCGCAGATCACCTAGTTCACATGCTTTCTTTTTCAGTGGAGAAAATCAAACCTGATCTTCATCTTTTCCTTCTACTTACATGTTCCCTTCCGCCCGCTCTAGCAAGCAGATTTCCTCACGTCCACTGCACACACGAAAGTATCCTCTGGTACTCATTTCCTATTCGTCCGTGCTCAAAGTCCATGCTGGGTTGTAGGCATAGGAACCTGCGTAAATGGACACAGCCCCTGCCTTCATCAAGATTATAGTCCTGCCAGAAAGAATATATGCAAATAACCACACACAGACATGCAACTGTAAATTTAATGAGTCATAAGGGAAAGCCACTGATGTCCTCGATAGAATAATAGGAGGATCTACGCTGCCCCGGGTCATGTTAGAACTTCTGGGGGAGTGGCACTGGAGGAGGTTTTGAGGGGAGGTGTGGGAACCGGGTGAGGGGATCACGGCTCGGGCGAAAGCGGTCACACTGCAGAGTCAGACGAGAACACGAAAGACAGCAGGGCTCCATGGGGGTGGAAGAAAGAGGGAAGAGGTCATGTCATTCCCAGACAGCTCTTCCTAGAGCAGAAGGACAAATGTCCCAAACGGTGGGAGCATTTGCTGGGTTGGGGGATGGCTTGGAGACACATAGCTTTGTGAGGAAACAGTGAGAATGGGGAATAATGGCTTAGGTTTGCCAAGTTTTGAAATGTCTATGAGATACCCAAGTAGGCTGTGAGTAAGTGAGTCTAAACTCAAAAGAGGGGACACAGTAACTATGGGGGTGATGGGTGTTGGCCACACTTACTGTGGGGACCGTCCTGCAACATGGACATACACGGAGTCTTCTCATGCACCTCAAACAATTCAGTGTTGTCTGTCAATCATATCAATTATTTTTAAAAAAGAGAGGAGATACAAATATATGGGTTGTCAGCATTTAGGTCGTCCTTAAAACCATGAGTATGAAAGAGACCACATGGGAGATTGCAATAAGTAAATTGGCAGTATTTTGGTAGGAATTGAGCATTTCTTTATTTTAAAAATTACCTGCATTTATTTGGATTATTTTTTTCAAGGGTACTAGGTGGCCACGGAGTAATTCCAAGAGTCAGAAACATGGTGAAAAGTTAATTTCCTCACACCTGTGCCCACCAGTTAGTGTCTTTTCTCAGAGGCTGGTTGGACACCCCCTGCCCTCATCCAGCTTGTAGTCCAGCAAGAGAGAATGTATGCAGATAAGCACACACATGCGTGCGACCCTCAGAGCTGTTTCGTACACAGGCAAGCATTAACACCGTCTTTTAAAGTTAGACTGGCAGCAAGCAAATTCACACTGCTGTGTTCTTTGCTCTTTTCACTTAATACACCTTGGCAACCACTCCTCCTTAGTACAGGCTTCACTTCTTTGTTAGCCGCCTTCTATGAAATAAACACATAATTTATTCCGTCCCCTATTGGTGATGAAACCCATGCTTAAATAAATGCATACATCAAAGAAATGAAATTTAAAAATAAAAATCATCAAAAATAAATAAAATACATATAATTGAAATAGATATAAATACTACATATGGAAAATAATAATTTAATGATATATGAAGAATACATTTGAAAAAATATAATGTATTTGAAATTAAAATAATTAAAAATACATCAAAATTATGTGCATTAGATTATTTTTAGTATGCAACATGTCAGTAGGTTATTTTCAATATTTTACTATCATTCCTGTACTCATACTTGTGTATCTGATGGAAAGTCAGCCTTCGTAGACTGAGCAGAGATGGGAGAGCAGGAAAGCTCTCTGTTGGATTCTCCATCATGCAGGCCATTCGATGTTGTTTAGAACAATAGTACTGGTGGAGAGATGAAGCTGAATTCTGACTAAAGTGGGTAGAAATAATGATAAGTTGGGATGCTTTTGGTTACAGGTAGCAATAACTGCCAACTGGCTTAAAAATAAAAGAGTTTATCAAAAAGACAAAAGGAAAGTGTTGGAGGGGTGCCCAGGTGGCTCAATCAGTTAAGCTTTGGTCTCTGGATTTCAACTCATCGTGTTCTCAGGGTTGTAGGATCCAGCCCCACATCAGGCTCCCCACTGAATGAGGAGTCTGCTTGAGATCCTCTCTCTCTCTCTGCCCCTGCTGCTCGTGTGCATGATCTCTCTCATTCTCAAAAAAAAGGAAAGGAAAAAGAAAAAGAAACAACAGATGTTGGTGAGGATGCAGAGAAAGGGGAACCCTCGTGTGCTGTTGGTGGGAATGCAAGCTGGTGCAACCACTCTGGAAAACTGTATGGAGGTTCCTCAAAAAGTTGAAAATAGAGCCACCCTCTGACCCAGCAATTGCACTTCTGGGTATATAACCAAAGGAATGAAATAAAAAAAGAGATATCAGCATTCTCACGTTCACTGCAGCATGATTCACAACAGCCAACGTATAGACACAACCTCAGTGTCCTCCAGCGGATGAATGGATAAAGAAAACGGTGCGTATACACAATGGAATATGATTAAACCTTAAAGAAAAAGAAAAGGAAACTCTACCATTTGCAACAATATGGATGAAACTTGAGGGTATTATACTAAATAAGATAAGCCAGACAGAGAAGCACAAATACCGCATGCTCTTACTTACACATGAAATCGAAAAAAATGTCAAACTCCTAAAAGCAGAGGGTACAAGGGCGGTTGCCAGGACTAAGGGCCTGGAGGAAACAGGGAGATGTTGGAATGGGAGATAGGAAATTTTGGTTATGTGAGACGAGTAAGTTCTGGAGAGAGAATGCCCAGCACGGTGACCACAGTCACTAATTCCGTATGGTGGACTTGAAATTTGCCGGCGGTGGATCTTAAATGCTCTCGCCACTCACACCCGCGAGAAAAGGTAACTCCGCGCCGTGGTGGGTGTGCTGAGCAGCCTGACCGTCGGCATCATTTCACAATGTGTACCAATATCAAAACACCGTGCTGGACACCTTAAAAACATACAATGTTTATTGGTCAATAATACCTCAATAAAGCTGGAAAAGATTTTAAAAAGCAAAGCCTTGAAAATAAGAGTAAAGGAGTTTGCTGATCCACATCACGCAAAAGCGCAGCAGTGGCGCAGGTCTCTGTCGGTGTCACCGTGGCTGTGGCCCGGCCCCGGCCTGCGTGCCAGCCATGCCCAGCGCCCCCCACGGCCGCCCCGGCATCGTGCCCACACGGGGCACCGCCCGGCCGCAGACCGCCCTGTGAGCCGCCCTTCTGGATCTTTCGTAACAGTGGGGTCATCCTGGAAGGGTGGCCGAGGCAACGGGGAGTCATGTCACCAGCCGAGTTGCTGCTACACAGCGCGGGGCGGGGCGGGGGGGGGAGATGCTGAGGCAGAAATCTCTGTCCGTCCACCACAAAGAGGCTGGGACGGGTGGCAAAGGGGAAGTGACCGGTGCAGATAGTTCTTAGGAGGTGTTGGGCTGGGCATGAAGGGAGCAATACGCGCGTTCCTTGTACTGGCCCCCCTGATTCACGGTCCTTACGCGTATCTTCACTTGTCTGGGGAAAGGCACGGGACAGCTGTGCAAGGCTTGAATACCTGGTGTTCCCCAGGCACGGCACAAGGGGCTTGAGGTCCAGTGTTCGTATCATCCTCATGAGTACCGTTGGGTCGGGGGCTTGTTTCCACCGTGCAGAAATAGGAGTTTAGAGTGACACAGGGACCCCGCCATGGTCACATTGTAGGTAGCAGAGTCAGGCCCTAATTTCATTCTTTCCTGGTTCCAAAGACCGTGTTCTTATTTCGTCTAGAGTAACAGGCAATAAGGCAGCCTGATGGCCTTATCTCACTTAGTTTTGACTCCGATCTGAACTAGATGTTGTGCTGTATCATACTGCATGACCACAAAGAGAGGAAGTTGATTCTTCCTCAGTTCTGCAATTTAAAATTCCCACAGCCCAAAGGCCAACGTTCTTGTATCTGTGTCTGACACCTGGCCTCTGCCCCAATTCCCCTGCGCTATCCTCAATTATAATGGACAATGGCGGACCTCCCACCTGCCAAGGCTCCCCTCTGTCCTTTCCCCCAAGCAATCTTGTTCCAGAAGGACTGGTGTGTGGTGTGTGTGTGTGTGTGTGTGTGTGTGTGTGTGTGTGTGTGCTGACAAGCCAGCCACCCATGTTTCTTGACACCAAGTAGAGGCCAAGCGCCAGGGGCCAGACTTATAGTCCATGTTAGGACAAGTCCAGCCCTAACGGTGACGTGGTGCTGAATCCCAGGATGATGTTCAAGAACTGGCTTGATTTCTCTTGCCTGGGAAATGTAGAGCACATCTGCATTACAGGAAGTGACACTAGATCGGGGGCGGGGGGGGGAATGAAAGCAAAACTGGGAATCAGATGGGAACTTGGCAAGAAACCAACAGAATGGTGGGTTTAACACTGATGAGAAAATAAAGAATAAAAATGGTACAGAATCTCACCCTCTCTACAGATGGGTTACTCTCTCAGAAGCCCATCGCCAAATATCACACCAAGATGTGAGCCCACTGTGAGGAGGAACAGTGGGAAGGACACACTGAATTCACTCAAATGCAGTGGGAATAATTTGTGCAAGCAATTTTCTGTAAAATGGAAGACATTGGCAGGACCTATTAATTCATGTGGAATTAATTCAATTCTTGGGTTTATTATATTAATAAGAGTTAAGTGCTTAGAAATACTCTGATTTTAAGTCTGCACAAATAGATTTGGATTGTTTGGAAGAATTAGCTATTTTAAAATCATGATTGTAATTTGAAGTGTTGATGAAAGTATTTATGAATGCAAATAGTATTAAATGTTTAAGGATATTTCAAAATTTTAACCATACAAATCCATTAAATATTAGTCAAAGAGCTAATGAAAGTGATTATAATCATTTTATACACATTTCCTAGGTTAATAAACAGAATAGCAAGATTAGAAAGTTGAATTTAAAATCTTAAGAAACCTTAAGATTTAGGTTTTTTTATGAATTGAATATTAATTATAATACAAGTAAAATTGTACTAATAGGGATGCAAAAAAAAAGAAGCTGCCCTCAGACATTAAGAAATCCAACTGAAGGGCTGACATTTTAATGCAGAAAGGAAGCAAATAGTTTACATATATTATTTCTTTTAATTCTCATTAACGAGGTAGATATTATTAAACCAATTTTACAAAGAGGGTTGCTGCCACTCAGAAGGACTGAGCCATATCCTCAAGGTCGTGCAGATGGTAAGTGACAGAGTCAGGGGTCGAATCCATTTGCCTGACCCCAGGCTTATGTTTGATCCTCTCTGCTGCCCCCTACTCTGAGTGTTGACATGAATTGATCTACCAATGTGATTAATGGCAAGAGGCAGGGAGCAAAGCAAAGACGGACAGAGGAAATAGGGCAGGAGTTGAAAAAGAGAGGAAGGGCTGGTGCTTTGTAGCAGGTTGCTTGGCCTGCCCCATGAGGGGTTGCAGGATACAGACATGCAAAAGTCGGTCTCGTAACTTGAGAAGTTCCTGTAAGTGCTGCTATTTTTCCATTTAGATAAGGAATGTGAAGCATGTAATAGAGTATTTCATGTGCATCTAAGTGAATAGGCATAAGGTCTGCTATTAATAAAGTAGTCATATCATAATTCAAGAAAATCTGATGATTTGTCATTAAGAAATCACCGCAAACCCCGACGCTACAGAAGGGGCACGGTGACTCGTAAAGGCACTGTGCGTTGCCCCCTCCTGAGGGGCTGAGATGAGATGCGACCCATGAGGCCACCAGTAGATTCCCGAAGGCAGGAAAATATTTTATAGACCCGTCACAGAACCACAAATACATATCCCTGGTAAGTTCTACATCTGAAAGTGACAGTGTAGTCCTTAAATTTTTCCGTACGTTAACTTGCTTAGAATTTCTTTCCCCACAAACCCCTAATCTGTCACCATTCAACTCTGAAGTAGGTGTGTCTTTTTGCCAATGTTCTCAGCCCACGGTAGTCTTGTGATTAGTCGGGCTCAAATCACGTCCTTGAGAGTGAGCGATAAACGCATGAGGGGAGTCTCAGCCACAAGACCACAGTTCGCAGAAATTGAGGTCAAACTCCTGCTCTGTTGCCTACCCTCCCGGGGCTCATGGTCTGGGGAAGGCCGGCTGATTCCGAGACGAACATAAAGGGCCAACACGGTAGGAGACGTCCACTGGTGTCTCCGCTTGCTCACTCTTGGCAACACTTACCAGGCTGTTGCTACACGTAAGCGTGCTGCTGAGCACTTGCACACATCAGTCAACAGAACGGACAAAGATTTTCCCTTCCTAGGACTTACATTCACGAGGGAGGCAGATAAGAACTAGAATTAGACTACAAATACACTGTACCATATGTGAGAAGGAGATACGCACTCTGGAAAAGAGAAAAAACATAGAGTTAAGGGAATGGCAAATGCAGGAGGTCGGGGGTGGTGGTGGGTTGCAGCTGAATTAGTGTGGTCAATGTGAGCTTTTTTTCCCCGGAAAAAGAAAGATGAGACATAGCTTTTGGGACACAGCAAGTCACTTCAGGCCCCTGGCTGTTCCCTGTGATCTGGCCCCATCTCCCCACTGGGCACAGTCTTGCAGAGCTTCCTCGGAGCTATTAGAACAAAGGAATGGGAAGCCCCAGTCCTTAAGGACCCTAAGGAAACGATGCAAGAAGAAGCCGTCTCCGCAGGACAGGAAATAGCCCGACCTTCTTGGAGACAATAAATCTGTGGCCCAGCTTGCAGTGCTGTTTCAAAAGTAAAGAAGGACCTAATGCACATTCCTGAGTTGTTTTTGCAGGATAACAGGTGTATCAGAATCTGACTATAGATTGCCTCTTCTTGCTCTTTGTGAGAGCCCAGGATTATTATATTCACATCAGTGTGTCTGACACAGAGGGCAGGACGTGGTGTGCTGGTGGTATGGGCAGTTTGGGATGGGAGTGTGGAAACCCTCATAGATGATCCAATGATGAGCAGGTGGTGGGTGGAGGAGTGTTTCAGCAGGTCAAGCGAGGAAATCAGGGAGAAGTGAGTGAAGAATGGAAAGGATTAAGATACTAAGATGACAAAATAGAGAATCACAGAAGGACAGTAATCTAAATTGGTCACGTAGGAAGTGTGTAGGGAAACAGGAGGAGAGAGGTGTCTGGAGAGAATTTTCATCCAGGTCCCAGGGCTGAGACCGGAGACCACAGGAGGGCTTTCATTCCTCTCAGACTAGGGGTCAAGAATGCTCCAGCTGGTCCACCCGAGAAGCAAAGCCAGAGTTGGCCCCGCAAGCAAGGAAAGAGGTATGCTTGTGGCTCCCTGCCTCCTGCAGCCCCCCTGTCCCCATGTGGGGGGCTGGGGGGGTCAGGATCTATAAGGTCCACCAAGGCTTGAAGCCAGAATCGGGACCAGGGTATCTCAAAGTCCTGCACGGACTGAGGTATAGGGGGGCATCATCCTTGGAGCAAAGCCGGCGTGCAGAGAAAGGAAAACAAGCAAATATTCAGGCTCAGGCTAAGAACAAGAGGGAGAGACAGAGACAGAGCCTTCAATCTTCCCATTTCTCAGGAAGGCTGGCCTGAGATTGTAGTCCACGAGGTTCCCCAAGTTCCTTATCATAAATCTACTCTAATTGACCCCCCAACAAAATGATTCTTGGCTTAGACCTAAACTGGGAGTGGGTTGACAAACCACAGACCCTCAGAGAATATGTGGAATTGGCTGTGGGGTCCCAGCAGGGCAGAGAGAAATGCCCTGTCAAGGTGAAGCCAACAGTCCGTGAGCAGGGAAGCAACAGTTGGTTCCCCTACGGTCTGTGCTTTTGTAAGTGTATCTTTGACCTCCACACCCTGCCTTCTGGCTGTGTTCAGTCTTCCTCTTCTGTGCGCCCATTAACCCACAGTGTGCTCTAACTGTCCCCAAATGTCCCACCTTGGACTGTCTCCAGTGCCCAGCATGGCATCTGCCTCTTAACCGCTGCTTATTAATAAACTTTTATTGAATGAATGAATGAATGAGTTTAGGAAGGAAGCAATGCTTGGTCCTAGATGCTCTTTAACCAATAAGAGTCTAGCAGGCCGAGTGTGGAGGGTAAGGGAACAGCACGTGTGCAGTGGTGTGAAGATATGAAAGATAACAGAACATTTTTGGGGAATCACAAAGAGTTGGCTGGACCACAGTGAAGAAAAGGTATTTTTTTTCTGAGTTATATTATAGAGGGAAGAATATCAAGAATTCAACCTGCTATTACATAACGAAAAACATCATATTTCCATTAATAAATGTAACAACCGAGAAAACATTCCCCGAAACATATTATTAATTAATTAATTCAGTCTGTGCATAATTCAGCAGTAAATCCACTTTGGAAGTCGTCAGGCTACAAACAATAAATTGAACAGGTAACTTTAGCGAGTGTTACCTGCTGCACACACAGTACGTTTCTTATGCATTTCTGAAGTAGATCACACGTGCTTCAAACAGGGGGCACAGCATTTGGGGGAGAAGCACCCTGGCCTTCCAGATTTACCACAGAAGCCACAGCCTCCATTAGTCCCTATTAGTCAGTAGGAAAAAGCCACTTCGGGTCGGGGGGTCCCACCCTGGACGACAACAACAGCTGATTCATAAAGTAACTATTTATCAATAAAAGCTGCTCAGTGTGACTAAGAGGAAACTGCTTCACTCTCCCAAGATAAAACTGAAGGTGAGTATGTATGTTACATGACTTCCTGGTCATGATTTACACAACTGAGAAACTTGCCACCTCGACATCTAGTATTAGAGACACATGTAGCCCGTGCCAAAGGGGATGATAATACATCTTGTAGTGTAGCTGTTTCTTGGGAGAGCCTCCAGACTAGTCAAGGAGTCACTCACTGTCTTGGCTTACGACGGACATTTAGGCAAAAACTATATTGACATTGACATGCTGTACCTTGTTGCATAATAACAATTTCTTCAAGAATCGTGATTAAGTTACATTATAGATAGCTTTTTACTAGCAATATTTGGCATATTGACATGTTCTCATCAGGACTCATAGTTGCAAGAGTTTTGCTTCCAAGAAATAAAACAAATGGAAACGTAGGGCCTCTATTTCCTCATGTCCAATGTTGGATGGCTAACGTAGGATGATTTTAGGTGTCTTTCCCCTCTACCAGGAATGGACGCTCATCGAGCAGCTATTATGTGATAAGCATGATGTATGTTTGCATTTGGGGATTCACGTAGCCATAAAGCTGTCATGGAAAATCCTCATATTATTGTTTGCATTTTATATGTGAGAAAATGAGATGTCAGAAAGGTTAACGTGTGGAAGGCTACAGGTCTAAAAAGCTGCAAAATCGAGTTTTGAATTCAAACCTGCTTTACACAAAAATTAGATTTCTTTCACATTCAGAATTCTGCTTCTGGTTCTATGTCCATCCATATTAAGTCTACGTTTGTAATCACGCTGTCTGAAGTTCCAATCAATGGGAGTCAATTAAATTAGTAATGCCTGCATAGTATTTTGATTAGTATTCTAAGAGCAAGTTTATCTTTTTATTTCAAGAAAATGCTAACTATAGACCCAGAAAATGGGTTTCATGTCTGTGAACCCCTGGTTATCTTGTATCGCTATGGAGCACCTGATCGTGGAGACGGTCTTAAAGGTCAGGAGGTAAGGATAATTACCATATGCAGTCATTCAGTTTACAAGGTACCTACCAGTTCAATCATATCATAACTGCATGGGCTAGGCATTATAATTTCCTTTTTTGCAAATGATAACAGCCAAGATCGCTCAGCTGTGATTCAAACTCATGTCATTTGACTCAAAATTCTGTACTTTTCCTACTACACCTTTTGGAGGGTACCTGAAAGAAAATTCTCTTACACATCTCCTCCCCATGTATAAGGTAACCATCCTCACTCACTATAATTAGAAAGCCACCGTTTTGTGAGCAAACACTGGTATTGGAATGCACAATTGACCTTGGAACCCGACTGGGTTTAAACCTCCACTGTGCCACCTCCTGGTGCATTGGAGAAGATAATGCGTGTTTCCGTTTCTCCTCACCCAGATGGTGGAATGCATCCAGCCCTAAGGAACCCAGCCTCCCTACGCCCACCCCACAGCAGCCCCCAGAAGCTTCCAAGGAGCAGGAAGTGGAGCGTGGGTCTTTAGGCCTGGTGGGCACTGCCCAAATGTTCCCTTTTCCAGTTTAAGGAAACTGCTGTTCTCCCTCCGGCTTCCCTCCAAACTTTTTCCTTTCCCTTCTTAGTTGAAGACACCGCACATAACCTCCCCACATGATCTTAGGTTTTCCCAGAAGCTGGAAAGAGATATTGCCTTTAATCCAGTCACTTTTGATTATAGTCCTGAAGACACCTCTGAACCAGGGAACACACTGTTCTTGGCAAGCTCTGGGGAGATTATGGGACAAAATACCATTTTACATCCCAATATATTATCCTATGACATACCTTCTCCATAGAGCTGTATGTATGCATTCTTTCACAGGCACTGTGCTAAGTGCACCTATGTTTATAAAGTTAATCCGATAAGCATATTTATAGATTTTGAGTCACAAAGGTCAATATATATCTACATATACACATAAAATATGCAATACACACCGGTCCCCCTTTATACGGAGACTGTGCTAACCCCTCAGTATGAATGAGTTTGCAGATTTGCTCTTACAACCTCGACAGCAGGGCCCTGGGAGAGGGAGAAGAACCAGAGGACGCTGGGCATTTGAGGAGGCTCTGTGACCTCAGGCTGAGCTCAAGGCCAGGGAAGAAAACACCCCAATGTTCTAGGTGTGTAGCTTTCAAGATAGAGGCCTCTAAGGGCTACTGGCTCTTCTCTTTGGGGTAGATTTCTCTAAAAACCCTTGTGTCTGCTTCACCATATCTGTACATATTCTCCTGCTCCTTTCGAAAGCTGTACAGCCTGGGAACCTAGTTTCTTTTCCCAAAACCATGAAGGGGAGCCGTGTGCTTAAGGGGAAGTCACTGTCTTCCGCGAGCTTCTGTACGAGCCCCTGCCAGGCTCAGGCTGCCACAGAATCTGGCTGAAAGTAGGAAGCTACAGCTACCTCCATGTCTTACATTGAATTCAACTGGTAAAGGACAACTGATCATAAAAACAGGAAGGCTAACTCTTCGTTAGCTCTTAACCCAGTTACACAGTGCCAGATACTGTTCAGATCGCATGTAATTCATTTAGAAAATAATATGATGCTACCCCAACGTCTGTTTGTTATCACCTAACCTAAAATAGGGAAGCAGAAGTTGATGACCGTTTCAACTGATCTCTAAGATTAAATTATTTCATGAGGCAATTCAAAGACTCGGCATACTGGCTCCTTTCCTGTAATGGAGTGAATCTCTGAAATTCTCTACAATGTGATACATGACTCTGAAATTGACTAGTTGCACATCCTTTGTGCAGCCCAAATCCCAACTGATACTTACTCATGGTTTAGTGTGCAGAATGGCTTGGGAGCCCTTCACTCTCATCAGCTGCCTGGGACCCAACAGAAGACCCTCCAAGGGGCTTATTGGAAGGTAGTCCAGACAAACGTCTAACCACGCAGCTCCTGTACACCTCCCTCCAACTGTCTCTCCAAGAATGCCCAACTGATGCTACTTGCACCATCATGACAAGATGTGTTACTAGTGCTAGGTTCTAAGAACTAAGTACCAGAACTAAGAGAGGGATGCTTACATGAATAGCAAAAAGAGATTTTGATTGAATTTGTTTTGGCCATTAGTGGGTTTCTGGGTAAATTGGCTGAAAAGTACATCCTTGTGTTTTAAATCTTATTTTTCCTACTGTCTCCCATAAACATTTTGGAGATCCGTGCCTACATAAATATTCATTGGTGTAATATAAATTACACCTACAATTTTTAACAGCTACTTTAAGAAATGATTATACAACAATCGGGCCATATCCATTTCATGAAAAAAGTAACTTCTGAGATAAAACTGGATATCTGATTATTTTTGCAATTCCTAGCATGGGGCCTGATGCCTTGTATATCGTACCTATTTAATACATGGGAATGAGTTCAGTCTATATGCATTCAGTTTTTTATAGAAAATTCAGGGAATCATTAACTAGTGTGTTCTTATCCACATGTGCTCTGCCAACCTGATCATTACCATTTCTTTGGGAGTTCACTACGATCCTGGGGTTTAACCATTTCAGCCCCCATCGTGGCTATGGTTCTTCCCAAGTTTGCCAAAATGAAAGAAATCTCTCTGAAAGAAGAAACACCCTCCAAAGTGTGAATGTGTAACTTTTTCTATTCTATTGAATTTAAGCTAACATTTTCCACATCAAGCAAATTTGTACCCAAACCTGGTACACCCTGGAAAATGGATAGCAACACAAACACAAAATGCCAGCCCTCTTTTCAACCAATTGCCTTCCGTTAGGAGAGTCAAATCAGGGTAAGGAAAATATGGAAAGTGCTTTAAGAAAGCGGAATGTTTTGTGAATACTCCAAGTGGGGAGGAGAGAGAAGACATTGTGGATGAAGCGGCACTTGACCGAGACCTGGAGGGACGCAGAACTCTGTGATGGCGGAACAGAGGGGGCTGTGACGTGGGACAAGGGGGCAAATGGGGTGCAGCTCACGTGTGGGAAACAGCCTAGCTCAGGGTGTGCGGGGAGAGGGAAGCGAAACTGGGGCGTCTCTCTGGGCCTGAGCACGGCAGGTTTTCCACATGCCATTCACTTTGGGCAATAAAGGAAACCACGGAAAGATTTTATTCATAGAAAGAATTATGGGGCTTTCTGTAGTTACCACCCACCGTGTCCCAGCCTCTGGACTAGTATATCCTATGTGTGTCTCGTCTCAGAACCCCGCCTGGCACGGGCTAGAGTTATTTCCAGTTTTCAGATGAGAAAATCAAGACATAAAAAGACTGATATGATGAAAACAGAGACGGAGACAAACCATGACAGACTCTTAACTCTAGGAAACAGACTGCGGGGGGCTGGAGGTGACAAGGGTGAGGGGTTGGGGTAACTGGGGGATGGGCACGGAGGGGGGCACGTGATGGGATGAGCTCTGGGTGTTGTGTGCAATGAATGAATCACTAACCTCTACATCGGGAACTAATTAAAAAAAAGACATAAAAAGACTGAGTAACAGGCTATGTAGTAAGGGCACAATTTGAACGCAGTCTGTGGTTTAGGAAGCTCTGTTCCAGGTAAGAAGTTTAACAGTGAGGAATTAGAGTCCCGCTTTGGAAGGAAACGACACCACCCCCAGATGGAGCCGTCCCAGTGGCAGGTGAAGCCCAGGTAGGGCTCCGGGAAAAGACTGGGGCCTGTGTTCGGGGAGGAACTTTTGTGAGGCTGTAAGCTGAAGTTACAGGAGGAGAGACCCCTGTCCTGGGGTAATAAGTGGCCAGCAATGAGAGATGAGGACTCAGAGCAGGGCCTGAGTGAATGGATAGATTCCAGGGGGAAAAGGAAGAGACCCAGCAAAGAAGAGGAAGTAATCCAAAAGTACAGGGAGAAAAAGCAAAGTGCAGAGACTCCCAGGCCAAGGAAAGAAGGATCTGTCCAAGACAATGCCAGAGAGAGTCAGTGGCACCATGACCCCGTGGTGGATGTTAGTAGTCACCCCTGAGAGCCCAGGGCGAGGGATCAAAGTCAAGGTCAAGCTTAAACAATAAGGTGGATGGTAAAGAGCGGAGAGATGTTTGGGGAGTTGATCTTTTCCACCAGGTAGACAAGTTCACAGGGTGCGGGAAAAGATTTGTACCAAAGGAGACACGACAGAAAAGCCAGAAGGGTGGAAATCACAGGGGAAGGCATAAGCTTATGCACGGAGGGGCTGAGCCAACTCACTGGCTTTTCCATACTAATTTCCTGTTAGAACGAAGAGATGCATTCCAGCCTCAGGCATCTAGAGATGTCTGCGGGGTTCAGCGAAGATCCTTTCAGGCCCGAGGGACAGGGTGGTGGGATGGAGACATAACTATAGACGTGACAGAACCAACGGAACCAGCCTCGTGTCTCACAACACTTTCTCTGATAGGGAGGCAAATCCCTTACCCAGTGTCATGTCTGGTGACAGGGCACCATGAAGGCTGGTGGACTGGAGTTACACAGATCCATGACAGTAAGTGACTGCAGGTCGATGCGTCAATCATCTCTACCTGGAAGGTAGCCATGACGACCAAAGGAACAACAGGTGCACAGCATCTGTTAAATGTCAGACCCACACACACTTGTTGTCCATGAAGCTACCATGGGGCCATTCGTAAGGAGAACATACCGGGTGGGGCAAAGCCGTCCCTCATGTTACTCCCAAAGCAAAACAGCATTCAATATTTAAAGGTTCTGCTAAAGATCATTTCAAGCCTTGTAGGACCAAAAAAACAGAAAAAAAAAATCTGACACTCAAGTTGAATTATAAAATTAAAAGGCTGTATTTCCAAGCATAAAAAACCATGAAGTAAGATTGCTATTCCAAGATGGAACTTAATATGGAAAAACGCAAACATGTTTGAGTCCTTCCCCAGAGCAGTAGGCATGAAAACCTTGGAAACAATTTGCCTGTTTGGAAATAGTCAGGAGTCCGCTGGTGCAGCCGCACTCACAAGAGCCCACTTGAGGCCGCCATTCTCCCGGGAAATACAGGATAGAGGACTAATTTCCACAAAACTACATCCAGATGGGGGTGATGGGGGAAAAAGGCCCCAGGGAAAAAACATTCGAAGGTGAAGAGCAATAAAATTCTAACATGTCTTGAGCTTCTTGGAAACTATGCCAAGTTCAAGCATTGCTAGGATTTTGGTAGGAATTAATCCCCAGCTTTCTGGTCTAGATTTTTATGTTTTCCTTTCCACTCTCAGATAGATCACATGCAGGCACTAATCAAGGAGTTATGTGAATACCTAACTGGAAATTTCAAGATTCAGTACCACGGGAATCTTCGAGGCTGGCTGCCTAACCAAACTTAATTTAAAATTCTTTGTTATTTTGGGAAGAAATTTAACAAACAGCTATTTCAGTGACCAGTTTGCAATGCCCGTCAGCATTCACAAAGTTGTAATGAAACACTTGAGGCTTTTCGGCCAAGAGCTCTGCCCTCAGACCAAGAGCAGAAGGTGTAAGCCAAGCTCCTAGTGCTCTCCCCGGCCACGACCCCTGCCCCTGGACCACCAGGCTGTGGGCACCCTCTCTGTTCTCCAGTTTCTTCATCTGGAAAATCAGGGTGCTGGGCTAGACCTTGGTTTCTGAGCTTCACTTTACTGAATCTTCACTGTTGCATGGAAATCAGAGACCTCGCTAGAGGAGAGGAGACAGGGGACTACATGGGAGGGAGGGAGGCAAGGCTCTCCGGCCCCATTTCCCACTTCCGGAGGGTGCTTCTTCTCTCATCGGCTTTACTAGTTGGCTTTCCAAAAGGGATTTTGTTTAAAGGATATAGTAGTTCACAAACGTTGGAAAACTTGCAGACTGTAGGCTATGTAGACTTCTGCCACACTGAACATTTTAAGAGGCTCTTCCCGGGTGATACCTTCGAAATTCCTGGCCCAGCCCCAGACAGTCACATGCTCTAGAGCTAATGTGGGGACCCTTGCTTCCCACTGCCCAGTGGAGCGGGGTGCATCCTCTTCACACTGGCCAGACTCCCCAAGAGTCAGGGTGTGTCTGCTACCCCTTGACTTTAAAACACAAGCTCTAACGTAAAGAGTTTCTTGCAGGATTTCCCTTGCCTGCACTGAAGTCCGTTCAGTTGCTGGTGTTCTGTGGTCCCAGCCGCGCCCTCCTCCATCTGATGCCTGTGAGGAGAGGATTTCAACTTCATGAGAATTTCTTCTAATTCCTCTTACTGTCTTGAACTCACCCATCACTCCACTTAGATGAGGAAGTTGTGGTTAGATAATTAGGGAGGAAATGAGCTCTTTCACATCAATCCGAAATACACTGAAGCAATATTTATACACAAGATGTTGTTCTTCATGTGGCAAGGAAAACGGAAGTCATGAAGGTGAGAAAGCCAACCGGACAGGTGGGAAAGGCGGGGGCCCCATCGGGTGCTGAAGGCGGAGAAGAGAGACGAGTGGTTCTCACCTTTACGTCTCATTAAACGCTTTCTAGGAAGGAGGGTGGGGTGTCAGTAGAGGAAGCCACAGATTTAGATCATCTTTTCTCACCAAGGGTAGAAAGGACACCCCCACAAGACACTTTAATATAGAACATAGATACATAAATGAACATTTTTCATTACATAGCCATGTATTTATTTTAATACGTATAGAAAAATAATAACCCATTAAACCATGATTTACAGATAAGATAGCCTATAATGAGGCAAAACTTGGGGCACCTGGGTGGCTCTGTTGGTTATGCATCTGCCTTCAGCTCAGGTCACGATCTCAGGGTCCTGGGATCGAGCCCCGTGTTGGGCTCTCTGCTCACCGGGGACACTGCTTCTTCCTCTCCCACTGCCCCTCCCCCCATTTGTGTGCTCTCTCTCTCTCTCTGTGAAATAAATAAAATCTTTCTTAAAAATGAGGAAAAACTTGTAAATTTCAAGAAAAATACAAAAATAACACTAGTGGTGGTACTGAGATTTGGCAAAAATTATGATGGCAGTAGGAGGATTAATGAAGGTCAGGAAATTTAGGGTTGGACCAGCTCTACTGTCTCTTCTCTCCCAGCATTTCCTGGTAAAACTAACATGAGCAGCTTTATATGAACTCCTGTTAAAGCCATCTTAAGATGTCCCACAACGATGTCTGTTTATTAATTAACCCTCTGCCATAGTAATTGGTGCACAAAAGATGCTAAATAAGATCATTCAAATAGATGAAGGCGTAAATACATGAACACATGCATACATGGAAGAAGAAATCATTGCTGCCTAGTGCCAACGAGCAAAGATGTGGTCGCATCGAGGGGAACGAGGATGATTAAAAATAAGACAGCAAGGGGTGTCTGGGGGGCTCAGTAGGTGAAGCAACTGCCTTCGGCTCAGTTCATGGTCCTGGGGTCCTGGGATCGAGCCCTGCGTCGGGCTCCCTGCTCAGCGGGAGGCCTGCTTCTCTCTCTCCCTCTGCTGCTCCCCCTGCTTGTGTTCCCTCTCTCTGTCAAATAAATAAGTAAAATCTTTAAAAAAAATAAGACAGCAAACTCCCAGTAAGACAATAAGACTTGGTCTCCTGCAAGCCCCTGCCTCCCCTGGTACCTTCTGAAGGGTTTCAGAGAAGGATCCGACATGTCCCATGATGCCAACGGGCAGTGTCTACACCGGGTGTGAGTTATCGCATACCCCACCTGTGTACGGGGGTTTCTCAGCCAAGGTTCTCACTCCTGGGCCTGAATTAAGATTGAGAGAAACCGTGGGACCCTGAAGGTGTCCCAGGAGACTTAGTAAAGGTGGAAGGGAGTGCCTCTGAAGGCGGGATGCCTGCCCCATGGTGAGCCTGCAGGGCTACAAGCTTCAGCAGTGCGGGTGCTGAACAACCACCCTACACATCTACGGGTCAGCAGCTCTGCCCCTGCCCTGGGATTGTGAGCGGGGTGCACCCTGGAGCGCCTCACGGCCAGTAAAATCAAGGAGCAAAGCCTACTTTCCCAAATGCTCATGGAGTACTCTAGAACCCTTCTCAAATAGGATGGAAATGAATTGGAGAAAACAACAGTCTTGTGCCTCCTTCACACACTTCCTGTTTGGTAGTGTGTCTTAATCATGAGATTGCGACACCAAGTGAATCTAAATAATCTGCAGACGTCACCATTTCTGATAATTGCTTGAGCTATTCTCACTAATCAAAGAGCATATTATGAAACATGAGTCAGCCAGCCTCTGGCTTTCTGGAAGCGCAGACCTGTATATAAAGAGGGAGATTTCCTAGCTGATGCACTGGGGTGGCCGGTGGGGAGCGTCCGGGTCCCTCAGCAGAGAAGGAAAGCGAAGCCAGCATGCCCAGCCTTCCTGTTCTGCTAGTGCTGGTCTGGGGCGTGGGGTCCCACGGCTTCCCTGCAGCAACCGCAGGAACGCAAGAGCAGGACATGGAGGTGGTCCAGGTAAACGCCGAATTTCATGCGCCACAAATGCTGGAGCCTTTATTTGCGTTTTTCCTCAGTTGTACGGAGCGGTAGTCGTAGCATAAAGTGGTTTATTGAAGGGGGGACTTCTCACAAAGACAAATGTTTGGTAGAAAGGACCCTTTCCCCAAAGCTGTATCCAGCTACGCACGGGTTTTTCTCTTCCCTTTTCCAGCTGGAGGTGAGTGGGAACTAAGGGAATGATATGCAAATGTGACTCTACGAATTGTAACTCAGACGGCATACTAACTAGTAGTAGGGAGATTTCTACCCTCCAGTTAGCCTCCACCAATGATAATTTCCACCATGAAATCTAGACACGATCTTTAAAAGTAGTTCTCCACTCCAGCTAAAGCTTCTGATTGTCAATCTTTAGGAAAGAGAAAGATCTCCCGTCCAGTGTTTCAGTAATTTTATATTTCATCAGAAATACCTGGAAAACTACTACAACCTGAAGAGTGATGGGAAGCAAATCGTAAGGCAGAGGAAGAGCAGTTTGGTGACTGAGAAGCTGAAGGAAATGCAGGAATTCTTTGGGCTGAAGGTGACCGGGAAGATAGATGCTGACACCCTGCATCTGATGAGGCAGCCCAGATGTGGGGTGCCCGACGTGGCTCAGTACGTCCTCACTGATAGGACCCTCCGATGGGAGCACACACACCTGACCTACAGGTAACCAGACCGAGCACCAGAGCGAGGGCGCTCTTTCCCAGCAGAGCCGTAAGCAATGAGGTCTGATGTGTCTCTGTTTTTTTCCATTTTAAGGATTGAAAATTACACACCAGATTTGCCAAGAGCAGACGTGGACAGTGCCATTGAGCAAGCGTTTCAACTCTGGAGTAATGTCTCGCCCCTGACCTTCACCAAGGTCTTACGGGGGCAAGCGGACATTATGATATCCTTTGTCAGGGGAGGTAAGTTTTTCTTGTCCCACAGCAGTATCCTCACTTTCAGTTCGACTTGCCTCTAAATCCCTTCATCTTTAAGCTGGAAGAACTTGTTTAAGAGGAGTGTTGATTTAACAGGCTTAAGGAGGGAAACTACATCACATTTGATGGAAGTCTGTTGACCTCCCAGCAAAGCCAATGCTTTCTCTCTTGGGTTAGCCTAAGTCGGGACCAAGAAGGACATTTCTTGAATTCTGTTTCTGGCAGATCACTACGACAATTCTCCCTTTGATGGACCCGACAGAAACCTCGCTCATGCTTTCCCACCAGGCCCAAATCTTGGAGGGGATGCTCATTTTGATGAAGATGAAACATGGACCAACAATTACAGAAGTGAGTCAACTCATCTTGTCTCATTTCCCCACCCCTTCTTGCTTCACTGTAAGATTGTTTGGCTTAACTGAAAGAATGCATCCATAGAAGGACGTATTTTTCTACTGCCACTTATAAAATTAATGTTACATTTAGAAAACTGGAAGAGAAGGGTTATTTCTGTTAGTAATAACATCTTGTTGGCTGCAAATAGGCCACTCCAAAGTTTCTATTAAGAAAACGTTGAAAATCTTAATGTTTTTCTTGTGGGCATCTACATAGAATTATTTTTTATTAGAGGGACACACCGAAATTTAACAGTGTTAGTAAGGTTAGTGAAAATTAAGGGAGGAGAGATTGTGTTTTCCAAAATTCCCAGCATAGGCATGTATCAGTTTGTAGATAGGAAGAAAAAAATTGTTAATAGGACTCCACTGCTTCTCCGTGAACTAATATGTACCATCTAACCACTGACAAGACTGACTGATCTGTGCTGGACTCAGAGTTGGATGAGCTTGCTTTTTCATCGTGTCAGTGTAAACACAGAGCTTGGGCTGTAGCCTGTGTCTTCACCATTAGAAAAGCCTCCCGTTCTCCCATCTTGGGGAAAAAGTTTTATGGCTATTTCAAAAAGCTGCCAACAAAATACGAGCACCGGTCCTTGTAAAGTTGTAGATTCCTTCTTAATTACATGTCTCAAAACTGAGAACACTGCAAATAATCGCTAATGCATTTATCGGACCTTTTAGATTACAACCTGTATCGTGTGGCGGCTCATGAGTTGGGTCATTCCCTTGGACTTTCTCATTCTACTGATATTGGGGCTCTGATGTACCCCAACTACATGTACGATGGTCATGTCCAACTATCCCAGGATGACATCAATGCCATCCAGGCCATATATGGTGAGTGTACAGAAAATTGGGGACAAGGGGCCGTTAGAACAACCTTTAGCTGTCGCCTTTAAGAAGCTGTCCAACACACGGCAGAACTAACTCCGGATCTCTTTTTTCTTTTAGGACCTTCTCCAAATCCTGTCCAGCCAACAGGCCCCCAAACACCACAAGTGTGTGATAGTAAATTAATCTTTGATTCTATCACTACATTTCGGGGAGAAGTGATGTTCTTTAAAGATAGGTAGGACATCAGTTCTTCTTTGTGTTTTGTGTTTGTGATAATAATAGTACTCACGACTGTGGGTGCCTACGGGCCACTACTGGGCACACACACTATTTATCTTACACTTGTTGCATACATAATTATGATTAAATGTGAGCAATTGCATGCATTTGCACAGTGTGATGAACTTGTAACAGCCTTTCCCCCCACATGTATTCTGTTGTTTGGTTCTCGGAAAAAAATACCATTGAAGTAGAAAATTCAGTTAATAGAATCCCATTTTACAGATCAGTAAAGTAAGGCAGGGAGAAGTAAAGAGATCCTTTCAGGGCACAGAGTTCTCTGGTGACAGAGCAGTAACTGATCTTCTGATTCCCACTCCCGAGCTCTCTTCATTAATGCCGCTCCTCATGATGAAACATGAATGAAGGAGTGTTAGTAACTCATAAAGAGAAGCCCATCCTTCCCATAGCACCATCATGCTGAGCAGGGCTGTAGAGCCACTCTATCCTAGTAAAGATGCCCCCACCCCAAGCCCGTGATCTGCAGAGACCTAGAGAAGGGGAGGAGCCATCATGGGGAAAACCCCCAAGAGTTCAGGAGGACCCTCCCTTGAGCAGATATGGGTGGTCACCACATGCTTCTCTCCTCACAGGAGGGTCCTGGTGCCCCCTCTGCAGCATGTGGACTCAAAGACACTAGGGTCCCCTCACATGCAAGACACAGGCCTGTGGTCTGTACCATCCTGATTTCTAAAGGACCATGAAGAAGAAAAATACAGTCTTTTTCTGAATGATGCCATCCACAGAACGATCAGCATCAAGGAAGGGCCAGGGCCATCAGCACATAGAAAGGACGGGGGCTCCGATGAGCTCACTTCTTAGCCGCTATTCCTGGAGTCTTGTCCGTACTGTTTCATCGCTCTGTCTGTGGTCATATCTGCCCTTAAAACATAGCGTATTTGTTCCAAATGCTTTCCATCCTCTGCTAAGGGTAAAAGGCTGGAGCAAACCATAGAGGGTGTGGCTCAAAGCGGGACAGCGCTAAGGAAATAGTCGGTTTGAAAGGAAAGCTCTCAATAGAGCAGGACGCACCTATCAAAGCAAGTGTTTGAGGGATTTCTCCCAAGAACAGACACAAGTCTAGGATTTGCAGGAACTGAAAGGACGCTGAGCGCACTTATGTGTGACCAAGTCATGAAGCCATGGGAGGCTAGAGACAGTAGCAGACTTGCCCAGGGTCTCAGTCAGCGGAGGGGGATTGGAGCTGCCAGTCTCCCCTGGGGACTGTAAAACCAACCCAAGGACGAGGAACCGAGCGGCTGCAGCTCTGAGTCTAAAATTAACTTTGCCTCTCTCTTATCAGATATGTGGTCATAAACAGCTCCCTTCCCCTCCCTGACCTCGATCTCTCATCGGTGAGACGAGAATACCAGGCTCCCGCAGGGCGTTTGCAAGGTGCAGGGACAGGGCCTGCTGCCTCCGTGCGTGCTGGGTGTTCATGACCAGCAGTGGGTTCCGACCACGGTTGTTGGGCCACTGGCTCCAAATGGCTCCACCAAACCAGCAGTTAGATCGTGAGAATTTGTGCACAACGGATCCCTTCATCACCATTCTGCTACATGTGACTGTTTATGTTCTGGAGGTTGCTTTGGCCTGATGGGCTTGTTAAAGGTCAGCCCACCCTTGCATCCAGATCAAAACCCTTTCCACTTTTTTTCCAATTCAGGTTCTACATGCGCCCAAATCCCTTCTACCCAGAAGTTGAGCTCAATTTCATTTCTACTTTCTGGCCAAACCTGCCAAGTGGACTTCAGGCTGCTTATGAATTTGCTGAGAGAGACGAAGTCCGGTTTTTCAAAGGTAACTCTTCCCACTATTGTTCCGTTTCCATGAATTCATCTGCTTTGAGGCTGAGCTATTAAGCGAGTCCTGGCCACGTTCTCTCCGCGGCCTTTGGAAAGTCTGACGATCTCACTTACCACAGCGATGGGAGTCCATTACCTCAACTGAGCTTTACCCAGTGCACTTCTGAGTCATTTTAAATAAAAAGTGTATCTGTGGGTGTTCTGCCAGTTCATGAACCTGGACTTATGAAAGCGTTTTCTGTGGAAACTATTTACGTACCCACCCTGGAGATGCTCAGGAACAAAAGGGGGAGACTGGGGCCCACAGGCTAGAATGGACGACACAGAAACATTGAAGTATCCAGATCTCCTAGAGACCTATTTTAATACCAATGGGTCTTCCGAGGGAGGGAGAGGCTGCTCTGGGAGCCCGCTATCAAAGCATGGTCCTCAGAGCAGCAGCATCGACATCCCCCAGGGAGTCTGTTAGAAACAGACTCTCACTAGCATAATGTCCTCAAGGCCCATCCATAAGATTGGCTCCCATTCCAGACCTTCTGGAGTTCTTTTTTTTTTTTTAAGTTTTTTTTATTTATTCATTTGAGGCAGAGAGATAGAGAGAGAGAGCATGAGCAGGGGGAGGTGCAGAGGGAGAGGGAGAAGCAGGCTCTCTGCTGAGCAGGGAGCCCGATGTGGGATGACCTGAGCCAAAGGCAGAGGCTTAACCATCTGAGCCACCCAGGCTCTCCACAGACCTTCTGGAATTCTAACAAGATTCCCAGGCAATTTTTATGTACATTAAAATATGCAAGTCCTACCACGAATCCAATGAGACAAACTTCTTTGAGTCTATCAGAATGAAACATAGTCCAATTATGGGCTCTTGGCTTTGAAGATCTATGCCAAACACCAGTATTTCTGCAAATAGATGTTTGGCATCATACACACAAGCATTAAAGTACTTGACCCAGCCAAAGGATTGAATGTGGTTTGGATGGGCAAAAAACATTGACCCAGGCTTCTTGGACCTTCTGTCACAAAATGAAATAGGATTTTAGATGCACAAAGTTTCAAGCTGCTTTTTCATAAGGGGCAAATGCGTGTATTTGTGCTGTGAGAATAATCCTGGCTTCAAGACCTAACACCAGTTTTATGTGATGTGGGCCTTACCAAGTATAAATAGATCTGGACTCAGCATCAGTTAGTTATTTGGTGCTGTATTCTAGTCAGATGCAATGGTTTTTATTTACAAAGGTTGCAAGTCATTATGGATTGTGAGTCACTACAACTCTCTGGCCTTTGGGAAACCACTGGTGTGAACTTCCACGGCCCACGGGGAGCTGGAGGAATGAGCCTGGTATCACTGATGTGGTGTGATGAACTCTTCAGTCACTGGAACATGAAAAATTCCTCAACCCCAGAAGCCAGTCTCGCTCCAAGCTCACTGTAGATTAGAATTATGTAGGAAACTTTAAAATGTATACTAATTTAATTGATCTCGGATATGATATTAGCATCGGTATCTTTAAAAGTCTCCCTCGATGGTTCTGATGTACAGCCAGGACACAGCTCTTGCATGGGAAGCTGAGAACTTGGCCGAAATCAGCTCACTGTCATCCGGTACCCCAGACAGGAATTTTCATCCTTTCTTTTTTTTTTTGATTGTCAGGTGGCAAGTACTGGGCTGTTCAGGGGCAGGAAATGCTGTACGGATACCCCAAGGACATCTACAGATCCTTTGGCTTCCCTAAAACTGTGAAGAACATTGATGCTGCGGTTTCTGATGAGGAAACTGGGAAAACATACTTCTTTGTTGCTAACAAGTACTGGAGGTAAAGACTGAATACAGAACATGTTCGCACACCACCTCTTTCCACCTAGAGAGAACATTCTAGATTGAACCATTTCCACATGAGTCTCGTACTGCCGTGGCTAGCTGCCATCGCTGTGAATGGCTGTGGCCGGTCTAGCAGCCAAGTCCGTGGTTGGTGATCATCATGCACCTGCAGTGGGAATGCAGGGAACACGTGGGGCTGAATTTGGAAAAGGACAACTAAGAAGAAGGGCATTTACCTTCACAGAGCCCCTTGTGCCAGCTTACCTCAGTAGGACACTGTGTGGCTCCTCTTGGAGAATTAGAATTAGTTGTTGGCATTGAGAGGGACCTTAAAAATCTCCTATTCACCCAACGTCCTACCTCCCCCTCCCCCATGCTACAGAAGATCTGTGGAGTTAAAAGCTCTTATAAGAGTCCTGCCGCCCAAGTCCCTGTAATGACTTTGAGAAGTCTACACATTTAACACGTTCTGACACTTACAATTATTTTTTGACCAGGTATGATGAATATAAACAATCCATGGATGCAGGTTATCCCAGAATGATAGCAGCTGACTTTCCTGGGATTGGCCATAAAGTTGATGCTGCTTTCCAGAAATATGGTAAGTGAATATATATATATATATTTCCTCTATTTTGTTATCATAGAATAGTGTCAGTGTTGTTATTTGGAACAGCAATTGCCAAAAATATTTGTTCCCACAAATGGCAGGGTTTTTCAAGAATTAAGGTTAAACCCAGAAATCATTTGTATAATGTAGTAAGTCTCTTTTGTTTATTTCTAGGATTTTTCTATATCATTCGTGGAACAACGCAATACAAATTTGATCTTCAAACTAAGAGAATTCTGAGTATTGACAAAGCTAATAGTTGGTTCAGCTGCTGAAGGAATTGACAACTGTTGCAACAGAAAAATACATTTCAAGAGCCCAAGGACAGTGTCTTCCTGAAGAGCCATTTGTTTAAATAAAATACAGGGCTCTCAAGTGTCACCATACTTATACCTCATTCCGCACCTATTTTTTGTGCTTGAGAACGCAATGTGTTATATATTGTTGTAATTTAGTTTCACAGCTGAGGGCTAAGAAAGGTCAGGCTCATGGCTTGTGGATTCAAATGGGCCAGTTTTGCAAGGAAAAAAAGCTTTTCCAAAGTATGAGACCCTGACGTTGATCCTGGAGTGCAGCTCTTCAAGAGAGGAGACCAGAGATCCGAGCCTTCACCAAAGCAAAAACAGTTCACAAACATATAAGCAGCCACTAGACCGTCCTAATATGCAAGGAACAACTTTTATTACAGAAAATAAAGTGCTGGTGTTTCAAATAAAACCATCCGTGTCTCTATTGTTTTATAAACTTTTTAGTTTATTTATTACATGATTATTTCATGATGATAACACCATACTTCCAGAGATTAGTTTTCAAATTTGAAGTGGGAATAGACAAATATGCAAAATATTCACATGGGAAGCTAGGATACAGAAAAAGTTGGAACATTCCCCCATTTTCATGGCATTTACATTGTGTAGAAGAGGTTAAAACCTACTTCCCTGGGCCCATGTAAAGATTCCAAAATTGGTTGGAGGTAAAAGCAGTGAGAACCTAGTAGAGACTTCTCCCTCTGAGCGTGTGGGGGGCTCTGCTGTTCTGGGGTCCCACTCCCTGGTGTTGTGGAGGAGGGGTGGCCTGTGCATGGTGCCCAGCGGGGACCTGTATCACCTCCAGAAGGAAACACGCGATTGCTGGTGCAGATTTCTCCAGTGGCCCCCACCTTGCTGTGGGGATCGCCTGGGCTTCCACAAGATGGAAGAAACCGGAATTCTCAGGCCACCATTCCAAACAGTTACTCCAATCCTCAGTAGATTTTGCTTACGAAATAAACTTTGATTGTTCTAAGCCACTAAGATTCTAGATTTTGTGAAGGCAGCACAATCTAGTTTTTCCTGATCAAGGTTTTCATGCCCCCCTTTGGGAGGATGTTAATGTAAGCGGGAGTCCTCAGGGAGTAGCTGAGCCCCGCGAGGAGGAGCTTGGGTGGTTCATGGTGTTGGCGGAATTTCCAAGTACATAGAGAGACTTAAGAATATTTTCGGTACTCGTGGTTTGGAGGCAGGCAGTTCTCGACTCAGGAATTTGGAAAGAAGTGTCACCTCTCCTTTGGCCAAGTCTCCCCCCTTCTAATAAACATTTTGATATTGACTTATATATAACATACAGAGAAATGCACAAACATTAATGTTCCTATCACTGAGTTATGACAAAGTGAACAACCCCATGTAACTCTCACCCAGGATGAAGAAATAGAACATCACAGGGGACACAGCAGGCCCCCTGAAGATCTCCGATCACCGCTCAACACTGTGTCAGCTTAGCTCACTAGAATCAGAGCCTAAAACAGGAATATTTCTGTGGGGCCATTGGGGAAGGGGGGCTCTCAGGAGAAGAGTGGGCAAAACATGTTAGAGCAGAGAAACAGCAACGGAACGTGGTCTCAGATTGCTCCGATCTCATGAGCACGGGCTCTGGAGCGAAACTTGAATCAGAGTTAGTCCCACCATGAGGCAAAGGGACCAGGCTTTTGTACCGTGTGTCAATCAGTCCTCAGCTGAGGTCTGGTTTGGGGGAGGGGCATAGCTCCCGGGTAAGATGGCTCCCATTTGGCAAAGAAATGGGACAAGTGGGAACAACAAGCCACTGCTGACCCCCAAAGTAGCCAGGAGGGCGAGTGCCCTGGTGCTAACGCGGGTCTGGAGACACGACCGACCGCAGCCACTATACATTCTCTATTTCCCAGAGGCAACCAGCACGCTAACTTGGAACCTCTGAGATGGAAACTGCCTGTTTTTGAATGAAATTAGATTAAGTTTATATTCTCCTGTATCTACCTTGCTGCGTTCAACATCATGTTTCTGCACTTCATCCACTGGTGATGTACTTTGATTTCTTACCATTTGGGTTGTTTTTTTAATAAATAATGCTGCACTTATGTAGGCATTTCTGTTGGTTTTATAGCTAAGAGTGCCCTTGCTGAGCTGTGGAGGTTCTCAGTGCACGTGCCTTCTGCAGAGCTTCCCTTGGCCTCCTGTCCTTCCAGCCACAGGAGCAGTGACTGGTTCTCTCCAGGTTTGAAACCAGCTTCTAGATTTCTAGCTGCTCTCCTCGGGCCCATACTTTCTGCTCCGGGGTTCATGTGCCTTTTCTGTTGGTGCTGAGTCCAGCTGTGCTGTGGAGCTCACTCAGAACTCATGCACAAGCACCTACAGGCGAGAAGATCAGCGCTGCTGGAGCCATCATTTTACCAATGTGACAGACACGGATGAATAGATGTGTCTCCCTCTCTTTCCCTAGAGAGATGTTCCTAAGATGTATTTCAGGTGGGTCCTCAGACGGTCCCATTCTAAGCAAGACGTTTCTCATCTCTGCCTGGCTGGCAACCCGTCTTTGCATTGTCTACCCCCCTTTCCCTGATTTGCTCTGTCTCCAACCCTCAACCCAGCCCTCTCTCTGGATCACGTGCCTCAATGGCACTTACCCTTAACATCTCATCTCAGGCTCTGCTTTCTAAAAAATGCCACACTAAGCTAATTTTTGCTACAAGTGGGGTAGAGATAACCCTTGGTATCCCCGTGTCATCACAGTTACTAAGACTCTTATCTGTGGTTGATTGTGAAGAAATAGAGGTGAACGATGAGTAACGGGTCATCAGCTGGCCATGACAGATGACATGAGGGGATTGGGGTTATGGGAAGTGTGGAGTGGTCTTGCCAACCACACTGGGAATTTGGTAGAAAGAATGTCATTCGTTCAGGGCAGCTAAGTAAAGTCAAAAGACATTAATGACATTTAAGGAAATCCTCATCTATTGCAGGCCATGCTGAAAATCAGTCCAGATCTAATTGCAAAGTTGGGGGCTAGGAAGCTGAAACAATGGGGGTACAAATCTGAAAATACTGAACACCTAAATTTTCTTGAAAGCTCCAGATGGGCAGAAGTAGGATGTCCCTTTGCCAGAGGAAGGCAACATAGCCTTGCCTAGGGAAGCAACAAAGCCCTTACCTGAGTCAGCACCTCACAAGATGATGCTTGTCCGCCTCCCAAATTGCTTCCTTCACTCATTGTTTCCAGGCAAATAACTAAGGTCAGGTCTCAGCATAGTTCAAATCCTAGCTATGGCAGGAGATTGCTTACAAACCAAAGGAATTAGCCTTTAAGTATCATCAGGAACCAGGGGAACATGTGTGGGAGTGGACTTGAAAGGCGTTGGACCAGGATGGGGGCACGTAAGACTGGAGAGGGGAGAATTTATTACCATGGTGCACTCATTCTCAACTCGAGAGTAGATAATCTGGCAAGAAAACCAGGAGTTTGTTCAATACTCTGCTGACCTAGAGTCCCTAATCTTGGACACAAGGATGTCATACAGTGTATGAGGTAGAGATGTCCAACCCTCTGTAGCATAGTATTAGGGAATGAGCCCGAAACCATAGGGAAATGGGAATCTTAGGATGGATTTATTACATGATATTGGAGGACCCACCCCTGGACTCCTCCTGGTCCAGAGGGCACTGGCTTCACAGAGGCTGCACAGAACGCACTAATGAGGGGACATACTGGTGTCTCAGAGATACACAGTGATGGTCGTTCTTTGTGGGGTGGGGGTGACAGTATAAGGTGTTGCTTGGACTTGGCCTCTCAAGTGTCATTAGGATGATGGGAAAGGGCAGATGGCACACTTAACCATCAAAAGCAACTCTAATTAACAGGGAGGCTAGAATGGTACTAGAGGGCCTTAATCTCCACAGATCATGTGTTTCTAGTAGTAAGCAGATAAATGGCCAATAGAGGTATTGCTGAACTTATATTTTTTAAAAATTAAAAATCGCTGATATCAGTTACTACAATAGAAAATCCCTGTTTCTCACTTAATTTCCAAATCTAAAAAGATGTACAATTTCAAGTCCATTGATTGCAGAGGAAGCTAGGTCTCCTTGAAGGAGCTTCCTTTATACCCATGTGTATATGTTACTACATAAGGATCCTTCTTCACAGGGGCTGTAATAGTTTGCTAGAGCTGCTGTAGCAAATACCATAGGTTGTGTGGCTTACACAGCAGAAGTTTACTTTCTCAGGATTCAAGAGGCTATAATTCTGAGATGAAGGTGTTGATGGAGTTGGGTTCTTCTGAGGCTTCTCTCCTTAGCTTGTGGAGGGTCATCTTCTCCCTGTTTCTTCCTATGGATTTTCCTCTGAGTGTGTCGGTGTCCTAATCGCCTCTTCTAATACAAACACCAGTTATATTCGATTAGGGCCACCCTAATGACCTCATTCTAACTCAGTTGACTCTTTAAAGACCCAATGTCCAAATGTAGTCCCATCTTGAGTCATGGGGGGGCTGGGACTTCAACATATGAATTTTAGAGACAAAATTCAGTCCATAACAAACACGTAGCCTATGTGTGTGTGTGTGTGTGTGTGTGTGTATGTGTGCACGCACGTGCACACACACGTGCATGTGGTAAATTATCCCCACAAAGGGACTTGTGTCCATTTACCAAGGTAACTGTGCTCTGGGGAAAGAGGAATATCCAGATTTTTCAAAAACAAATGGATACCAGATCGGGATGGACACTGATAAAGAGATCTCAAAATAGCAACTTGATCTTCTGGCTTAGAAAGGAACCTTATGTTACACCTGAAACTCACATTACACTGTATGTTAACTGATGAAAGAAGTCTTACGAAAGTTAGTAATAAATAAAGCTCTGACTCAAGCTCACACTGGGTCTGGTGAGTCCATGCACACATCCTGTGGCTATTTCTTTGGTCAAACTTTCCTCTTCGTTTGCTGACTTGTGGAGTTAGAACCTTATAGTAGGAAGGATCAACTGGAAGCCTCCAAAACTGCTCCTCCCTACATTCTCTGTCAAGATGGTAAATTAGAAGCAACAAAAAAACAATACCACATCCTGAAGGATTGCAAAAAGCAGTCATACCATCAAAGACTTAAAAGCAACAGGAAGGGGGTTCCTGATCACAATCCCATTCAGTTTATCATCTGGCCCTTGCTTAAACCAAATGAACCACGGTGGGGTGATGGCGGCCTTGTGTAAACTCACCACACAGGTAGCGCGCATCCCAGCGACTGCGCCAGACATAATTGCTCTCCTGGAGCAAATCAATCCAGCTGCAGAATCTCAGCATGGAGGGATTCAGGAGGAATGGTTGAAGATTTCCCCTATTTTCTATGAGCCCAGCTGCACTGAAAAGTAGACTATTTGCTTGTTTGCATTTTGGTTTCGTTTTAAGTAAAAGTCTAGCTTTTCTAATTGGAGGCTTTGGGGAGAATTTAGCCCCAAACACTACAATAAGGAGAAGCAGTAGCTTTTTTTCTAGACCTAGTCCAGGTGTCTTGAAGAGGCAATGTGCTGGCGAACTAACTGTAGTGAGGGCCAGAGATCTGCTCCACCACTTAACTCTGAGATCTTAAGCAATGATCTCAGAGTTGACTTTTCTGAATCTTCATTTCTCACCTGTGACAGGAAAACTAGCGCAAACTCCCAGGGTCTTCCTGAAGACGGACAAGGCCACATTGCCCAGCACAGAACCCGCCCCATAGAAAATATTGAAGAAATGATTGCTGCCTTTTCCTTCCCATGTCCTCCAAAGCCCAGAATTTTTCATCTTTGTTACTCTCCTCTCTCACAGGCTTCTTCCTACCAAAAAAAAAAAAATCCCGCCATAGTAGTGAACCAACCCAACAATGAATCCAAATCCAAACTGAAAATATAGTAACATTATTTTGTGTATCCAACTATTATTAATAATAATGGCTATTATAGGTCACCATACATAATCACGCTTTCTAATATTTACAGTAAGCACTAAAGCCATGATTCTGAAATAGGTCTAACCCCTGCTTTGACACTTTGTCTCCTTAGTGGATAGTTGTTTTCATGACAAAAACTTGTGACCTAAAATCTTCACCTGAATTACTAGGAGAGAAATAAAATGCGTAAAAAATCAGCAGTAGGCCGTGTTTCCATCCTGAAGCAATCAAAGTGGTATTAAAAGCATGGGAAAGGAAGTCTCTGGCTTTGCACGATAACCCCAACCTGTAACAATATCAGGATTTCTAATGAAAGAAGAAGTTGCAAATTACTGTGGCTGGTGTCATGACACGACTGACCCAGGATCACACGTGTGCCTGCAATCTGAGAATCAGCGGTTGCAGGATGTTGAAAAGTGATAGGTAACCAGTTTTCCAGGAATTGGGCCATCCCCAGGCGGGGAGCCCTGCACATTTCTCAGGCTTAGTTACAGGACTCGCTGGACCGTAGACTGTGTTCCATCTGGATGACACCTCCGCGGCCCAGGTGCGGCAGGACTGACGACACTGACGATCTTTGGCCTCCCATCGTGTTCCCCCCTCTGCTGCACTTCAGATAACTAACAAAGAGCCTCTGTGGCTCACAGGTGGCACCCACCTTAGATAACTACCCCGTGACCTCACCAGCATGCCCCTCACTCCATAAAAGCTGGGACTCGGGGCAGAGGCTAAGTGTGTGGGAGAGCGGCAGGGCTCGGCTCGGCTCGGCTCCCTGGCGCCCTGGCAGGAGGTTGCCCTGAGTCGAACTGTAAACGCGAGGAGATGGCTGGCTTTGTGCCGGGCACTGAAGTACCGTCTCAGTCTGGGGGATACGCGCTGGCCCTCCTCCACCTCCTGACACCAGGCCAAAAGCTGCAGGGGACAGAGCGGGGAGACATGGACAGAAAGAAAAGCCTGGATTAGCGGGAGGATCAGTTATAGCTGAGAAAAGAACAGAAGCTAAAGAGGTGAGCTGTAGGCGATTTCAGGGGGTGAGTCTCAAGAATGAGGAAAAACAAGAAGTGTCAAAAAACGTGAAAGGAAAGTGTTGGGGCGAGAGCCAAGGTTCACAAGCCAAGAGGCTTTTGGTAAAAATATAAGTGGTAATGGTTAAGATTTTTTTTTAAGATTTTATTTATTCATTTGAGAGGGAGAGACAGAACACAAGCAGGGGGCGCGGCAGGCAGAGGGAGAGGGAGGCTCCCCGCGGAGCAGGGAGCCCAACGCGGGGCTCGATCCCAGGACCCTGAGATCATGACCTGAGCCGAAGGCAGACGCTTCACCAACTGAGCCCCCCAGGCGCCCGAAATGGAATAACACACATTTTAGGGCCTGGCATACAGTGGTATATACCTAGAAAGATTTCAGCTTTTTAAAAAAAGGAACAGTTCTAGACTTGCCTGCCACGTACACACTTTAATGTGTCCAACGACGTAACACTGACTTACAGGCAAACCTGGGACTCCCCTGGCTCCGGCTCCTTAATTGTGTCCAGGTGCGACGGGTTAGTGGTGGAGCAGCGCACACACCAGCTTCGGTCCTGTCAGACACGTGCTTTGGTCCAGACGATTACAATCCCGGCTCTCGTTACCACGTGAACTTTCATGTGTCCTCACCACAGCATGAGATCCATCAACAGGATGTGCCAACGCCAATAAAACGATGACCCCGAGGGAAACAGGGCATCCCAGAGCTCGCTGGATCGGTGCCTTCGAGCATCACCAACCAGCAAGCTTTGTCTGGTAAGGATTTGGGAGCCAGTAAGAGAAGATTGTCCCCGGCATAAAACATACCTGAGAACCCCGTGAGTGAGGTTACATCCACCCCAATTTTACAGAAGACCGTGACCCACAGAAATGATACACTTGCCCCGAGTCTAGCTGTCAGCCCCAGGCCGTGCTCAGGCTGAGGGCCATCCACACCACCACACCTGAGCTAGCCCCTGGCCCCAGAGCTGCCGCCTCCTGGAAGCCCACCCCGTGCAGTCGGCCGCTTCCGCGAAGGGGACGGGCGGTGCTGAGGGGCTACTCCTGCACACTCAGGAACTGACAGTCGCGTCACCTCGATGGGATACGTCCTTCAGGCACAGGAGAGATGATTTACCTCTAATGAGAGAAAATCAGAATCCTACTCCACAAAGATTTTAGGGTTCTCCATATTAATAGGTGGATTTGATAAAAATAAGTTATCTCAGACTTACGATGTGAACAACACCCCATTGGGCTGAGGGAGAGAAGGAGAGAGAATGTTCGATGGTGCATGCAGAGGTGAGTGGTGACGGTGATCACTCCCTGATACAAATCTCCCTCCGTCTCCTTCTGTGCGCTTGGAGGGGGGAGGGGAGGAAATGAAGATGGAAAGTCTTTTTTTAAAGTGAAGAAGGTAGGAGGCATTTTTCAGTCTAAGATACAATTTTATTTATTCCAAGGTAATGAGGTTTTACAGAGTGGTTACTGTTAGCAAATCTTCCATTCTGAAATGCATGGCATCCGTTCAGAATGAGCGAACAAGGCAGGAGTATCCGTGTGCTCCTTCCTTCCTCAGCAGACCCTCCCTTCCAGCACCAGCTTCCTCTGCTTGGTGCCGCCCCCCGCCCCCCCAGGGACAGTAAATCCATCTGAAATCAGTAATGGCTGAGGTCTGGAACTCAAGAAATGAAATATCTCTTCTAGGATCTTCTAGATAACAATGCCCACATTGAGACCAAAGTTATATCTGGAATTTCTTTCCGGGCATCTACTTATTCCTAACTCACTTATATTTGAGTTTAAAATATAGTCTTTTTAAAAGAAAATTGCACTGCTTTCAAAATGTCTACACATGTGACATTTTACCAGGCTTTTTAGCTACTTCTCAGTAAACACATCGAGGTGAATAGTCCATTCTTTTTCCTCTGTACAAACACAGAAACCATTTCTTGGAAATCAGCCATTCTTTCCTCATCCAAGTTTAAAAGGGGAAGACTTTACATTAAATTTTTATGAATATTCTTGATGTTCAGATTAGAAAGAAAACACATGTGAATCATGCTGTTCAGATAAAAGCAGCATCCCACTATAAAAGAACAGCCACTAGATGGTAGACACGGAAGCCAACAGGCAGAAAAGGTATTTTCTTGAGGTCAGGACAGTGAGAATGGGGCATCTCGCCACCCTCGTGCTGTTATGTCTGCCAGTCTGCTTGGCATATCCACTGAATGGAGCAGCGAGGAAGGAGGACTCGAACATGGATTTTGTGCAGGTACTTTGTGGTGGCGACCACTGCAGCCACTGGCCTGTCTCAGGGGCAGGAACTAATGTGCCTCCTTGGTCTTGCCACACAAAGGATGCTTTGATCGGTAGTTACTATGTTGGAATAAGTTAGCCCTGGGAACGTTAAAGTGTTAGCGGTGGGTTGTACTTTTGAGCAGAGAAGGGAAGCAAGGTGCAGGAAAGGCATCAAATTCCTCCAGCTTGTCTAAGAAAACACTAGCAGCTGCTTTGGGCCTGAATGAGAGGAGCAAATGAGAAATGGGTGAAACTTCTCTGGCTTTAGAACTTCTTTGGTTGAAATAGGAGGAACACACTCATTTTGATTTTCAAATAATTTCAGGTAGTAACATTCATATTGTTACTTGTCATGTTTAGGCAAAAGAATTGATCCCACTTCAGTCTTGAACCAAGTCTATATTAACAGGATAAATTTCTGCCCCTCTTCTGCCTTTAAAAACCTTTCCTTTTCTATGGCTGGACGGAGCTCCTTTACACGTCCTAGATGGGTTGCTGACTAACTCTTGAACTACTTAATGCCAATTTGATCTTTTAAATTATTAGGTTGAGTTTTTGTTGTTTACTACCCCATTAGCAATACCTGGAAAACTACTACAACCTTGCCAAAGATACGAAACCATTTGTTAGAAGACGGGACGGTGGTCCTGTTGTTGAAAAAATCCGAGAAATGCAGAAGTTCCTCGGATTGGCGGTGACGGGGAAGCTGGACTCGGACACTCTGGAGATGATGCGCAAGCCCAGGTGTGGCGTTCCCGATGTTGGGGAGTTCACTACCTTCCCTGGCATCCCCAAGTGGAGGAAAACCCACCTTACTTACAGGTAATGGGGCCAAAGAGGTTTCCACATACTATCGAGATTTTACAAAGGACTATCACAGGAGGAATAATGTCTTCCTCAATTTTTCTCAGGAAGGATTGTAGATTATACACTGGATTTGCTGAGAGATGCTGTTGATTCTGCCATTGAGAAAGCTCTGAATGTCTGGAAGGAGGTGACTGCACTTACTTCCTCCAGGACTGATGAAGGGGAGGCTGACATAAAGATCTCTTTTGCAGTTAGAGGTAAAAAAACCAAAAAAACGAACATGAAATGCATCTATTTATCTAGTTGCTGATGGGGGGTGGGGGGGGGATGTTCCGAAGAGAGAGATCCTGATTACCTATCTTTCCAATAAAAACATTTTCTCTGTGAGATCATGGAGACTTTAGCCCTTTTGATGGATCAGGACATGTTTTGGCTCATGCCTACCCGCCCGGGCCCGGCTTTTATGGAGACGTTCACTTTGATGATGATGAACTATGGGTGGAAGATAAATCAGGTGGGTCACATACCTCTCTGGATGGCTTCAGGAATAATGTATAACACTATCCAAGAATACTTTGATTATTCAGAATGAGCATTAAATGTAACATCCTAATAACTACGATGTGTGAATGGGCATTTCATTATTTTAACTCGAAATGATAAAGGTAGAATGAATTGCATTGAATCACTTCCAACCTAAAATGTGCCCTTGGGTTTCTTCTTTTCTTTCCATTGGCCTATTTTCCTCTTAAAAGATCAGGAAAAATGTCAGAAAGCAAAGGAAATTGTTAAGTCATCTATTTAAGTAAACCTGTAACTATCTCTAGCTTAGGAGCTTTTTATCCCCCTAAATTAATTCTGAAAGATTTTACTAGGTTTAAACACAATGAGCAAAATTAATGCCGTTTTATTTTTTTCAAGTGGCTTCTGAAGTTTGCAAACACATTGTTGAAACAATTGCTATTTTCAAGATTGTTTGGATTTTTTAAAACAAATGCAAAGAGCATCTTTATTGAGAGTACAAACTTGCGCTGCAAGAAATGATCTTGCTTTATTCGAATAACTATTCTTTTCTGTATAATTACTTGGAGGCTTGATTAAATTTCTACTATTTTATTCAAAGTTTTTATCATATAAAGAAAAGCTGAATTCAGCTGTGTTTGGGCTGCAGAAAACTGTTATTGGACATATTTCTGCTTTAAAATAAAGATTGTACCTATCCCATAGAAACTACTCCTGGAAAGGTTTTTAACCACCAAAAATTATTTGATTATTTTGAAAAGGAGGAAGAACAACACAGGCTAAATCCCCACAGGAAATGACCAGTTTTGTTGCATAAGAGTTTGAGGAATAACATGAATCCTCTGTGATTAATTTCAACTGAGGTTACCACTGGCGCATGTTACTAAATTTGAACAATAACCAACTTTGTATTTGTAGAGACAATGAGGAGTCATACGTGTTGACCTGGTAGTCTTGGGACCTCCAAAAATAATATCTTTTGGAAACAGTGTTTGTCATTGTCACTATAGGTGAAGTGACCAGGTTTCCCTGACCGAAGAGACCTGGGGAGGAGGAATATGGTGAAAAGCTCTCAGATTATATTGATTTCAAGTCAACCTTGAAGAATAATTAAGTAGGGATTATGCCAATGACGAACAGTCCACAAATGAGGAGGAGATGCCATGTGGTTCTCAGGATAGCCCGTATGACTGGCATGTGTTCTTCCAGTAGCAACCAACTTATTCCTGGTTGCTGCTCATGAACTTGGCCATTCCCTGGGTCTCTTTCCCTCGACCGACCCTCGCGCTCTGATGTACCCAGTCTACAACGCACTCACAGACCTGGCCCGCTTCCGCCTTTCTCAAGATGATGTGGATGGCATCCAGTCCCTGTACGGTGAGCGATGTTGGAAACAATGCTCACTCATTCCTGATGTTTTTAGGAAAGTGTTATGAGATGGTCTTCGGGAAAACTTTAAAATGCTGCACGAAGGGTTTGCAATTCCCCTCAGAGCACCCTGAGAGTGTTTGGAAAGCACATACACGGACGACAGCCTCACAGTTGTCCTTCTGTTTGCCTCCCCACATCTGTTCCCCTCAGGAGCTCCCCCCGTCTCCCCGGATGAGCCCATGGCACCCACGGAATCTGTGCCTTCAGGACCTGAGACCCCAGCCGCGTGCGACCCCGCTTTGTCCTTCGACGCAATCAGCACTCTGAGGGGAGAAATCCTGTTCTTTAAAGACAGGTCAGACCAGAAGATTCCATTTCTCTCTCCCTTCTTTTGATGCACCATGCTTAGAAAGGAGAACAGAGACTTGACAGAAATGTTTAAAGAAAATATTTCCTCTACACTTTAACATCATTCAGATCTGGTTCTTGTTGCATTTTTATCACTTCCTTAAAAGAGTCCGGATCATTGTTTAACAGACTTACAAAGGATGATTCTGGGTCCCTAGAATGTAAGCTGGACGAAGGCGTGGGGTTTTATCTGTGTTGTTCAGTGTTAGCGCCCCAGGACCTAGAACAGGCCTGGCACACACAGTGAGTTGGATAAGCGAATGAGTAATAGCTGCATTTAAATATCATCAACCATGCCATGCTTCAGAATGCATGGGTGCATCTTTAGAAGTAGGACTGTATCCTTACCTTTGCTAACAAACGCTACTATTTAAGTTAATTAATTTCAGAAAAAGTGATCTATGTTTCTGGCACAATATTAAAATAGCACCAAAAGACAGAGAGTGGAGAGAAAAGTCTCTCTCCCACGTCTGACCTCCGCAGAGCCTCGTTCTCCCCATATGGGCAGTCACTGCAACCCATCCTTCATCCCTTTACAAAGATATTCTGTTCCCATACAAACATAAATAAGTGTATTTTTTCCTGCTACTTTTTTCAAAAATGTTAATGAGTGCATAATATACATACCATTTACAGGCTTTTACAATGGTGTAGGGGCCAAGGGCAGGCCGCCCCAAAATGTGCCACTCTACCATATGGATTATTTTAAATAAAAGTGACTCAAGAGCCAGCCTGGGCAGGAAGGACACTGAGACTGTCCTCTGTCCCCCTGAAAGCAGGAGATAAACGTCCAGGTGAAAGGTGCCCTCCTTGTGCCAGGAGGTAAAGACCCATCCTTATCACTAGAGATGGGACATTTGGAGCCCAGAAGGCCATGTCCACAACCCTCGTGACTTTTTGCTAATGTACTCACTCTGCCGGCCCAAGTCTGTTTACAATTTCTTGGTGACTAAAACTCCCAAAGTTCAGTTTCCTTTGTCCTGTCGATGCCTCACATATTTATGGGCTCTTGGTCTCAAAAACTGCCCACTTGGTCATTTCTTCAGGTCTCAGTATCATAACAGGGCCTTTGTGTGTACGTAATAAACTTTGGTTTTTTTTCTCCTGTTCATCATCTTATGTAAATTTATTTCTTAGTCCAGCTGGAAGAGCTCCAGGGTAGAGAAGAATTCTCCTTCCCTTCAGTGAACACTACTAAGCTAAATAATTACATGGCCATGGATTTCATTAGCCTGGGATCATAAGAAGGAAGACGGTCCCATACCGACTTCTGAGTTGTCATTGATTGAAAGAGAGAATATGTTCCTTTATATACCCATCTAAAGGATAAAAACCATTGTGATTAATGTCTATGTCTTCCAGATATTTTTGGTGCAGATCTCACTGGAGCCTCAAACTTGAATTTCATTTGATTGCTACATTTTGGCCCTCTCTACCCTCAGACTTGGATGCTGCATATGAAATTACAAGCAAGGATATCCTTTTTGTGTTTAAAGGTAAGTGCTATATAAGAATTTTAATTTGATGAAATAAATCCCATTTCAAAAATTTCACCAAGACATGAATTTTCTCCATTAAATTAAATTTTGTGAGATTTATTACTGCAAGACCTAGTGTTGATGCTTAAATAGGACATGTACAAAGAAGATTATAAGTTTTACTTTAAAATATTCAATGAGATCTAAGTATGCTATCCCACATTCATGAATAGAAAAATAGTAATAATGTAATATAGAAATGATACAGTCAATGTAGTAAAAACGTCAACTTATCTATAGATGCAAGGAATTTTCCATTCAAATGCCAAAATATTTTTCACAGAGCTTGATGAATTAACAAATTAACAAAGTTCTTAACAAATTAAGAATTTGTGTGGGAGAGCAAAGGCCAAGAATAGGCAGGATGCTCCTGGAGAAGAATAAGATGAGGAGGAGTGTTCTGCATCGTGGCGCTTGGGTGGATGAGATAATGCAGTGTCAGGGCAAGGATGGGTGCAGTAGCTAATGGGACTGACCAGGCCTCTCTGTTCCTGTATCACATTTGTAAAGTGCTATTTCCACTTCCTCCACTGTTAATCTGCTCTTTGAGCGGCTATTACGTCTTGAGTCAGTTTTGCTAACATATTTTTCTAGGAATTTATCAACTTCGGTTTCAAATCAACTGGTATGAAACTTTCTGAGTGTTATTTTGTTATTTTAATTATTGTTGAAGTTTTGTTCCCTTTGTTCTTCCTGATACTGAATCTTTGTGCTTCTCTCTTTACCAATCTCTGGGACAACAGGGTATGTAATAATTTTATTCATCCTCTCAAAGAACAAACTCTCAGCTTTGTTAATCCTCTCTATTGTATTTTGATTTTCTATTTAATTAGTTTCTGTCTGCATCATTATTGCCCCTGTCTGTGCTATCTTTGAATTTATTCTGTTGTTTTTTATAACTCAAGCTTGGTCTTTAACTTGCAGCCCTTTCTTCTCTGCTGGTATAAACATTTATGCCTGTAAATAACCCTTTCTTCTCAGCTTTTGCTTCATTCCTACAAGTTTTGATGTGTAGGATTTTCATTTTGTTCATCTTTAAGTTTTTTTTCCATTTTTAATTTTTTCCCTTGACTCTTATGTTTTGGGGAGTATTTTTTTAAACCTCAAACTGGTGTGGGGATTTTTCAAAGTTGGATATTACTGACAATCTCACTCTTATGAGGAGTCAATGAAATATTGTGAAGTTGCATTGGATATTGTAAAGGGTTCTATGACTCTGAAGCATTGCTATCATCCGTTAATTTATCTAGCACTTACTTAGCCTTGCAACATGCCAGGCGGTGTACTTGTTAGTGGAGGTCAAACCTAAAAGAGGCTCCTGTTCTAGAGAGAGTAGCAGAGACGAAGCCGTGAGTGTTACACCCAGTAAGAGCTGGGATTAAGGGAAGCTGGCCCTGGACCCACACCCAGGGCTCAGCAAAGACCCTGGGGGGAGATGACGTTTAGGACGCGTATTGAAGGAGGAGAACTTTGCTGTGTGGACAGGCGCTGAGTGTGTAGAGAGTAGAAAATGTCTTCAAGGCAGAAGGAGCTGTCTACACCGAGGGAAGACTGCATCTGCAGCTGCTCAGACAGATACACCTCCCTCAGTTCAGATGTGGCAAGAGAGACAACAGATGGACATTTTGGATTAGTTAACTGGCAGGGATGCAAGGAAGGGATTCAGGGTTGACGTGGAGGGGAGGTGTGATGAAACAGAAGCAGAGACGCTGATGGGATTCCAGTGTCCTAATTCACTGAAATTTGAGTGGCTTCCTAAGGTATTCAGAAGAAGCCCAGTCTGGACTAGTGACCATAAGAGACCCAAGGAAAAGTGTCCAATAAGTAATCAACTTAGTGATTCAAAGCTTACAGAAGAGTTCCAAGTTAGAAACTTAGATTAAAAGTCACCAGCAACCAAGACCAGTCACCGTAATTATAAACTGTAATAAACTCTAGTATTTATAGACAATAAATATACGACCCAGAAAGGACAGGGACCAGAGTTAATGACTCATTTATTCATTCACTCATTTGGGGAATATTTGTTAAATACTAGCTATCGCCTGGGCATTGGGTTAGCGGTTGGAATTAAACAAGGCTTCTTGTGTTCCACAAAAATGTACTAAATTCTTTTCTAAAACCACAAGTCTTCACTAAAGTTTCTTGGCTTTCTTTTTTTCAATAGGAAATGAGTTCTGGGCCATCAGAGGAACTGAGGTACAAGCAGGTTATCCAAAAAGCATTCACACCCTGGGTTTTCCTACAATCATAGGGAAAATTGATGTAGCCGTTTCTGATGAGGAAAAGAAGAAAACGTATTTCTTCGTAGGGAACAGATACTGGCAGTAAGACTCGGATGGGATGGCTTTGTATGGAGGCTTGTTAGGGAAATTATTCTCTTTCTTTAAGGAAATCCCCCACTCCCACCCTCTAACTTGTTCTAACTTCTCACTTTCTGATTATGAAGAGGACAACTTACAGTTACTCTACTTCTTCGATACAATAAAGGGCTCTCAGAATGGCTGGGCACTGGGTTATATAACCAGACCCCAGAAGACATCAGGAGAGGCCACCTGAGTTCCAGACACCAGGCCACCATAGGAAACCCGGTGTGTCAGGCTGTAGAGACAAGGTCTACAGGGCAGGTGTGATAAAGAACCAGGAGTTTTTTAGCCAAGTGATTAACTCACTTTGCATCTCTTGTGTATGCAGTCCTCATGCATTTGTGGCAGAAAGTCATTTGGGCTCTGTGTCGAGGCTTAGAAACTTGACCTCAGACATATAGAGAAAGAACCTCTGTGGAATAGCTGTATTTCTTTCTCTTGGCACAGATTTGATGAAAACAACCAGTCCATGGAGCAAGGCTTCCCCAGACTAATAGCGGATGACTTTCCAGGGGTTGAGCCGGAGGTTGATGCTACATTTCAGGAATTTGGTAAGGAGGTACTCCTTTCATTGCCCATGGGGACACTCGGGGGCATTTTATGGAATCAAAATCATGAGGAGAATCCAAATAATTTTCAAATCATTTAGTCTTAGACTCTTTTTACTCTAAACTTCTGGACATTTTAACTTTCTAATTTCTGCAAATTGAGTTTAAATTTTATTTTTCCTGAATCATTTCCAAGTCTCTGTTTCATACCTACACATAACATCAGAGGGTACTTCCTCACACCATATTACTCAGGTCACTACGTTGGTATAAAAACGTAACCAGGTATGAGCCAGGGTTACTAATGGTGGGATGTCATCTCTTTTTTCATCCTCTTACCTGTTCTTTCCCATCCCAAGGGAATTTGTCTGGACTTCTGCTGCAGGCTGTAATTGCCTACATTAAGTCATGCATTTGTAAATAAATAGCAGCCTTCCAATATGCTCAAAATAGACAAAATTTTATTCTTGGTAATGGGCAAATGGGAAGATACCACTTGTACTGGTTCTGAAGGAATTTGCAGGGAGATGCCAGGGTTTGACCATCATAATGCTCATGAGGTTCATGATCTTATTGCTAAGATAACTTGACTTTAGTGTGTACGGAGTGGGAAATGGACCTCCAGTGCTTTGTGCTATTGGCCTGATTCTCCTGGGTCCAATGGCCTCCCAAGCTGCACGTTAGGACCTAGTGAGGGAAGTGGGAGTATTTAAAATACGATAGAATCTTAGTACTTTGGAGGTAGTGTAATCTAATGTTTTAAGAACACTGGCCTTGACGTCAGAGGAGATGGAGTTCTCCCTCCATCTTTCATTAGAGATGTTATCTTGGGGAAACCGCAAACTCTCCCTAATTGTCACCTTTGTCCTCCTTAGTGACATCTCACACTTTTTTGGTAAGGAGAGATGAGACGAAACACATGAGCCCTTAGCACAGTGGCCCGTTTATCAAGCACACGTCATAAATGCCATTCACTAATAGCTCACTCTTATTCCGAGTTATGCATGTTGCAAAATGGATTTACTTGAAGATGTCTCATTGTTTTCCTCATCTATATTCACAGGATTTTTCTATTTCTTCAGAGGATCGTTACAGTTTGGATTTGACCCCAATGCCAAGATGGTGACACATACATTGAAGAGTAACAACCGGTTATATTGTTAGATGAGAAATGAAGGAGATAGATTCAAATGAGTATAATAATTATTCACCTAATTTATTGTAAGTCAAAATGTTGAGTTTTCCTGCCTGTGCAGTGGCCAAAGAAGATGAGCTCTGTAGACACTTTCATGTGTCCTGGAGCATTTATTTGGACCACTTCACTTGCTTTGGGTCACACTGAATGGAAGTGGGAGACATCCGTGTGCACTGGTCAGAGAATGTATCTCCATGGGTGTTTTATTTGCTATTTAATAACGATTTTTATTTTTGACCTGTTCCTTCTTTCTAGAATAATTCATTTTTAATATAATGACCACAGTGTGGACTGAGCACTTAACAGATGTTCTGCTAGCAGGTGTAGTAGGAACGCATGCTCCATGGATGGCACCTATGACTGTCATGTACCCTCTCCCATTCTCTAGTCTCTCCACCCACAGGATGTTTATTTTCACCTCCAGATATCATAGGCATTCCTTGCACACCTAAGGAAGAAAGAGCTTAGTAGTCCTGTGACTGGGTCTGGACAAAGATGAGAAATAGAATTCTAGAATATTGGCACCTAAGAAGCTAGCAAATCATCTAATGAATGTTATAATTTATAGGTGAAATAAAAGTAGTGTGAAATCCAGCCACCTCTTTTTTTTTTTTTTTTTAACCCTGACTGCCCTGGAGAGCAAATTTCTCATATCCTCCTCACTCTTTCATTAAAATATTCTCTGGTTCCCATTTTATAGATGGCAGCTCCTGGGTAATAATAGATTCTGTGGACATGCTAACTGTGTGACAGGCTTATCACTAAATTGTATGCTTCATACTACACCAGGTACCCTACAGAGACTTGCTCATTCTTTTACTGGTTCACTTAATGACAGACACTGTCTTGAGTACAAGGGTGTAGGACAGTGAAGAAAACTCATTGAACCCAACCTCTTTGAGTTCTATCTGGTGGGAGTAAGAAACACAACAAACACAAATTAACAGATATTATAAATTATAAAGATGTTATTAAAGAAATGACACAATGATAAGGGAGAATAATGTTGGGGGTGGGAGGGAGCTACCAGTTAAAGTCTAGTTGTTTGAAAATATCTCTCTGGGACAATCATGAAGGGGGGAAAAAAAGCATCTAAGTTCAGTTAACCAGGCCTGGTGGGTGGGAGGAGATACACCATTCTAGGAATAGAAAATGCAAAATAATGTCAAGGCTCAGAGGTGGAAAAATCTTGGCATGTTCCAGGGACCGTAAGAAGGTGGTGCCTGAGTTGTGTGTCAGAGGGCGAATGTGGAGTGAGAAGGTGTTAGGAAGAATCCAATCTTGCCCAATGTTTTAAAGAGCTGTCTATTAAGTGCATTATGGATTTGTTGAAGGAGTTTCTAAGCAGGAAAGTGACACAAGCCAGTACGCAGGCTGAACGAGCACTCTAGCTGGAGAGAACCGGAAGGGAGTGTTGGAAGTTGGAGGACAGGCTAAAGGATGCTTATAGGCGATGGGAGATTGGGACACATGATGCACTTACGATGTATCTTAACATCATTCGGATCCAGCAGTGGGCTGGCTCGGAGGGCACGGGAGGTGTTCAGAACCACGACTGGGTTTCTGGCACGAGCACCTGCAATAACCTGGCTCTAAGGCAGTCGAGGGGGCCTGGGAGAGAAGTAGTTTTGTGGGAGATGGTTAACAGTGAGGAAGAACCATCTTACTTTCCGAATTTAGCAATTTCTGTGAGGCAGCCAAGTGAGGACCGTTAGATGAAGGAGCGTGGAGCCCGGCACACAGGAGATGAAGCTGTGGGAGACGGCGGGGTGTCTGTGAAGTCATGGGAATAGGTGGGGGTACGCAGAGAGGTCGCAGGGAGAAGAGAGTAGCGAGGGGCCGAATCCCCGGCACGAGTGTCAGAGGTTGGACCAGGCTGTGCTGCGAGAACGCACGGCTCCCGAGTCTGGATAAAACTAAAAGCCCATCACGGTGTCCTTGTGCGATTTCCACTCCAGGCTGTCCCACTTCAAGACCCAGTGGACGGAGCAGCCACCCCTCAAAGGGCACTGTGCCGAGGGAAGGGTTATTGCTCTGTTTCTCACTGCCTCCTAAAACTCCGTGGGGATGGAATAAACGTCCTTCTGTCTACCTGTCATTGGCCAAAGGAAATGTGCTTTGCCTCCTCTAAGGCCAAAGACACACAAAAGCCATCCTGTCCTGAGCCTGAGCGGGGTCAGAAATATTTAGTCATCATGACCGCAAATCATAACCACAAAGGATTTTCTTGTGCAAACATTTGTAACATTTAAATTTTTTCTTCAGGTATTTTACATGAGATTTTTTGAGTTGGAAGTACAAACAGCCCAAAGTCCAAAGGAAGAAAGCATTATTTATTTACTAAAAAGTGTTTCTCCTCCCAGCTCCCCAGCTGGCTTTTCCAGAGGTAAGCAGTGCTACTGATCCCCATGAATCTGTCTATCTATACTGTGCACTTAACGAGCATGTCCGTGAAGCCTTGTTTTACCCCCAAAGGGTAATCAATATTTTGATTTTAAAAACCATAATGTAATGAGCATCATCTTACACCTGTCATGTCACAGGTACAAGGGTTCCTGCTAAGAAGCTCTAGCACTGAAAGGTGAGGTTAGAGCATGCAGGGCTGGAGAGGCAATGCATTGATTGGGTTCCGTGAGTGCCGTTGGGGTCATCCTGACAGGGGCAGTGCGGGTGCCGATGCGTGGCAGAAATCCGACCGCAGTGTTCCGGGATGACTCGGGTGTAGATTGCTTGGTTGGGCGGCTCACCAGCGAACAGGAAATGTCAGGGCAGGTTCCAAGAGTTTCCTGGCTCTGTGCTCAGAATGATGGTTTTAGCCTTCAGGCTGGATGTTCTCCTGGGGGCCTGGAAGCTGCAGCCTTTATCTTTCAATACGTTATCTCTGTCACCAGATACGGCTCCGCTCTCCTCTGGGCAAGCTGCCTTCATTCCCGGGCGACACGGAGTCAGCCGCCGTGGGAAGGAGAGAGGACCCTCATGACTGGCTTAGACCGGTGAAGGGGGGAGGTGCCTCATCGTCCTGCCTCCAGTGAGTGGGGGACGACAGAAGGGACCTAAAGACAGCAGCATCAGCGTTTTCCACCTCGAATAACGGGAGGTGAGAAAGTGCAAAGTGTGCACAATCTCGGGGAGGTGTTGGCAAAGAAGGTGCTCCCAAAAATGTTTTCTCTTATGTTTCCGGGCTAACGAATGCCTTCATTTGGTTGGGGGATAAGGAAAATGTGGAATTTCAATCTATAGGCCCTATACAAGGTGCTTTATATGTGCAATTCAGGTAGTCTTCGTCAGAACTGTAGTAAATAGTAACGTCTATCGCAGAAACTTAGGCTCAGCAGGACAGACTTTCCCGGGATCAGCAACTGGTAGTCACAGCAAGATCCTACTCCAGAACTCTGTGCTTTCAGACATCTTGCTCTTCCTGAGGCTAGATCAATGGACCGTACGTAGGTCAACCTAATCTAGTTTAACTTTGTCCCCATTATGTGCTAGTTAATGTCATTGCTTTTAAAAGGCACAAAAGTCCTGCTGAGATTGTGGTTCTCTGAGATGTGCTTGGCCTCACAGGCGCTCCTGATTCTGCAGACCTCAGCGTAGCAAAATAGCTCAGGCCCATTGGCACTGAGACAAAAATGGATTCTGCTCACCCTCAGAACTGGCAGAGAAGTGTTGGGCTCATGACACTTGGTGTGTGTTTAGAGATGTCAGGCTCAGCAATACTGAGTGGACTCCTCTGTTCTTGAAGATAGGAGAAATTAGACTCTTGCAATTCTACCATTCCCTTAACAGAAATGCCTTCCTGGACTTTTCATTCCTTCTTCCTCCTTCCCTGGTTCTGATAACAGCACCACCTTTTGAAATCTCTGTCAGCTTTGACTTGTTATTTGGCTCACAGGCACACTCTCTCACTTGCCATGTCCCCTGAACTCTGCCCGTGCTGTGTGGGTAGAGAGAGCGAAGTAAGGGCTTCAGCTGGAGAGCAGCAGAGGGGACACTCCTCACCGTTGTCTGACTACACACTCGTGCTAATGTTCCCCACACGGCAGCCCTCTCACCTTCTTGACCTGCAGAAGACCAGTCATTCCTCAAAGCCTGGATCATTGTCTACCTTGTCCATGAAAGCCTCCCACACAGAACTAACTCCTGACAGGGATTTGGTGAGTCTCAGGATCAGTTTAAGCACAACCAATTTCTTAGAGCAAGAAAGTCTTCCAGATGCGAGTGCTGATGAGGAGATTCAGCCCAGGGGGCGAAACATACATCCAAAGGGGCATAAAGCCGGGGCCAGTCACAGTGGAGTCAAGCCAATGAGATTCGAGGATGGGTCACTGGAGAGCCCCTCAGGTGGGAGGAACACCGCAATACTGGGAAATCGAGGCAGGGAGACAGATTTCGACCCCACAGCAGGACAAGACCAGCACTGGGGTCGGTGGATGAGGGTTCCCAGTGGACGCGCAGTGGTTCAGGGAATTGGAAGAAGTATGCCTCTGCCTAGAGCGAAGGACCAAGGGATTCTGGCTTTGGAGAGACAAAAGACTGCTGAGGTTGCAGACATGCTGGGACTCATCAGTAAATCGCCGTAGGGTGGTGGGAATGAGAAGGGAACGAATGGAAGTGAATACAGTCTGAGTGAGTTTGGAAGGAGATTCCCCCCCCCACCACCCCTCCTGGCCCCAGATGAGAACGCAGCCCAGCCAGGGCCTTGGGATTGTCTGCAAGAACCTAGCTAAGCCATAGCCAGACTCTCGCACCACAGAAACTAAAATAATAAACTAAAATAAGTAATGTATTAACCCCTAAGTTTGTGGTAATTTTAAAATCAGCAACACGTATCTAACACAGTGAGTGATATTAGGTGGAGTTACAGGCAGGTAGCAAGTATCCAGATAATTCGGGTCAAGATCCAGTTGTGCTACGGGTCTGAAGGCAGAATCGTTGTACCCCTCTGGGAGCTCACCGTTTGCCAATGACACCCTTGACATGGCTAGACATATGACTGTGTCCAGCGTGAGCTTTAAAGCACATGTTTGGAGTAGGGAAAATGGGTCAATGAAGCCCTTATGCAGTGTGGGGTATCTTCCCCTTTCTCGTCCTGCATTTTACTGTCCTCCTTATTGGGCACCAAGTGGCACTGTCACACAGCACTCAGAGTCATTAAGGAAATTACAAATGATAAGTTCAGTGTGTTTGAGTTATAAATGTCCCTCTCTTGCTGTCGACAATTATTAGAGTACATGTGTTAAATACACCTGTGGAGAGAAGTAAGAGAGAGCCTGAGCCAAATGGGGAGAGAAAGAGGTGAGGGATGAGAGACAGTGAGACAGGAAGGGGGGTCAGGGAGAGAGAGAGACAGAGGGAGGGACAGAGAAAAAAGAAGGGGAAGCATGGAGGTGGTAAGAATAGGTGTGGCCAAGAGCGCGTGAGCCATGTTTGAAATGCACAGACATGATCCAGTCCTGAGCCGACCAACGAGACGTCTGACTTGGTGGCGGGCTGAGGTGACATCATGCAGGACTGCAGCTGGAAGCGACCCAAGAAGTGACCTTGGGGTCAGGAGGGGAGAGCAGCCTGAGAGCAGGTTCATCCCAACCCTGGCGTGAGACGCAGAACCTGGCAGGAGGTCTTTGTGCCTCAAATCCCAGGGACAAGAGCGGCAAGCTGGTCCGCCTATGAAGCCAGCCCCGAGCACTCTCCTCGTGGGAACAGAGGGGCTTGGCTGAGCGTGCTCCTGGAGGCCGGATGGCAGTTCTGCCTTCTCAGCTCCTGCACCCCAAGAACTCATTCATCTCACAGACTCCATGAGGTCTACTGCAGCAGAGGCACTGGGCTGGGGACACCACGGACACACCTCTGCGCTCCCAGACTTTACATGCCCCAGAGGGGGACAGAGAAGTGAGCGGCCTGGCTGATTTGGTACCATTTGGTGCTACGGCCATAATGGGGAAGCGATGCTGTGTGGTCACCTAGAAGATGCTCCATCCCAACGTCCAATACTGAGAAGTCCCCGGAGGCCACCAAGGGGAACAAACATCTAAGGGGAAAATCCCAGAGCAAGAATTGAGGAGGCCCAGGATGAGAGAAAGGACAGCCTGGGGAGCTGCTTAGACCTGGTGCCCTAAAGCAGGGCTTCTCACACCAGTTCTTAGATTTTCAATAGATTATAGACCACTATGTTTGTAAAATAGAATAAAAGAAATTACTAGGAAAAGGAAATGACAAAGACTTTAAGAGGGCCCAATTGTTACATTCCGTGGTTCTCTAGACCCAAGTTGCTTGTCGTCCTGCCTGAAGTGTGGACTTGTTCTCGTTTCCTGGGCTGACTTCGAGATAGGACAGGGACCGACTGGCACGTGGGCCTGCAGGAGCGACCCCTGGAGCAGCATGACCTGCAGTGTAGGAGTGGAGACAGGCGGGGGGCGGAGGGGGGCTCAGGGAAGCCTCTTGCCAGAGCACTTTCTGGGGGGAGCCGGAAGACTCTTGAAAGCCAGGTCTGGAAATGACCCATGCACCTGACTCGGTGGTCACTGTGGAGCTTCAGCACCCCGAACCGTTAGCCCCAAGCGACTATTCTGACAGAGACAGCAGGCTCCTGGCAACGGGGACTGGGGCGGCGGGGGGAGCTGGAAGAACTGATGGAGAAGCTCAAGTTTCCCTTTCTGCTGCTGCTTCAAAGAACTTGCTTATCGGGTGTGGTGCGAATCTCTACGGACTGACAATAAGCCCTCTTCTAGTTCAGTTTGATGGACGGGATTAAAAACATAAGCAGAAGCTCCAACACACCCCAGAGGCTCTCCCCACACCTCTCCCCCTGGCTGTCCATCGCGCTTCAGGTCTCCACTCGGAGCTGCTTCTCCCAGATGCCTTGCACCTCATGGCCCAGTTCCCCCAAAACCCTTCTCACACTCCACTGTAACTCCTGCCTCCCATTTATCTCGTACCAGGCTGCAACCTTCTTCAACTGTTTACCACTCGGCCTCCTCCGGGGCGCAATGATGAGCATGAAGTAGGTGGTCAGTGGATGATCGCTGAGTGAAGCAGAAATGGGTCGGTAATCCTGGGGAGGAAAGGGCACGGGACCTTGGAGTGGAGAGTGGGAATTACCGGCCACAGGTCAGGAGCGGGAGGGTGTCCTGGGGCAGGGAATGGTGTGGGCAATAGCACAGAGGTGTTAGAGGGATGCCATGCTTGGGGACTCCGAAGATGCCTGGTTAGACTCAAGAAAAGGATAGGCCCCTTTGATGTACATTTTGGAGATAACCTTTTGAAGCATTCCACTTGTCGACTTATAATGAAGAGCATGAATTTTTTTTCAGTATATGAAACAATTGAGTTAAAAGTCTCCACAAAGTTCACGTCGCACCTGACCTTATGTTTTTCATGATTCATTTGCCACATTCATTCATTTTTCATTCAATAATCATTCAATCACAGCATCAAGTGCATTTTTTGAGCCAGCAAAATGTAAATTGGAAGAGAAGGTCCTCAGCTAGGAAGCACACCAGAGTCCCCTCTACTATTACATGTCTTCAGTAACCCGGGAGGCACACATTATGTTAGCCCGTGTGCAGGGGAAGGAAAGACCGGGCCTCTGAAAGATGTAATCAAGGGAGATTTTTCATTATTTATTCCTATATAACAAAAAAACACTCTAAAACATAAGGGCTTAAAAGGACAATCCCTCATGGTTCTGTGGGTTGACTACTTCCAGCTCCCCCGTTCTTGCTCAGGCTCGGATTGTCCTCAGATGATGACTGGGGCTGGGGACATAGACCTGATCTCTCCAAGGCTGGGGCCGGGGGCGCAGAGAGGCAGGAATACATTTGCTTATCGGCCACACTGATACTTAGGGATTCGTACCAACTTGGTCCCTGCAAAGTCAGCAGGAAACACAGCTGTTTGGGGGAGAGTCCTTGGACTTAATAAGTGACAGATCACTTATATCTGAAGCTGATTTATAAATGTACCGGTAAGCTTTTCTAACAAGATTAAAGGGGTGTTGCACTGTCATTAGTAAAACCGCAAGTTTGTTTATGCAGGATACATGACTTGGGGCACAGTTTATCTCTCTTAGAAACACGCCGGTGTAGCAATTATTCTTAGACTTGTGTTCAGCTCATGGTGGTGATGATCACAAGCAAGAAACACCTGATCACATGGCTCTTTCTTGGGCAAGGCTCCCGAATTTAGGGAAGACATGATTCAAAGTGCAGTTTGTAATGTGGATTCGGCTAAAAATATTTTTTGTTTTGTCTCACTGCAGAAACAATTTAAGAGTCACATTTCCTTTAAGAAGTTGAAGCTGCTTTGAATGGTCTCACCTGCCCCTCAGTCACTTCCAGGCTGTTTTCTTTAAAGAAAACAACTTAGCATCTCTGGATCTGTTTCCCTTCTGTCATGTGAGAACGTTTCATTAAGTAACTTTCTAGCAGAGGCTTTTCAGTCCTAGGAAGAATCAGCTCTCGCTGAGCAATGTATTTCAATGTGACAAGCATTGATAAATACACATGATTCCACTTAATTCTCCCCCCCAAAAATTTCTGGGAGATATTATTCTTATTATCCCTGTTCTCCAGCAAAGGAGCCAATCTCTGCTTGGAGACCCACCAGCCAAGTCCTCCTGGTGGGTGCGAAAGCTGATAAAAGCATATTTAATAATGATCTATCATCTAAATCTCCATCCATCTACCTTGTGGAGACAACTCATTCAGAAGCCAGGGTGTCTGCATTGCTCCCTGATTCACACTTAGAGCCCGTTTGGGGCCCAGAGCCTCCCCCACTGCCTTCTGCCCGCACACTCTCAGGCACGCCTCCGAGTCCCTGTGAGGAGCTGGTTTCCTCGTCTACCCAATGCTCCATAGGATGGTTGCGAAGACAAGTTTAAGCTCATTTCATAAGGGGGGTGAAGCGCTACAGATGCTAAATATTGTTCTTTTCCTCCAAAAGTTGACTAATTGAAGAAAAATCGATCAATCTCCTTTCGATGGGCTTTCTTCTCTTTCTTCCCCGCCTCTAATCGTAACAGAAACTTTCTGGGGTCAAACTCCCTGCACACTGCCGCTGTTCTGTCCCTCTTCCCTTCTTCACACCTTTTTTTTTGGCAAGGAGAGCTTGGCAACCCCCGCCACGGCCCAGCCGCTGCTCAGGACAAGACCCGTAAGAGCGGACCAAATGCAGGAACACACGGAAGGGATGGTTGTTTCAGGTTGAATTTGTAAAAATGCTCGACTGTCTGATTAGATTCGGTTTATTTTGCTTTCTTTGGGGTGAATAATTACTTAAAACATCCTAGAGAGAGCAGGAGTGGGTGTTAAGGGGATGTTTCGAGTGCAACTCCCGGACTTAAGGACTGGCACGCCCTGCCAAGGTCATTTCCTTTCAGCTTTGACTCCACACTTTGTTGTTTACAGGCTGGGAACGTCTCCTCTCTGGTGTCATTTACGAAATAATCAGTAAGATGTTCCGCATTATGGCACATCGGTCACTGAGAGTGCAGTCCTCAAGCGAGCCAACCTTCTCTCAAGGGTGGCTCTTCCCTAAGGAGGTTGAACCTAAATGCTGCGGTGTGGTTCAGCGGGGACAAGCCAGAACCCGGCTTCCTCGGCCCCCGCCCCCTGCCCGGGGCCCGAGATGTGCGAGGGTGCTCAGGGCCGATCTTCGTCATGCTGCAATGCAGACGATGACTTGCTTGCTTGTGTGTCTCTGAAGTGTGTTTATTTCCTGCCTTTAGTCCTTTTTCTGTGAATCAGGTTCAGATTATGAAACAGATTATGTTCTGTTTTCCCGAATTTGCCTCTTCTTTGGACAAAGAGGAATTTTCACATTAGGCAAAACCTACATGGTTCTTAGGCATTGTATTTTTATTTTTCTAGGTTACTCATGCCTCACTCCTCATTTATTATAAGGCCAACTAGTTTGACCTGTTGCTTTTCTTCAATAAATCAATTCTTGGTCAGCTCTTTACTTTAATTCACCAAACTGTGGAACCATGGGGAGTGAATGGGAGCCCACTCTGGGGACCCTGTCTGGCACCAATCCCTGGTTCAGGAAAACCAGAGCTGGATGGTACTTCAAGTGGTAAAATCTATTTTGCTACAGTGGTTGCAACAGAGGGAAGAGTCTAGCACGAGGCTCCCTCCTGAATATAGCATGGGAAAGTGGCCGTGTGTAGCTGAAGAGCTGGGGGGGGGCCGTGGATGGAAAATGCTACAGGAAGCATCAAGATTCAGGGGAGATTCTGGCTACACCACCTTGGCAGGATTCTTGCCGAGCGCAGACCAGGATGATGAGACAGTGAGAGATAGCAAGGGTTTAGTTAGTTTAGTTAGTTTCCCTCTAAACTGACTTAGCAAGGTTCCTGGCCGGTGTGGGCCCCCAAATTGATAGGACGCAAGGTAATGTCAGGGTCACTGCTTGGAAAGCAGAGATTGATAAAGCCCAGGGAACACTGTGAAACGGAATTGCCTTGGAAGGAAAGAAGAGAGACACCTGCCGAAGGCGAAGGAGCAGAATCCACCATGAATATCCCGTCCACTTTGCGCGCCAGGTTCATGGTGTCAGGGAAGGCAGTTGGTCTGTGAGAAGGGAGAAGCCATCGGGCTAGAGCACTAGAGGCCCAGAAGTCGTGTGTTTGTGGTACAGAGATACTAACCATGTTTCCACGGATATCTGTGCTTAGGAGGAGGTTGCGTGTTTAAAGGGATTGCATCATAAAAAGAAGAAAAACAAGATCAAAGTGGGGTACGAGATCTGGCCAACACCCAGGAGGAGGAATGAAGGTTAAGGAAGGTCAGGAAACGCAGGGTGCCTGGGGTCTCCAGGGAGATTAATGTCTCTGTCTTCTCGGCAACTGGGGCACTTTGTACCAATCTCTTACAGCACAAACACTGACTGACCCATTTCATGGGATATGAAAGAATAAGTCATTGTAATCCAGTCCCACACATTAAATGTGTTCAGTCAGCCAGGAGAAGCCTACAGCTTCTCATGAACCTCAGCCGTGGGTCTTTCGGACATGGCTCTACCTGGGACCTCCGCACAGCTATCCTTCCATGTCCCAGGAACCAGACAAAGCAGGGTTGAAACTGAGTGATGAATTATAACACCTGCCCCGTGGCCCAGGCAGCTTTCTCATCAACAACGTCACTTCAAGATGATTCGTGATTTAGACAGTGCGTGATCGTTATAAAAACAAATTATATCAAGAAGCTTAAAAAAGCAGGAGGAGGGGCGCCTGGGTGGCTCAGTCAGTTAAGCATCCGACTTTTGGTTTCAGCTCAGGTCATGATCTCAGGGTCCTGGGATGAGCCCCACGTCGGGCTCCGTGCTCAGCGAGGAGTCTGCTTGTTCCTCTCCCTCTGCTCCCCAATCCTTCTCCCTCTCTTTCAAATAAATAAATAAAATCTTAAAAAAAAAAAAAGCAGGAGGAAATCCTTTGCAAATGGAGGAGCCAGTGATCCCTAGAGCCAGTCGTGGGGGGTAGAAGCGAAGGAGCAGAAGACACACTGACAGCCAGTCTTCCCTCACCCAGGAGCAGTGCAGGACCGACAGAATCAAGCAGCGAAATCCAATTGTTTCAAAGTCCATGGACTGCCCTGTAAGTTGTATATTATAGTGTAGATAGTGAGGCTCTTAAGAGAGCACAAAATTAATATGAGAAAACAACTATGTGGGATGAGGTGTGTCTCTTTGTGGATGTCCTGTTTGATCATAATCATAAGATTGCAAAGACAAGAAAAGATTCAAGATTAAACTACTTTATGTCACAATTTTTGAAAGTTGAGACCACACATTGCAAAAAAGCGGGTGTGAATTTTCTTGTCAGAGGTGAATCAAATAGCCTTTGTTTTTCTGGGGATGCCCTGGGACCGCACATAAAGCTGCACCCAAAACCTGCCCAGGAGGTACGGAGACACTGGACGCCGTGGGCAGAGAAGGAAAGCGAAGCCAGCATGCCCAGGCTTCCTGTTCTGCTAGTGCTGTTCTGGGCCGTGGGGTCCCATGGCTTCCCGGCAGCAAGTGCAGGAATGCAACAGCAGGACGAGGAGGTGGTCCAGGTAAACACTGAATTTCACATGCCACGAATGCAGGAGCATTACGTTCTCATTTTTCCAACGTCAAAGGGCAGAAGCTCAAGCGAGTGTGGGATCCATTCTAGGGTAACTAGAACATAACAAAAACAAAAATCTACTTACCCACCCATAGACTTCCCTTCAGAAGACAGAGGTAGAGGGATCCATAGAGAGAGGGAGCCCTGACCACCTTCACACCAACCTCCCAGGAAAGCTAGACTTAGCCACCACGCCAACAGTAAGCCTATGGAATCACTGCATTAGCAGACAGGATTTTTCCTCTTTGCACTAAATCTTCAAGACAAAAGAACTCTGTCACCACAGTGAAATCCTGAAGGTTCTCAGGAAGAAATAAGAAAGATTTCACATCCTGTGTTTCACATTTTTTTTTCTCTTTATCAGAACTACCTGCAGAAGTACTACAACCTGAGGATTGGAACCAACAAATCTGGAAGGCAGAGGAACAACACTTTAGTGACTGAGAAGCTGAAGGAAATGCAGGAATTCTTTGGGCTGAAGGTGACCGGGAAGATAGATGCTGACACCCTAAATCTGATGAAGCAGCCCAGATGTGGGGTGCCCGCCGTGGCTCAGTATGCTCTGGCTGATAGGACCCTCTGATGGGAGCACACACACCTGACCTACAGGTAACCAGACCGAGCACCAGAGCGAGGGCGCTCTTTCCCAGCAGAGCCGTAAGCAATGAGGTCCGACGTGTCTCTGTTTTATTCCATTTTAAGGATTGAAAATTACACACCAGATTTGCCAAGAGCAGACGTGGACAGTGCCATTGAGCAAGCGTTTCAACTCTGGAGTAATGTCTCACCCCTGACCTTCACCAAGGTCTTTGAGGAACAAGCGGACATTATGATATCCTTTGTCTGGAGAGGTAAGCTCTTCTTGTCTCCTAAAACCATACGGAACTTCACCTCCCCGCGACGCCCAGCCCCGCTCCACCATGCTGAGGGAGGAGTGTTCCTTTTTTTTTTTTAATTTTTTTATTGTTATGTTAATCACCATATATTACATCATTAGTTTTTGATGCAGTGTTCCATGATTCATTGTTCGTTCATAACACCCAGTGCTCCATGCAGAACGTGCCCTCCTCAATACCCATCACCAGGCTAACCCATCCCCCCACCCCCCTCCCCTCTAGAACCCTCAGTTTGTTTTTCAGAGTCCATCATCTCTCATGGTTCGTCTCCCCCTCTGACATACTCCCCTTTTCTTCCTCTCCTGTTATTTCTTCTTTTCCTTTTTTCTTAAAATATGTTGCGTTATTTGTTTCAGAAGTACAGATCTGTGATTCAACAGTCCTGCACAATTCACAGCGCTCACCATAGCACATACCCTCCCCAATGTCTATCACCCAGCCATCCCATCCCTCCCACCCCCAACCACTCCAGTAACACTCAGTTTGTTTCCTGAGATTAAGAATTCCTCATATCAGTGAGGTCATGTGATACATGTCTTTCTCTGATTGACTTATTTCACTCAGCATAACACCCTCGAGGTCCATCCACGTCGTTGCAAATGGCGAGATCTCATTCCTTTTGATGGCTGCATAATATTCCATTGTGTATATATACCACATCTTCTTTATCCATTCATCTGTCGATGGGCATCTTGGCTCTTTCCACAGTTTGGCTATTGTGGACATTGCTGCTATAAACATTGGGGTACACGTACCCCTTCGGGTGAGGGAGGAGTGTTCCTAACGGGCTGTTGATTTTACCGGCCAAAGAAGGGACGTCATGGATGAAGAATGCCTTTGGGCTCCTTGTCACTATTCTCTCCCCTCTGGGGGAAGCAGGATAGAAAGGGGAATTTGCCTTGGCCGTGCTGTTTCTCACAGATCACGGCGACAACTCCTCCTTCGGTGGACCTGGAAACCTTCTTGCTCATGCCTTCCTACCAGGAAGAGATATTGGAGGAGATATTCCTTTTGATGAAGAAAAAACGTGGACCAATAATTTCAGAAGTGAGTTCACCAGTTTTTCCTATGTTTCCCTTTCATGGGTCAATGTTTTATCTAAAAGAATGCCTTCCAGTAAAGTGAGCCAAGTTTGTGATCAGCCTTAAATACTTTAATAAAAGTATTTTATTAAGTATTTAATAAACGTAAGCTTTTATTAAAACTATAATTGCTTAAAAAGGTAATGGTACCTCTTTTGTGTCCATTTATTTAAAAAAATGTAAGGTAATATTATTTCTCCAAGTAATTTTTACCAACAAAATACGGTACTCGGAAAATAGGATGTTTTAAGTCACCTTGTCACATATACAATCCTATACCAAAATTTTAAAATGGTTATTTTTGGTAAAGTGATCTTGTGGAATTTTTCTTGGTACTTTCCTATATTATCTAAATTTTCAAACTGGGCATAACATAATATGAGCAGGAAAAAGTAATAAATGTTAATAGAATACTATTATTCCTCTAGAGTATACCACTTTCTACCTTATTTTATGATATTTATTGATCAATGGGATTTTTCTGTGTTGGCTGACTTCATCCAAGAATCATACTAGCCCCAATCTCAGAAATTCAGACTTTAACCAGCCTACCCAGAATTATTAAAGCCCTCTCCTTTCTTTGATTAAACGTACATACACACAGATAGCCCACGCAGACAGGTACCACCAAAAACACACCAAATTTGCACAAAGCCAACAATAACGCTGTTGTAGTTTGGAAACTTCTGTTTCCTTCTCGGGTTCCTCAGAAGTGCATTCCAGGAACTGCAAACACGTTTTGTTGCTGTTTTTAGATTTCAACTTGTTCCACGTCGCAGCACATGAAGTGGGCCATTCCCTTGGACTGTTGCATGATAACGACATTGGTTCCTTGATGTTCCCCAGCTACAACTACTATGGGGATGTCCTGCTGTCTCAGAGGGACATCGATGCCATCCAGGCCCTCTACGGTAAGCACAAAACACCTTGGGCCGGCGACTGGGGGTATATATGTGGGGTTCAAATAAATAGCTATTAGCTGTGTCCTTTAAGAAAGAGCCTTCATTCTAAGTGCTTTTGTGTTAGCATAATACACCAACTTCGTCTGACTTCAGAACCTGTATTTATGTTTTAGGACCTTCCAAAAATCCCATCCAGCCAAGAGAACCACAAGTACCACGAGCCTGTGATAGCAAGTTAACATTTGATGCTATCACCAAAGTTCGTGGAGAGTTATTCTTCTTTAAAAACAGGTAAAAAAAAAGGGGGGGGGGAGCACCTGGGTGGCTTAGATGGTTAAGCATCTGCCTTCAGCTCAGGTCATGATCCCGGGGTCCTGGGATCGAGCCCCGCATCGGGCTCCCTGCTCCCCAGAGGCCTGCTTCTCCCTCTGCCTGCCGCTCCCCCTGCTTGTGCTCTCTCGCACTCTCTGTGTGTCAAATAAATAAATAAAATCTTTTAAAAAGAAAAGGTAAAAGAAAGAAATTACCATGAACACTGATTTATGTTTTTAAAGTGTTCTGATATTTTGTTGAATGTTCTATGTGTTTCTTTAGTAATATATTTTTAATTTGTAATTTTAATAATTGTGCATTTACATGAAATGATTTGTTCTTCAAAAATTTATGTCACAGAGAAGGGGCTCCTGGCTGGCTCAGCTGCGAGAACACATGACTCTCAATTTCAGAATCATGAGTTCAGGCCCCATGCCGGGTGTAGAAAGTACTTTAAAAGAAAAAGAAGAAAAAAATTTTTATCACAGATAAATCCTTCAATCGCCAGAAACTTGATGGAGTAAAAGGCCTTGTAAGGCCCCCACTCTACTACTAACATCCAAGTCTGTGGAGTTAGGCAGATAGACAGAATTCTTGTTGAAGACCACAGGTGTGTCAGTAATGCAGCAAGAAATGGTCTTCCAATTCCTTTCACGTCTCATGACCAGGATGAGAAACATGCCAATGAGTAAGAACAAATAGGTTCTTCTGAATACCACTGCTCAGATCCGATGTCTACACCAGGCCTAGAGCAGTGTGGCCTGCAGCCCTGGAAGGAAGGCCCAGCACGCTCCTGGGGCCCGCCGAGCTCAGTGGCTGAGAGGCATTTCCGGGGCCTGTGTTTCCAAAGCCAAGGGCGACTTCGGTGATGGGGTGTGAGCGTGGACCATGCATCTGCTGAGGTGTGACAGGGAGGACCCTGCCCCGTGCACAAGGCCTCTGGTTCTTCCCAAGACTGGTGGCTTGCCATGTGCTTGCATTTGGTCTCTGTGGTCTTGGAAGCAGTTGGTCAGCCCGTGTAGAATGTGTGCTGTCTCTTACCCGGTCTGGTCGGAGCAGCTCCGTTAGCCTTCCTTAGCCTCCGCTTCTTGTCTGCTTCCCGGGGGATTTCTGGGTGACGAGCCATCCTGAAGGGAAAGGGCCTGGCACGTCGGACGCGGCCCCTCAGTGCATGTGAGACTCGTGTCCGGGGAGAAGACATGCTGGACATCAACCAGAGATTTGCCGCCAGCTAGGATTGGGCCCCTTCTTTCAAATCAGGTTCTTCCTACACACGAGTCCCTCCTACAAAACAGTGGCTGTCATTGTCATTGCTGAGCTCTGGCCATCGCTGTCCAGGGGAGTTGATGCTGCTTATGGCATTGTTAACAGAGATGAAGTCTTCTTTTTTAAAGGTAGAGCTTCTGGTTTTTTTTTTTTTTTTTTTTTTTGTCAATGTTTCTATGAGTCCCATTTTCATCAGGTTCTTTGGTTGAGAATTAAGGGGGTCATTTAAGTCAAGAATCTTGAAGCAGATCTAACACACATGCAGTGAAAATCAGGAGGATTTATGCACATATGAAGTTTCACACTGCCTTTCTGCGGGGTGGTGGCATGTGGTTGTGCAGATACCCTGGCGAACACATACAAAATCCTCTGTCAGGGCCCAGCCCAGCCAAGAGCCGAGAGGTGCCCCCCAGTGAGTTGCTAACCCACAGGAGAGTGTGTGGCCTGGCTGCCCGACCACGTGCGGCCCCACACATGCCCTGTGCCGCTGGGGGAGGGAGCCCACCCCACTCTGGACAGATGCTTGGCTCAGGGGAACCTCACTGGGGAATAAAACTCTGCATGCGCCCCTCATGAGCGCAAGTCTGGAGGAAAGCCTGCCGACTGTCCTCCAGAGTCCCAGGCAAAGTTTTCATGGTCAGTTTTTTGGCTGACAGGTAGTAAATACTGGGCCTTTAATGGGGATCAGATGGTGCGAGGCTACCCCAAGAACGTCTACCACTCCTTGGGCTTCCCACAGAGGGTGAAGAAAATCGATGCCGCTGTTCACGAAGATGAAACTGGGAAGACGTATTTCTTTGTTGCCAACGAGTATTGGAGGTAACAACAGACCCTTGGAATTCAGAATCAGATCACTCAGGGGAAGGAGAGTTGTCTTTTAAAATTATTCTCAGGGCGCCTGGGGGGCTACATCGGTTAAGTGTCTGCCTTCGGCTCAGGTCATGATCTCAGGGTCCTGGGATCAAGCCCCACATCGGGCTCCCTGCTCGGCGGGGTGTCTGCTTCTCTCTCTCCCTCTGCTTCTCCCCATCCCTACTCGTACTCTCTCTCACACACACAAATAAACAAAATCTATAAAATTATTCTCAAATTGTGCCGAACCTCCATCCTTCAGTGGTGAACAGGCGCAGCCAGACCGAGCGTCCGTGTGACCCTACCTGGTATCATCTTGCCATGTCTGCCCTTGGAAGGCAAGGGACTTGTAGGATGGAGTTTAAAAAGGAGATTAAAAGCAGGAGCATCCAAAAGGAACCTTCTTTCCCACAGTATTTCTCCTTGACAGGGCAGACAGTGGAGTCCGAGATAAAATTTGAATCACATATTTAGAGTTGATGCCACTCTAGGAGGGGTCTAGTGGGTTCCAGTCTCCCATAACCCTGTTGAACTGGGACCCTTTCTAGTTAAAAGCTCCTATTATTTTCATGCTGGTGATGTGCACACTCAGAACTATTTAAAGCAGGTGTCAGTTTCCTACAAAATGAAAATAAAGGTAGCTCCCACCTCTCAGATTTATGGCGAAGATTAAATGAATCTGTACACTCAAACTACTCAGAACAGTGACTTAATGCTTAATATTGAGTGTTATTTATTGTTACTAATCACATATTCTGATTTTCCTAATAATTTTTTTTACCAGGTATGATGAAAATACACGGTCTATGGATACAGGTTTTCCCAAAGAGATAGCTCATGGGTTTCCTGGAATTGGCAAAAAAGCTGATGCTGTCTTCCAAGAGGGAGGTAAAGACCTTCCAGTTTCTCCATTTTTCCACCATAGAAATGACACAGGGGCTGTTCCTTAGACATGAAAGCAAATTGCATGTATGAAAGTGTGTATTTTTTTCAAGAGTTCATGTATAAAATCACTATTTGTCTAATATGGTCACTATCTTTCATCTTATTTCTAGGATTTTTCTATTTCTTTCATGGAAAAAGGCAGTTCAAATTTGATCCTAAAACGAAGCGAATTTTGACTCTCCTGAAAACGAACAGCTGGTTCAACTGCAAAAATAAATGATGATTGACTATCACAAAGGAGAAAAGAAAAAAAAATACTTTTAATGAGCTCTGGGGAGGTGTTTTTCTGAGGACCCACCAGATACTTCGGTATTTTATTTTCATCTCTTGGCAATATTGAGACACAGACATACGAGTACCATCTTGTTTACCCTCAATCTGAAGATAGTCTGTGTTAATGAGATTGTGCTGTTTCACAAACTTTCACAATTTAGCTTCAAGGGAGTGCTGAAGTCATAATTCATCCTTAGGCTTAAATAGGGAAAAGCTTTTTGTCACTATTCTATGCCATTTTAAGTGATTATACTTCTCATAATAACCACATTCTCCAATGTTTTGTCTCTAGGCCAGGCAAATTCACAATGCAAGTATGTGGGAAGATAGGATGTACAGAATTTCAAGTACTTGCCATGGCATATGCATCACATAAGGGGAAGGGTCTGGTTATTGACCTTCCCCTCTTGTTTCAAGCTAAGCCTTTAAGTCAAATAATGGAAGGGATTGGGGCACCTGGCTGGCTCAGTTGTAGAAGACACGATTCTGGATCTTAGGGTTGTGAGTTGAAGCCCCATGTTGGGCACAGAGCTTACTTTTAAAAAATAAAAATGAGCAGGTTTTTAAAAAACTAATGATAAGGGAGAGATTTATTGGGCTTTGGCTAGGGCTCCTGGTGGAAGCACTAGGTTAAAACTTCTCAGGTGTTCTTCTAGCTAACTTCATAAAGTTAGGAGCTTATCCCTGAATATTAGCATGTTGGGTCTTGTCCCCCTAGGGGCTTCTCTACAGAACACCTGGAGTGGGTTTCAGGTTACATTGTGGAGGTGTAAGTTTGCCAAGCCTAGCTATTGGTGCTGAGAAAAAATCAATGCGATGCAAGTTGCCTTTTTTGCTCAAATTATTTCTCATAGGTTTTCTGGTGGAGCTCTGTGGTTAGGAGTACCTTGATTGTATAATGTGTGTTGTTGAGTTGTTGTTGTTGTTGTTGTTTTTCTGTTTACCATGATAATAAATGCACACTCAGAAACTCTGGGCAAGATGCCAAGCCAGCATGGGCTCCTTCCTTTGAACAAAAGCTGCAGAAGTAAGGGGAGGTGGGTGCATCCTAGAATCAGACACAAATGGGGAGAACACTTGAGTGGGCAGAAGGACCCAGCTGGCATGGGGGGGCAGCATCCTGTATGGGGGAGGCCCAGCGGCCTCCAAGGGGGGGCAGGCTCTGGAAGCACATTCTGCTGGTGTTCCTTCTCTCCCACACGTTGCATGGCAGACCTGGCAGGCAGCAGGACCGCAAGAGACAAGGGATAAGGTCAGGGTAGTGACCCTATCTCACACACAGAATAGCTCAGGTCCCTACAAGGTCCCTCAAGCTCTGCCACCTTTGAACCTCTTTCTCTGGTATTCTCCCCCTTGGTGGCTTCATTCCATGGCGGTGGCTTCTTTGCTGTTTTCCAGCACGTGAGGTGTATTCGGACCTCAGCCCTTTTCCCTGAGTTTCCCTCAGATGTTTGCATGGTTCTGTCCTGCACATTTTCTCCAGCTTTGCTCAGATGTCCTTCTTCGTGAGATCTTCACTGGCTTCCTCTTTCAATATTACCACGTACGCCTCCCTCCACACAAACATAAACATATTTGTGATTGTCCTACACAACTCTGCAATTATCCCATAGCCCCTAACACCTTCTAACGTAGTCTATAATCCCTCATCACCTCTACTGTTCACTGCCTGTCTGCCTGCCCTCTTCAGTGGAGGCTCCCTGAGAACAAGGGGCCATAGTTCGGGTTCAACTTTATTGTTTTGTGTTGTTTGTCTGACTTACTGATATAATTCAAGAACCAAGTAAGGGCTCGAAAAATTAATAAGCTAATACAGAACTGATGCAGGATGCCAGCAAACCTGGGAAGTCAATAACAAGGTGTGTCATCAGCTTGACCAGCAATTGGAGGCCTCCAGCCTTCTGTCCTCCCCAGCCCAGATCCTGGAAAATCAGACATAATAGCAGCCCCCAGAAATGCTCAGAGCCTGAGACAGAATTTCTGAGTGGTTCTTGAAGGGGAGGACCCACTGATGAGGGTATGAAATGAAAGCAGTTTGTGCAGACTTTCTCACCAAACACCCTGCCCCAAGCGGCTTCATTTCTATCTTCATCCAATTCACAGAGAACAAGCCAGGATCTGCAGAGGCTAGGGAACCTGACAGTTTCATGGTAACATTTGTAATACATATATCTGACAAAGGACTTTGACCCAGTATATATAAAAAGTTCCTGCAAATCAGTAACATGACAAATAATCCAATTAAAAATGCATGGAAGTCTTAATCAAATCAAACTAGTCATAAAGAAAGTTATAAATGGCCAATAAACACATAGAAAAGTACTTAACATCATTAGTTATCAAGAAAATAAAATTCTTATAAGGTATTATTATGAAACCACTAAATGTATTCATATTAATGACTGACAACACCAAATGAGAAGCTAGAATATTTGTACCTCTCATACCTTAAATATTTACCTACTCTATGACCTCCTCTGCACATTCTCCTGGACTAAGTGAAAATACAAACATATAAGAAGCTTGTGTCAGAAGGTTCATAGCTTTATGCATGGTAGCCCAAATCTGGAAATGATACATTCATACAATATAATATTATAGAAAAATGAGAGTGAATGATCTACTAGTACACACAACAGCATAGATTAATCTGAAAATCATTATTCTACACAAAAGGGTACATTCTCTTGATTCCATTTATATGAACTTCATGATTAGGAAAAGTAATCTACAGGGAAAGAAATCAGAACAGTGGTTGGCTCTGAGGAAGCAATAGGGTTGGGTGAAAAAGAGCACAGAGGGGGCGGAGCAAGATGGCGGAGGAGTAGGAGACCTGGATTTCGTCTGGTCCCAGGAATTCAGCTGAATGGGGATCAAACCATTCTGAACACCTACGAACTCAACAGGAGACCGAAGAAAAGAATAGCAACAACTCTCTGAACAGAGAAGCGACCACTTACTGGAAGGTAGGACGTGCGGAGAAGTGAATCCGAGGCGATATTCGGGAGGATAGACGGCGGGGGAGGGGCCTCCGTCGGCCGCTTCTGGCAAGTGCTAGAGCCGCGGAGCACAAAATCGGACCTTTAGAAGTCGGCTGCGCTGAGGGACGTCGCTGCAGTGGCTAAGCGGGGGGTGGAACCCTCCCGGGACAGTGTGGTCTCAGGACCCTCGGGGTCACAGAAAGACCAGGGGTGCCTGAGTGCGGCAGAGCTCCCAGGGATCGGAGCGGGGAAGCCGGCTGCAGAGACAGAGCAGAGTCGCGGGCTCTCAGCTTGGGGTTGCCATAAACTGTGATCCGCGGCCCAGTCGGGCCACTGCTCCTCCAGCAGGGACCCAACAAGCGGCAGATCCGGGGAGACTCCCCTTCCTCCCCCAGGAGGAGTCGCGCGGGAGCGCACCGCAGGGATCTGCTGGGTTTGGAGACTCCACACGGGGTCAGGTGCCAGAGATAGAAACGCTCAGTCACAGGCCGGGTGAGCACAGAGTGCACTGGAGACCAGGGAGACGGGAGTGACTGCTTTTCTCTGGGGGCGCACTGAGGAGCGGGGCCCCGAGTTCCCGGCTCCTCCGGGGCAGAGATTGGGAGGCTGCTGTTTTCACCCTGGTCCTCCAAAGCTGTACCAAAGAGCTTGCAGGGAACAAAAGCTCCTGAGAGCAAACCTGAGCAGCTTGCTTAGCCGGGACCAACAAGGGTGGGGTAAAGACATTTGGGAACCATGGCAACAGGCCCCTCCCCCAGAAGATCAGCACGGACAGCCAGCAAGCCAAGACCAAGTTTACCGATCAAGGAGAACGGGAGAACTCCAGCGCTAGGGGAATACTGCACATAGAATTCATGCCTTTTTTACCATGATTCATTAGTCTTTCAAAGCTAATTTTTTTAACTGGTTTTTTTATTTAATTTTTCTTTTTCTCTTTTTCAACCAACACCTTATCAATCCCTTTTTAAAAAAAAACATTTTTATTTTTCATTTTAGGGTCATATTCTATCCCTTCATGGTAGTTACCCTTATTTTTGGCATATATATATAAGTTGTGCCCTCTTTAAAATTTTGAGATACAGTTTCTTCTAAGAGATCAAAATATACCCCAAATCTCTAGCGTATGGCTTTGTTCTAGTCTCCTCCCTAATCACATTCTTTCCCCTTATTTTTTTCTTTCTTTCTTTCTTTTTTTTAATCCTCTTCTTTCTTTTTTCAAACACCTTCTTATCAATTCCTTTTTAAACATTTTTTATAATTTTCATTTTTATAGTCATATTCCATCCCTTCATCGTATCAACGCTTATTTTGTACATATATAAGTCTTTCTTTCTTTAAAATTTTAGGAGGCACTTTCTTCTAACAGACCAAAATACACCCAAAATCTAGTGTGTGGCACTGATCTATGAACCAGCCTGATCATATTTGATCATATTCTGTTTTTATTGTTTTGTTCTGTTTTTCTTTGTTTTTATCTTTTTCTTTCTCTTTCTCTTTCTTTTTTCTTTCTTTCCCTTTCTTTTCCCCTGGTTTCAGGTCTTTTCTGATTTGTATAGAGTATATTTGCTGGGGACGTTGTTAACCTGTTAGCATTTTGTTCTCTCATTCATCTAGTCTCCTCTGGACAAAATGACAAGACAAAAATAATCACCTCAACAAAAATAACAAGAGGTAGTACCATCTGCCAGGGACCTACTCAATACGGACATTAGTACTATGTTGGACCTAGAGTTCAGAATCATAATTTTAAAAATACTAGCTGGGCTTGAAAAAAGCATGGAAGTTATTAGAGAAACGCTTTCTGGAGAAATAAAAGAACTAAAATCTAACCAAGTCGAAATCAAAAAGGCTATTAATGAGGTACAATCAAAAATGGGGGCACTAACTGCTAGGATAAATGAGGCAGAAGAGAGAATTAGCAATATAGAAGACCAAATGATGGAAAATAAAGAAGCTGAGAAAAAGAGAGATAAACAACTACTCGATAACGAGGGCAGAATTCAAGAGATAAGCGATACGATAAGATGAAACAACATTAGAATAATTGGGATCCCAGAAGAAGAAGAAAGACAGAGAGGGGCAGAAGGTATATTGCAGCAAATTATAGCAGAGAACTTCCATAATGTGGGGAAGGAAACAGGCATCAAAATCCGGGAGGCACAGAGAACCCCTCTCAAAATCAATAAAAATAGGTCAACATCCCAACATCTAATAGTAAAACTTACGAGTCTCAGAGACAAAGAGAAAATCTTGAAAGCAGCTCGGGAGAAGAGATCTGCAACCTACAATGGTAGAAATATTAGATTGGCAACAGACCTATGCACAGAGACCTGGCAGACCAGAAAGGACTGGCATGATATATTCAGAGCACTAAAAGAGAAAAATATGCAGCCAAGATTATTATATCCAGCTAGGCTGGCATTGAAAATAGAAGGAGAGATAAAAAGCTTCCAGGACAAACAAAAACTAAAGGAATTTGCAAACACGAAACCAGCCCTACAAGAAATATTGAAAGGGGTCCTCTAAGCAAAGAGAGAGCCTAAAAGCAGCATAGACCAGAAAGGAACACAGACAATATGCAGTAACAGTCACCTTACAGGCAATACAATGGCACTAAATTCATATCTTTCAATAGTTACCCTGAATGTAAATGGGCTAAATGCCCCAATCAAAAGACACAGGCTATCAGATTGGGTTAAAAAACAAGATCCATCAATATGCTGTCTGCAAGAGACTCATTTTAGACCCAAAGACACCCCCAGATTGAAAGTGAGGGGGTGGAAAACCATTTACCATGCTAATGGACACCAAAGAAAGCTGGGGTGGCAATCCTTATATCAGACAAATTCGATTTTAAAACAAAGACTGTAATAAGAGATGAGGAAGGACACTATATCCTACCTAAAGGGTCTATCCAACAAGAAGATCTAACAATTGTAAATATCTATGCCCCTAACATGGGAGCAGCCAATTTTATAAGGCAATTAATAACAAAAGCAAAGAAACACATCGACAACAATACAATAGTAGTGGGGGACTTTAACACCCCCCTGACTGAAATGGACAGATCATCTAAGCAAAAGATCAACAAGGAAATAAAGACTTTAAATGACACACTGGACCAAATGGACTTCACAGACATATTCAGAACATTCCATCCCAAAGCAATGGAATACACATTCTTCTCTAGTGCCCATGGAACATTCTCCAGAATAGATCACATCCTAGGTCACAAATCAGGTCTCAACCAGTACCAAAAGATTGGGATTACTCCCTGCATATTTTCAGACCACAGTGCTTTGAAACTAGAACTCAATCACAAGAGGAAAGTCGGAAAGAACTCAAGTACATGGAGGCTAAAGAGCATCCTACTAAAGAATGAATGGGTCAACCAGGAAATTAAAGAATTTAAAAAATTCATGGAAACCAATGAAAATGAAAACACAACTGTTCAAAATCTTTGGGATGCAGCAAAGGCAGTCCTAAGAAGAAAGTATATAGCAATACAAGCCTTTCTCAAGAAACAAGAAAGGTCTCAAATACACAGCCTAAACCTACACCTAAAGGAGCTAGAGAAAAAAACAGCAAATAAAGCCTAAATTCAGCAGGAGAAGAGAAATAATAAAGGTCAGAGCAGAAATCAATGAAATAGAAACCAAAAGAACAGTAGAACAGATCAACGAAACTAGGAGCTGGTTCTTTGAAAGAATTAACAAGATTGATAAACCCCTGGCCAGCCTTATCAAAAAGAAAAGAGAAATGACCCAAATCAACAAAATCATGAGTGAAAGAGGAGAGATCACAACCAACACTAAAGAAATACAATTATAAGAACATATTATGAGCAACTATATGCCAGCAAATTAGATAACCTGAAAGAAATGGGTGCATTCCTAGAAATGTATCAACTACCAAAATTGACCCAGGAAGAAATAGAAAACCTGAACAGACCTATAACCACTAAGGAAATTGAAGCAGTCATCAAAAATCTCCCAACAAATAAAAGCCCAGGGCCAGATGGCTTCCCAGGGGAATTCTACCAAACATTTCAAGAAGAATTAATACCTATTCTCCTGAAACTTTTCCAGAAAATAGAAATGGAAGGAAAACTTCCAAACTCATTTTGTGAGGCCACCATTACCTTGATCCCAAAACCAAAGACCCCATCAAAAAGGAGAATTACAGACCAATATCCTTGATGAACATGGATGCCAAAATTCTCACCAAAATACTAGCCAATAGGATCCCACAGTACATTAAAAGGATTATTCACCATGACCAAGTGGGATTTATCCCTGGGCTGCAAGGTTGGTTCAACATCCACAAATCAATCAACGTGATACAACACATCAACAAAAGAAAGAACAAGAATCATATGATCCTCTCAATAGATGCAGAAAAAGCATTTGACAAAGTACAGCATCCTTTCTTGATCAAAACTCTTCAGAGTATAGGGATAGAGGGTACATACCTCAATATCATAAAAGCCATCTATGAAAAACCTACAGCGAATATCATTCTCAATGGGGAAAGGCTGAGAACCTTTCCCCTAAGGTCAGGAACGCGGCAGGGATGTCCACTCTCACCACTGCTATTCAACATAGTATTAGAAGTCCTAGCCACAGCAATCAGACAACAAAAAGAAATCAGAGGCATCCAAATCGGCAAACAGGAAGTCAAACTCTCACTCTTTGCAGATGATATGAAACTGTATGTGGAAAACCCAAAAGACTCCACCCCAAAACTGCTAGAACTCATACAGGAATTAAGTAAAGTGGCAGGATATAAAATCAATGCACAGAAATCAGTGGCATTCCTATACACCAACAACAAGACAGAAGAGAGACAAATCAAGGAGTTCATCCCATTTACAGTTGCACCCAAAACCATAAGATACCTAGAAATAAATCTAAGCAAAGAGGCAAAGGATCTGTACTCAGAAAAGTATAAAATACTCATGAAAGAAATTGAGGAAGACACAAAGAAATGGACAAACCTTCCATGCTCATGGATTGGAAGAACAAACATTGTGAAGATGTCAATGCTACCTAGAGCAATCTACACATTCAATGCAATCCCCATCAAAATACCATCCACTTTTTTCAAAGAAATGGAATAAATAATCCTCAAATTTGTATGGAACCAGAAAAGACCACGAATAGCCAGACAAATGTTGAAAAAGAAAAGCAAAGCTGGTGGCATCACAATTCCGGACTGCCAGCTCTATTACAAAGCTGTCATCATCAAGACAGTATGGTACTGGCACAAAAACAGACACATAGATCAATGGAACAGAATAGAGAGCCCAGAAATGGACCCTCAACTCTATGGTCAACTCATCTTTGACAAAGTAGGAAAGAATGTGCAATGGAAAAAAGACAATCTCTTCAACAAATGGTGTTGGGAGAATAGGACAGCCACATGCAGAAGAATGAAACTGGACCATTTCCTTACACCACTCACAAAAATAGACTCCAAATGGTTGAAAGACCTAAAGGTGAGACAGGAGTCCATCAAAATCCTAAAGGAGAACACAGGCAGCAACCTCTTCGACCTCAGCCACAGCAACTTCTTCCTAGAAATATCACCAAAGGCAAGGGAAGCAAGAACAAAAATGAACTATGGGGATTTCATCAAGATAAAAAGCTTTTGCGCAGCAAAAGAAACAATCCACAAAACCAAAAGACAACCGACAGAATGGGAGAATATATTTGCAAATGACATATCAGATAAAGGGCTAGTATCCAAAATCTATAAAGAACTTATCAAACTCAACACCCAAAGAACAAATAATCCAATCAAGAAATGGGCAGAAGACATGAACAGACATTTTTCCAAAGAAGGCATCCAAATGGCCAACAGACACATGAAAAAGTGCTCAACATCGCTCGGCATCAGGGAAATCCAAATCAAAACCTCCATGAGATACCACCTCACACCAGTCAGAATGGCTAAAATGAACAAGTCAGGAAACGAGAGATGTTGGCGGATGCGGAGAAAGGGGAACCCTCCTACACTATTGGTGGGAATGCAAGCTGGTGCAACCCCTCTGGAAAACAGTATGGAGGTTCCTCAAACAGTTGAAAATAGAGCTACCATATGATCCAGCAATTGCACTACTGGGTATTTACTACAAAGATACAAATGTAGGGATCCGAAGGGGTATGTGCACCCCAATGTTTATAGCAGCAATGTCCACAGTAGCCAAACTGTGGAAAGAACCAAGATGTCCATTGACAGATGAATGGATAGAGAAGATGTGGTATATATACACAATGGAATATTATGCAGCCATCAAAAGGAATGAGATCTTGCCATTTGCAACGACGTGGATGGAACTGGAGGGTGTTCTGCTGAGCGAAATAAGTCAATCAGAGAAAGACATGTATCATATGACCTCACTGATATGAGGAATTCTTAATCTCAGGAAACAGACTGAGGGTTGCTAGAGTGGTGGGGGGTGGGAGGGATGGGGTGGCTGGGTGATAGACATTGGGGGGGTATGTGCTATGGTGAGTGCTGTGAATTGTGCAAGACTGTTGAATCACAGATCTGTACTTCTGAAACAAATAATGCAATATATGCAAGAAAAAAAAAAGAAGAAGATAGCAGGAGGGGAAGAATGAAGGGGAGTAAATCGGAGGGGGAGACGAACCATGAGAGACGATGGACTCTGAAAAACAAACTGAGGGTTCTAGAGGGGAGGGGGGGTTGGGAGGATGGGTTAGCCTGGTGATGGGTATTAAAGAGGGCACGTTCTGCATGGAGTACTGGGTGTTATGCACAAACAATGACTCATGGAACACTACATCAAAAACTAATGATGTAATGTATGGTGATTAACATAACAATAAAAAATTTAAAGAAAAAAAAGCACAGAGATCTTTCTAGGGTGATGGAAATGTTCTAGTTCTTCATGAGGTGTGGGTTACATGAGCATGTATATCTGTAAAATTCACTGAATTTTGCATGCAAGGTTTGTACACTTCACTGTATGTAATATCTCAAAAATATATAAATGAAATAGAAACTAACAGAAAAAGGAAGTTTTATTCATTATATAACTACTAAAACAATTAAAAACAGTGGTTTACAAATATTCCCAGAAACACTGGCCTAGATAGTTTTACTCATTTGTTTTGTCAGAAGTTCCTTTCAAGGGAAAGGAATAGATCATTGCAATCTTGTGTAAACTCTTTCAGAGCAAACAATGTATATTCTACTATCAGCACATATGGAGAAACTTGAGTCACAGTCCTATGAATACTGCAAATAGGAGAAGCCTGCCTACTTCATTGATACTTGGTCCACACAGTCCTGGAATTCTGGCCAAAAATCAGGAAAAGAAAAATAACAAAGAAAAAGAAGGTAAAAATAACATCAGGTATAAGGGTAAAAAGGGAAGAGTCCAAATTACCATTATTGGTAGACAATTTGGTCACTTACCTAGAAAAGCCCAAAAGAATAAAAATCTTTGGACAGGACAGACATTTCAGTGTTTCCAAATATAACATCAACATATCAAAATCATGTTTTGGTTCATATTTTGAAATCATATTCCTCTACATTCACAAAATCATTTATATACCTCTACACTCACAATTTTGCTACAGCAAAATCTGTGATCTGTGTAGGAAATAATCTAGCGAAAACAGAACAAGACTTCAATAAATAAAATTTCCGGACCCTATTGAAGATAAAGGAGAAAAGCTGAACACTGTATCCATGTATGGAAAGACCTAATACTCTAAAGATGACAATTTCCCCCAAATTAATTCATAAATGTAATGCAACTTCAATTAAATCCCAATGGGATTATTTAGGGAACCTGAAACGCTGACTTTGAAGTTTTTACGAAGGAACTAATGCACACGAGGAGCTAAGAGTTTTGACAAAGAGCAAGGACAGAGGGAGTCCCAGCAGACACGTCACCGAGCCACAGTGATGCCAGGGCGTGGAGCTGATAACAGAAGCAGAGACAGACGCTAATGGAACTGAGTATGAGGCCAGAAAAATGTCCTCGGTAGGACAGAGGTGGCATCACAAATTAGAAGGAAGAACATGGATTATCAAATAATGGCTTTGAGAAAACTTGCATGCTATGTGGGAAAATAAAGCCGGGTTCCAGCTCTCATGAGGTGTTCGTGATTTCTACTCGTCACCACGTGTTTCCAGGTCTTCACCTGCGGGACACACGGAAGGATCACACTTTCTAGCCCAGGGCAGTGGTTTGGGGCCGGACCACTCGTTATGGACAGTGAATTGTGAGTGGAGGTGACGTGTGGCTCTTCTGGGCTAAAACATTCACTTGCTTTAAAAACCCTAAACATTCCAAAAATACAGCAGCAATCCTTTGTAATCTTACCACCTGACGATAAGCACCGTTAATATTTTGGGTCATACACTTCTGATATTTCAATGCTTATGTTTTTCTCCATAAATATGAAAGTAGACTGTACACAATTTTTATCGCCCAGATTTTCCACATAGCAAATGTCATGATATTAAGTAGTCTCTCTATTGTATTAAGTGAAAAAGGACTTCTTGACCACCAAGTATGTGGATGCTCCGTTTTAGGCATTTTGGATTCATTGGCAAAATAGTGTGAGCTGTGTTCGTGGGGTTCACATTTCTGCTCAGGGAAGAGAGATAAAGAGTAAATACAATTTAGAACAAAGTACATGGGAAGATGCCAGTGTTATGGGGGATCGCACAGGTTAAGGGGAATGAAGTGACAGGGAGCGGTCGGGAACCCCTCTCTAGCACCACCAGCAGTCAGGTTAGCGCTCACTGACAAGGTGTCCCTCGAGGGGACGCCTGAGGGACGCCCAGGGAAGGAGCAGGGGCAGGGCACCTGGATGGCTGAGGAAGAGTGCTCCAGCAGAGGTCGTTAGCCAGGGCGGAGGCCCCAAGATAGGGCATGCCCCACAGGGGCAAGGAAAACCCAGGGGGGCGGTGTGGCTCCCACTGCGTGGGGGGCGTCAAGCGCAGGAACGGAGGGAAGAGAGGGGCCTGAGCAGGAAGGTCCTCGGAGGCCGTTGTCCGGATATGCCCGGTGCTGTGTCCAACACTGGAGAGAAGCAAGGAGACAGGCAGGAAGGCCCTTTGTCCTGGCCACAGGGGCTGGCGGCTCAGGACCACATTCCTTCCATTCTCTGCACAAACACCAGCCTTCTTGCACGTGCTACGGGGCCCCCTTCCTGTTGATAGCAGGTAGTTAGCAAGTCTTCAACTGTTCTCTGTTTTTCCTTCTACCATTTCTACAGCAAACTGTGATGCGTCCGGACTTTGGGGAGCATCCTCCCCGGCAGAGGAGGTCCACCTGCCATCCCTCAGCCCCTGAACTCCTTGAGAAGCTGCCCTGCAGGGAGAAAGCCATGTGCCTGTGTGCAGTCCGGTGGCCTCCAGACGGGTGTCAGCTGTGGTAGGACATGCCGTGCGTGAAGCCCGCCCAACCACACGGGGCCTGTCTGTGACCTTCTAAAACTGGGACCTGCCTGGGGACAGTAAGAAGATGCTCTTCGGCGGATGGAGGACGACCCTGTGGCCACTCGGGGAAATGTCTCACTCTGTGTTCTTGCCTACAGCAAACCGCACTTTGGTGAGCTCTGGCCGGATGTGATGCCCAGTCGTCCCACGAAGCTGCCTTGTTGGATCCCTGGCCCAGCCTCCCTAAACGAGCTGGTGGCCAGTGTGGTTTCTGTTCAGGCGGCTGGCCAGCCACACAGCTGCCCGCGTGGACCCCGGGCGCCCCCTCCTGGCCTCACCCGGCCCGGCCCAGCACCAGCTCAGCGCCGGGCAGGCCCCAGTCTCCGAGGACGTGGGTCAGGCCTGGATGCCCGCGAGCCCAGCTTCGGGGCGCCTGAGTTGACACTGGGGGACACTAGCCCCAGACACCTCCCCTGCAACTAGGAACGAGCTTTCATCTGGAAGAACACCTGTACAGAGGCATCAAAATGCTGACAGTGGTCACCTCCCCAGGAGGCCGTGGAGGGAGGTGGGCGTCGGGGGCGTCCCATTCACTTGTCATCCTTCTGAGTGTTTGCAATTGCTCTCTTTTTCACAGACAAGGTTGTAGTCCTGTATTACTAGACTCTAAAATAAATGATTTTCAAAGTAAGTCTTGGAAGAGCACATCATTTAGGAACTGGTCTCTCTAGAGCCCACAGCTGTCCCGCCAGAGTGTCCCACAGCCGTCGGTCAGGCTGCTGGTCTGCACCGTGTGGGGGCTGTGTGCTGGGCGTCCCTGGGACGTGGGTGCCGTTGCTCCCGCCAGGTGACACTTGGGGAAACCGAGGCTTCAGGACGTGCAGCGAGTTGTTCAGGGCCTCACAGCAGTAAGTGGTTCCTCGGGGACATGAACCTGAGGCACAGAGACCGAGGGACTTGTCCAAGGTCAAGAAAAGGGCACTGAGGGGTGAAAGGTCAAGCCCGGGTCTCCAGAACTCAGCCCCACACGCGAAAGGGAAAGTGGCCGCCTGTGAGGGCCCGCAGGCTGGCCACCTCAGGCTTCTCCGTCCCCGTGCACTAGGCAGTCTCACTCGGGAATCTGGCAGAAGGAAGACTCAGAATATTCCTAGGGTGACCTCAGTGTAACATTTAAACTAGCAGCTCCTGGGGTGAAAGGTCAACTCCAGTCTAGGACTTTGTTGAGCTTTAACGGAAATAAATGGCTTCAGAGTTGGAGTTACAAAACCAAACCTGGGTCCCCAAATCCTCTTACATAACCCACCTGTTAGCTCTGTGACCTTGAATCATTCACTTAACCTCTCTGATCCTGTTTCTGCTTTAGACTTAGGAGATTTACACGAAAGTGACTTCACAAAGGCACTCGGGAGAACACCTGACTCGTAACGGGTGTTGAGTGAATATTCAAGCAACACATTCTCAGTACTGAAAGTCAGAATGAGGACCAGAGTGCGTGCAGGTCGCCCTGGGATTATAGGACGTGCAGACCCACAGGTCCTCAGGTGCAATCACTCCGCACACGTACGGACCACCGCCCTCCCTTCCCAGTGAGAATGACGGTCTGTAGGAGGCAGAATGATGGCCCCAAGATGCCCACGTCCTATTCCCTGCATCTGTGAATACCTTACTTTATGCGGCGAAGGAGGCTTTACAGGTACGATGAAGGTGAAGGCTCTTGAGATGGGGGGAGTAGAATGGATTATGCAGGTGCGCCCAGTCCAATCACACGAGTCCTTAAACGTGGAGAACCCTTGCTGGCTGCAATCAGGGCCGGGCGTGACGTGGGGAGACTTGCGAGGAGCCCAACGTCACTGGCTTTGCCGCTAGAGGAAGGGGCCACAGCCCGGGCACGCCAGCCACCGTGGACGCTGGAAACAGCAAGGAGGTGGGTTCTCCCCCGGAGCCCGAGCAGGGCACAGAGCCGGCAGAACCGTGAGCTAACCGTGAGCTAACCGTGAGCTAACGCTGTCTTGTCTCAAAGCCGCTAAGCCTGTGGCAGGTTGTTAACGCTGCCATCGGAGGCTCGTGCCCTGGACTGGCCAGGCATAAGGGTGTGTGTGTGCTGTTTTTCTGATATTTCAGGTTAAAAAGAAAAGTAAGTTGGGAAGCGTTAGCCGAGACGAGGGAGAACAGGGTCGGGCGGGGACCCTGCGGTGTGGGCCGGAATCATTCGGAGGACTTCCCGGTGCGGGTGGGACAGGCGCGGTGTATAACCGGGATGGGTTCTGGCGTCGAAGTACCGAGAGGTGCGTGGACCCACCACAGGGCGCTCGCCAGGGCTCTGGGAGGACGCAACAGCGGACTGTCCGCCTGAGGGAAAGGGTAAGGTCCTCTCGGTATTGCTGGGCGGGAGGCTCAACCGTCGGGAGGGGAGCTGATTTAGAAAACACAAGGCTCAAGAAACAGGAACAATGAGAAATCGCAGCCACAGGCCAGAGGGACGGGTTGGAGGGGGAGAGAATTTTGGCAAATTCCCTGGGCAGCGTCCTGTCTCCAGAAGCACCGAGCAGCCTGGCATGGAGACGGCCATCGTTCCTGGTCTGTCCTCGGGCGTCTCTGTCGGACTGGCTGGTGGACAGCCACGGACGAGCCATTCTCAACACCCTCCAGCTGGGAGGAGAAGACACGGAAACACGGAAGCTGATGCACAGGGTCGGGAGAGGCGGGTCACAGCTCAGGGCACCCCCTGCCTGTGCGGGGGCCCCCACACCCGCTCACCCGGCTTCGTCTGCCCATTGAACCCGCTCCCACCTGCCACCCACAAGACAGCGGCTCCCGCTGAGTCCGCATGGTTGATGGGAGCCGCGTGGACCCCGGGGCACATGTGCGGGGTGGCTGCTGTGTGTCCAGCCCGTGGGGGGAGGCTCCAGGCTGCCTCCCGTCCTCCCCAGCCTCCTTTCTTCCCCATCCATCCCTGCACATGGAGGGGTGCGTCTCCTTGTCCTGGGGGAGGACCTAAGGCCGCCCTCGAGCCAGATCTTCACCAGCTTTCACCCAAACTCCATGGCACCCTTGAAATGCCCTCCCGACAGCCCCACCCCACCCCCAACCCGGGTCCGCCCCAGACGCTATGGTCAGAGGTTTGAACACGGCTCAGAAACCGACGAGGGCTGCGTGTCCCTGTCTGCGATGCTCCGGCTGCCGGTCCAGGCTGGCTCCGTGTAAGTTCTGTGGACGCACCCCCAGAACCTTGTTAATCCCCACGCACAGCCTCTCTCCGCCTTTGCTCCTGGTTTCTGCCATCCCCACCCTCATTCACCCCAGGCTCAATGCCAACATTCAGCCCATCGTCCAGAATGCACCTCGAGGGCCAGTCCTTCCACGAAGGCTCTGCTGGTCTCCCCAGTAGGAGGCGACTGTTCCTTCGTCCAAACCCTTGTTACAATTCCCGATCCTCTTTGCAGCAGAGGTCCCTCACTGATGCCAACATCGAACATGCCTGGGCACCACCCCAGAGAGTCTGACTCAGGAGCTGGAGCGGAGCCCACTTATCTGCGTTTAATACAGATTCTGAGGAAGAGCCAAGATGGAGAACCATGGCCTTATTTTGAGTTTTTCCTCACTGTGCGAGCAAAGGACACACCAGGAAAGGTAGATAGGAAGGCACATTTGATCAGCTCTCTGAGCCTTATTTTCATTACCTTCAAGATGGGGATGATAACCCTCCTTCCTTGGGTTCCTCTGAAGCTGCAGGGGGCCAACACGGCACACATCTAGGACCAGGTCCAGACGCGTGGTGCACACGTTGACCTCCCCGGCCAGCCGACTGCCAGCCTAGAGCGTTTCCCGCACGATGATTGCTGTGATGCCTGACTGAGCCGCTTGTGCTCGTGTGCTTGACCCCAAGGGCGTCTGAGTCACCCACATGGTCCCTGACAGCGCTGAACTCTGGACGCCGAAAGAAACTGCATGGAAGCGATTTCGTCACTCAGTGGCTTAACCACGAGCACTTCTCTTTCTGGAAAAGAACTTTTCAGCGGTGCTGACTCAACTCACAGAATGGGACACACGGCCTCCCCACATTCATCCGACAACAAGGGTTGGAGGGCTCGCACAGGCTCGGCCCTGCACCGGCGCCTCTGACCTCCCGATGCCGGCGAGGGAGGTGCCAACATGCGGGGTTGGAGGGTGGCACGGGAGCCTCGAAAGAGCCGAGGTGAGTTGCTGAAAGTTGCATAAGTAGGGGAGTGGCAGAACAAAACTTGGAGCCGAGTTAGTATAATTTCAAGGGCGGTATCCTTGACCCTTCAGCACAACTAACCCCAGCAATTATCCTGTTAACTTGATCAGAGTGTGAGCCTCCATCCTGATCAGCAGAGTTCAAACATGCACGATGCACAGGATGTTCTCCCTTTGCTTACAGGAGTCAGACTGGCCGTGTGTTGCACGGGGGATGCCCCCGGGCTCAGGGCACCTGTTTCCCCGGCTGGGTCACAGTCCCCGTTGTGAACTCCGACTCCCCCTTTGAGATGTGGGCACATGTCCACACGTCCAGACAGCTTTGCAAGTTGCCTATGCCCATCCCAGATGGCTGGACCCCAACCCCCCACCCCCACCACCTTTATTTTAACTAAAGAGAAAACTAACTATATCTTACAATCCATTTCCTCTCTTTGGGCCTAAAAAGCAAAGCTGAACTATAAAAATACAAGTTGCTATCTCTGCTGTGGGATAGCACATCAGATAATCGGACAAGGTTGCTGCCAGAGGGGGTGGCTTTACGGAAATAGAAAGTTCCCGCCTTGGATCATCTCTGTCCAAAACTTAATTTCTTCCATCTTCTTACTCAGTCTGGAACTCCTGATATATGGAAAAAAGCCTTCATTTTTAATAAATCATTTGCTTTTTTTCTCTCTCTCTCTCTCAAGTAAGTTGACTCAAAAGACAAATAGCCCCTAAATTCACACTAAGGTGTAAATGACTGATGGAAGATCCTTTCCCCGTAGCAGGTTTTCAGCGGGGAGAGGGCCTGAGGGAACTCTGGGCTCCAAGCATCGGAAGGGGTGAGGCGCACACACCATGCGGGCACACGGTGGCCAGGCGTGAAGAATGGATTCAGAAAACAAAGCTCGGTCGCCTGCTCCACCTCCTCCTCCTGGCGTCTGCTGTAGGACAGGCCTCCACAGACCGTGCGCCCCCCCGCGGGGTCCTGGCGCCATCTGTCCCGCACAAAGGTACTACACTATGCCTGTCTCTTCCCAGGCTGTACTTGTCCTCTCCCGGACTGAGCTCGTTTATAACTCTGCAAGCTCACACCTCGCACCCCCTTCACCCGTTTCTTCTCTCTCCCTGCCCCCCTCCCTTCCGACGGTCCCTCGCCCCCCATATTTGAGTCTGTTCCTCTTTTTGTTGTTTGTTCTTTTGATTTTTTTTTCCGATTCCACATAAAAGTAAAATCACATGGTATTTGTCTTTCTCTGACTTCTTTCACTTAGCATAACACCCTCTGTGTCCACCCATGTTGTCACAAATGGCAAGATCTCCTTCTTTTTGTGGCTGAGTAATACTCCATTTTGTGTGTGTTATCACATCTTTCTCCATCTATCGATGGACACTTGGGTTGCTTCCGTATCTTGCTGTAAGTAATGGTACAGTAAACATCAGGGTGCAGGTAGCTTTTCCAATAAGTGTTTTTGTTCTCCTTGGGTAAATACACAGAAGTGGATTACTGGAATATCTGGTACTTCTATTTTTATTTTTTGTGGACAATTCTGTCTAACACAACATTTACAGAAACACCACCAGTTTTGGGTTCTTGTCTAAATCATACATTATGTTCAGAAGACAGTACCTTTATGAACCTTGTAAACAAGCCAATGTATTAAAATAACTCAACATAGGGTAGACAAATGTTAAGACATTCTTACCCAGTAAGAAAAGGTTTCTTCACTAAAGACTGAATGTGGAGGAAGCCGCAGCATGATTAAGTTGTGCACCCAGGGATGGCTGCCATGATCATGACCTTAGGGCACCTTGAACAACCTGAGGGGTGGGGAGCTTCCACATGCATACAGGGAATGGATTGCCCCATCTCTGCATGTCCACATTCTATTTCCCCTTCAAGGTCCAGCTCAGAGTCGACCTCCTCCATGAAGCCTTCCTTGATTGCACCTCCTCCACCATTGTTTTTTTTTTTTCCCCAGACTCCCGTAGCGTTTGACCTGAACTGCTATTATTTTTTAAAAAGATTTTATTTATTTGACAGAGAGCAAGCAAGCACAAGCCGGGGGATGGCAGGCAGAGGGAGAAGCAGGCTCCCCACCGAGCAGGGCACTCGAGCCCAGGACCCTGGGATCGTGACCTGAGCCAAAGGCAGTCGTTTAACCAATTGAGCCACCCCAGCACCCTGAACCGCTATGAACTTACCTCCAACGATCTAGTACCCGTCACAGCACCTGACGTATGGTAGGCGGAGCCAGTGTTCGAGGGAATGCAGGAGTCTACGTGGTGAACATTAATCTGCTGCCCAGATATGCTCTAACCTGAGTCACATTCTGGATTTTTACAAAGTGTGTGAGAAACACCAAGAGGGACCTGAGCTACTTACCAAGCATCTCAAAGGCATCACTTACATATTAACACACGTCCGGTATCACACAAGTCGAGGCGCGCATTTATACACAAAATACCACCCTCGCAGAACATATAAATATATGCAGGTGAGCACACGTAAAGATCATGTAGTGACATCACCTCATGCACGTAGAGTCAGAATAAGTGGGAGCAGGTGGCAGGATGCTAAAACCTGCCCCCGGGCCCCTGACCAGTGCAGCCACCTGGTCTGAAAACCCTCTCCGGAGGCCTTTTCCCCGGGGTGCAGACACACCCTCTCATTCCTGCTCTGTGAGCCAGCCCTGGATCCTAGGCTCCGTTGTGGGCCCGCCGCACGCCCAGGGGGAGAGCCTGCTGGGGTAGCTTTCAGCTCAGTGTCTCCAAACACCTCCCTTGGGACTGAACCCCAGGCACCCCCCAATGTAGCACAAGTCCTCTCACTTCTCTGGATTTGATTTCACCTGCAAAATGCAGGACCGCCAGCATCCCAAGGCCGTGGAGGATGTAATAGATGTACGGCGTGTATGTCCGGGACCTAATATTCGATGGATTGTCTATTATTCTCGCTGTCAATTCTCTTCGTCCTTCCCGTGGAAAAGCCAGCCTGCAGACTTCTCTAATACGCTGATGCCAAAACCGCACCCCCCAGAAGCTGCCCCAGGACCCCCACCGAACCCTGCTTGGTGCCCGCACACCCACACGCCCCTCCTCACAGCAAGGGTGACCGCCTACAGAGCTGCTCGAACGGGGCTGCCTGGTCCCAGGCTGACTACCGCGAATCCTACAGCACACCTGTCTAAAGTAGCAGAGCCTCAGCACCTTCCCTGCCTAGAAACCTAGAAAGCGCAGACAACGCTGACCGTTACCTTCAGGAGTCAGCCCCCGTGTCTTCTCCTCCACCACACAACTTTGCCAAAGTCAATCTCTAACCCAAAACCCCAAGAGCAAAGAACAGCAATTGGCACTTTTTTTTTTCTGTTGAAAGATCCCCCCCGCACCCCGTCCTGGAGTCCTAAATCACATTATAACGTTGCAACAGCGTCCACACGTAATTAACCCGTGTTGCCTCACACTCGCGATGTGGCAACTGCCGAAGACACGGCTTTATAAGGGACCAGAAGAGAGAGCAGCGACCGAGCCACGGTCCGGTGAACTAGAGACGCCACGAGGGGGGCCCTACCCAGGGGAAGCCGGGATGGCCACAGCCTTGGCAGAAAAGGCCACGTTGAGTCTGAGGATACTCCCTCCCCTGTTGCTACTCTCCGCATGGCTCGCCCGGGCCTTGCCAGTCCCCGGGGCATCCCCAGAAGAGAAGAACGCGCGAGTCGTTCAGGTAAACAGACCCTCCGGTAGGTCGGTGCGTGACGTGCTGGTTCTTGGGAAACTGTGTGGCTTCTTTCTTCGTTTTAGTTGAAGCAGCCTGAAATTATGTGTGTGTTCGGTTTGAGCTGAAACATCTCGCCTCAGGGATCTGGGGGGTTCCTAGCTGGGCTCCTCAAACTCTGGGAAATACTGCGGCCGAGCTGCCTCCAGCCGGGGACCCCGTTGAGAAGGAATGATTTAAATTACAAAACTAAGTGGTTTTCTTTCTCACTCACCTAAGATGTTCCCCAGCCGTTGTCCACAATCCAGTTACTCCACGCCTGGTGCTTTCTGTAGGGACTGGCCTCTGCTGCCAGAAATCTCAGGTGGCCCAGAGAGCTCGAGGACGGGCAATCGGAAGGAACTGGAAGTCAATTCCTAGCGCAATGAGATTTCCCACACCGGATTCTGTTTATAAGTAAACATGTTTATAAATGTTTATAAAGCAAAACCAGCAGCTATTTTCCATTGTTGTACAAAAGTCAGGCCAAATTTTAAAGAAACATTGGCGAACGCGGTCACAAACTTGTCACGCACGATTTCCTGAGCGTTGCAGTTTTAGGAAAGCACTGTTCTTTTTGCTTTACCCTTTTCCTTTTTTCTTAAATATCTCTGACAGTGGTAACAGGGGTGCCCCCGGGGTCGAGAGCTAGGGCTCAGCGAAGGTTGGCTGTGTGCAGGACACCCTGCTGAGCATCTCATGCCTCCTCACTTCAACCCCGCGATGGGGTATTATTATTCCCACGTTAGATACCACAGTGAATCTTAAGTCTGTTAAATGGTGTGTCCAAAAACTCAGTTAATCTGTGGCAGAGCTAAGATTTGAACGCAAGCCTCTCTGAATCCCACAGCCTGTAAGAGCACAAAGTGCTCTGTCCTGTGTCACCTGCCAAGTGACATGTGTTCCCAGGCTGCTTAGGGCAAGAGAAGCCGTAGAACTGGTGTAGCACCCCCCGAACCTTTGCTTTCTAAGCAGTGTCGGCCCCTTCCAGGGGTGCTGTGGTGGGGAAAAGGCTAGTGCCAACGAGGGTGCCGTTGCCCCCAAACCAGTTTGGAGTTCTTCTTGGGAAATTGTCAGTTCTCATCTGAGAAGCATCAGGGATGGTTGGGACCTGAATTTGTCATCTTGGCAATTTCCCTCCACCCTGTGCATGTCCGTGTCTTAGTGAGGATGATTAAACCTTATCAATAGTAGCGGAAAGATAATTAAAAGGGAATCCACGTCGGTGCAATTAACACCTGAAGAAATCAATACACACCAGTGCTCTTTGTTTTTTATAAAAAGGAGCCAGTCTCCTGACTGTGTACTAGGGTTTGGCATGGGGACTTGGACCTCATCCTTTATGAAACTCATGTTCTTATGTATAGACACGAACCAGAGCACTGGACCGAGGGGCTGTTCTGACCCGTTGTCCCTGTTCCCTCAAAGTCAACCCCAAATCCGTGTTGTTGCTCCTCCATCAGGTTATTAGCCTGTTAGAAGTCTGGTGGTGCAGAAAGGATGCACAATGCCCAGACAGCCGAAGGTAAGGACACAGCAGGTCCCCTCACGTGTGTCTCTTTGTCCAGGATTACCTAGAAAAGTTCTACCAGTTACCTCCGAAAGGATTCCTGTCTGAGAGGCAGAACAGCTCTAGTGTGATTGTTGAGAAGCTGAAAGAGATGCAGCGGTTCTTTGGGTTGAACGAGACGGGGAAGCCGGATCGCGAGACGCTGGAGATGATGCGGAAGCCTCGCTGCGGGGTGCCCGACAGTGGAGACTTCATGTTAACCCCGGGAAACCCCAAGTGGAAACAAATGAACCTGACCTACAGGTGATAGTTTGAGTTCCAGAGCCCGACAGGGGTGTTTGTCGAGCATCTGTGACGTGCCAGGCACTGTCCCAGGACGTGGGATTCACGGGAGACAGGTGTCCCTACCCTGGAGAGGCCAGAGTCTGGTGTGAAGGAGCAAAGACCCCACAGGCTCTCCTCACCCCACAGCCTGATGCTTTGTCCTCCTTCTCCAGCAGCCTCGAGAGGGTGATGGCAACATTAGGCTGTCTCTCTATGAACTCCATGTAGGACCCCAAAAAAGGCTCGCTCATTGCTCGACAGACTAGCCTCACGTTCCATGCATCCTGATGATGACAGTTAATGATACCCAGTACCTGTTCAACACTGTGATGTGCCGAGTACTGAGCTGAATACTTGACATGTACTTAATCCCCACAACCACCCTATGAGAGGGCTACTATTTTATGATCCTCCTCTTTGAATAAAGAAACTGAGTTTAAAGATAGGGAGGGACCTGTGCAGAGGCCACATCTGTCTGCAACCTTGACGCCTGCCCCCCTCCTTAATCCCCCTCCAGGGCTAGCTCATCACATATACCACTCACTCCCAAATGGAGAACCGTGGTCTGCTGGTGGCCTGCCCTTCTAAACCATAACAAGTCCTCCTCCCGTCTCCTCATTCTGAAGGATTATTAAGTACACGACACAGTTGTCAAAGGCCAATGTGGAAGATACTATTAAGGAAGCCTTTCAAGTGTGGAGCAACGTGTCACCCCTGACCTTCACCAAGATCTCTCAGGGAGAAGCAGACATCAAGATCGCCTTTGTCCGAGGAGGTAGGCTCGCAGCCGTCATGCTCAGATTTGCCTTCCCTGGCTAAACTGGGACTCGGCAGGGACCTGAGACAAACTGTCTTGTTTCAGATCATGGCGACAATTCTCCATTCGATGGACCCAATGGGATCCTCGCTCATGCCTTTCAGCCGGGCCAAGGTATTGGAGGAGACGTACACTTTGATGCAGAAGAAACATGGACGTTAACTTCCAGCAGTAAGTTAACAAGGTCGCATCAACATGCAGCTGAATATGCTTTTCTCACCTCAGAAGCCCCTCCTGCATACATACACACACACCCAAGTTACTGCAACATTTCAAATTCATGCAAGCTGATTGTTTTAAATTTTTGCTACCTCATAATGCTAAGTAAATTTAGGTTTTAAAAAAGCCCTTGGGCTAATTGCTGACCTTGTTTTCCTAGGACAGAAATCAAAAAGCTACAGACCGTGGCTAGATCCTGCCCGGTCCTGTTTGTATAAATAAAGTTTTATTGAAACAGGGACACCTTACTTGCTCATGCATCATCTACAGCTGTTCTCACAACAGCAGAGCTGAGTACCTGCTACTGAAAGCACATGGCTCATGAAGCCTAAACTACTTACTATCTAAACCTTCACAGAAGAAGGTTGCTGACCACTGCTTTAGGGTATGTGTTTCTTTGTAATATTCTGAAATTTAATGATGTCTGGAGGATGTCCTTAGTTTTGGAAATCCAGAAATAATCAGGTTCATTTGGAAAACTATCCCACTTAGAAAACAGCCACCATGTTTTTCGTTGAGTTATTTCATTTCACAGAACTCTTTTTCAGTGGTTGTTCCTGTAGGACAAACCACCCCCTTCAGGAGAAGACTGATAATGAGAAGAGTCAGACCACCTGAAGGGAAGAAGTGAGGGTAAGGACAGGTATATGCAGACCACGTGGTACTTCACAAGGCCACAGGGCAACAGTACGCCACAGAACACTTTAGAAAATAGGAAAGGACCCTTTTATCTTCGCTTGGAACCTGCTCCTCCCACCATTTTCTCAACATGTATGTTGTGAGTGTTTTTTCCACCCAGGTCCCTGTGCTAGGAGCTGCGTGTACCCAAAGATAACTAACACTCCGCTACTTTGAATTCCTCTTGCCCTCCCCACTGGAGCACGTGGTCGTCACCTCTTACCTGAACTAAATGATCCAGATTCCCACGTGCTTCCCAAGCTCTCTACATTTGCTCACATTGCACCCTCAGACCCCCTTCCAAAATCTCTCTCTCTTCTGCCCCATGCCGCCCCTGTCTTGTCTTTCAGCTGGAAGTGAGGATTTTCTCCTCAGAATCCCAACAGCCTTTGTTTCTCTTTCTCAGCTGCTCTCCTCATTGTTCTGTGCCATTCACTGTCATTGGCATGCATCTCCCCTTCTAGACTGTGCATCATGGCAGATCCCCCAGAGCCCCTCACAACGTGCTCCAGGCCCTCAGAGAGGTTTTCTGAGATGCATTCAGGAATGCAAAAATGCAAGGATGTGACGGTCAGGGAAAAAAGTCTTGGAGCACGGGTAGAATTTCACGCGGCTAGTTATCAGTAGGAAGTTGAATGCTGTCGTCAGAGCACAGGTCTTACCATCAACCTGGATTTGGCCCTAGCTCAACCACTTACCAGTTGCCAGACCTCCAACGAGATATCCAAACTCCGTGGGCTTGTAGTTCCTTTACTGTAAAAATACTTCTAACAATACTTCACACAAATATTGTGAGGACTGAATCATCACGCCTCCCCGCATGTAGAAAGTACTCAGTTTTAAGAGGTGGGCATGGAAGACCGTGTGTGCTGTGTATGTGGGGCAGCCGCAGTGAAGGGTTCATTCACATCGCACGTGTCTGCTGGGCAAGTGAGGGGTCCTTGCACTTGGCCAAGGAGCTTGGGCTCTGTCTGACGGAAGTGTGAGCCTTAGAAGTCAGGTTCCCAGCTGGGGAAGGCATTGTGCTCCTAGAAGTTAAAGATGGGGGAAGGAGCAGGTTTTGTCTCTTTCAAACAAGGGGGAAGGTGGAGAATCCTTGAAGCTACTTTGAGAATGGGAATCAGGGAGGAGCTGGTGCTGGCTGATGGGTGATCAGCAAGGCAAAGCAGGTCCATCTGCATCCAAGGCTGATGGTGGCCTGGCAGCCTTCATCTCGAACTGCCCGTGCGCTGAGACTCTATCAAAGGGGCTGTGGGCCTGGGAGGCTGGAGAGGGCTGCAGAGCCTCACGGGACTGTGGGGCCCGCCATCCCTTCTCTCAGCCTCGGGTCCACATCCACAGAATACCAGAGTCAGAATAAAGGCAGCATTTCTTGGTTCTGAGATTTGATGAGAAGCTTCCCCCACCTGAACCTACAACTCCTACCTTGATTGCTTCCAGCCTCTCTCTTCAGGTGCCTGAAGGGAAAATGAGAAAGACAAGCATGGCAAGTGCGGTTTCTCCAGGCTCTGTTGGCTTGGAAGCTGCATTCCTTGAGCTCCTATTGTCTCTGCCCTTGGATCCACTTGGAGCCACTGACCACACATGCTTGCATTTCAGATTACAATTTGTTTCTTGTTGCCGCCCATGAATTTGGCCACTCCTTGGGGCTTGCTCACTCCACTGACCCCGGTGCCTTGATGTATCCCAACTACGCTTTCCAAGACCCCAGCACCTACAACCTCCCTCAAGATGACATCAACGGCATTCAGACCATCTATGGTAAGGTCATCAGAAGAACCCTGCATACATGGTGAGGCGCGGGCTTATCTAGGATGTTCTTCGAGAAGAGGGATGGGATTAGGATTTTTAAGTAGAGGGTGGGGAAGGGGGGAGGCACAGAATTCAAATTGCTTTACTTCACAACTTAAACTGGAATGATCTCTGAAAATCACCATTCTGATTTAAAATAATAATAACTTTAAGAGGGCCAAATGTACAGTTATTTTAATGCCTTGTAGGGTAGTCTGGTAGGGTTTCTCTTCTTGTGAAAACCCTTTGCTTTCCTGAGGAGTGTCCGAGGTACTCCAGCAGTCACACTACGCGGAAGCTTATAAAAAGCTTTGTTGTTGTTGTTGTTGTTGTTGTTTTTAAGGTCCTTCAAACAACCCTGTCCAACCAACCGGACCAAGCACACCCACAGCCTGTGACCCCAGACTGACGTTTGACGCCATCGCCACCCTCCGTGGAGAAATACTGTTCTTTAAAGACAAGTATAAGACTGAACTATTTCTTCCTTTGACTTAACTTACTGGCATAACTTAGAGCTGGATTCTAATGAAGTCCCATGTTATATACCGCTCAGCTTTTCCTTCGAATTCTGTGCATCTCATTGCAATGGATTGTGTTTTCTGGGTAACTTGAAACATCCAGGAAAATTAAAAAAAAAAAAAAAAGCCGCAAACATGCATAAACATTCAGCTGTGGGTGATAGCGTAGCTGACCGGGCTCCAGGGGCTCGGGAACGTCACACGGGGATTTACCAGACACCAAAATCCCATCCACGCCCACCCACATTCAGTCCAGTAAATGGGAACCATCACGTGTTAAGCTGTGGGCAAGTCATCTCACCAGTTGGATTTTTCAATCTTCCATTGGCTGCTTTGTGATTGTGTGATCGGGGCCTGATTTACTTGTATTGCTTTTGCTGGAATACTCTAAGTATTCTCAGCGTTTTGTAGGAACGACAGTGAGCCTTGTCGGGGCGTGCGGAGGGGACAGGGCAAATATAATCATAGAAGGTCATTCCTAGGACCTCCCCTAAAACCTGTGAAGTGCCCAGCAGGGGCATTGGCTATGGTGCTAGCCACTGCCTCCATGACATCATCCGACCCTCCCCGCAGTCTCGTCGGGGCGGGCGCTCGTGCAGGATCCCGGGAGACTGCCCACTCACAGCCTTGTGCTCCGCTAGGTACTTCTGGAGGAGACACCCTCAGCTGAGTATCGTTGAACTCAATTTCATCTCTCTCTTCTGGCCGTCTCTGCCCACTGGTATACAGGCAGCCTATGAGGATGTGGACAAGGACCTCGTTTTCCTATTTAAAGGTAACTGCCTACGTTTTCATCCTGTTTTAGTTGTCCCTGAAGCGAGGAGAAGACTTCCTTGTGGTCCCTTCCAGGGTGAGAGGAGGTGAGCCCATGAGAGCATGTTACCCCAGCCGGACTTGGTCAAGAGACCTGGGTTGGGTCGGGTCCCTGCCACTAAGTGTTGCATGAGCTTGAGCAGCTAACCCTTCCCTCCTCAGCCCTGCTTTCCCACCCGTAGTGTTCTTCCTCCCTCCTCCCAGGTCTAACAGTCTCTGAGTCCCCGCGGCTGTACGAGGGTCTCTGCATCGAAGGCTCATGACCTGAGAAAGTCCCCCAGCTGTGAGGCCCTGCTTGTCGGGCTGAGAAGCCAGAATCATTGGCAGGTGCTGGGGAACCACTGAGACTGTTAGAGTCCAATGAACTTGACCACCTTGGTCTTTTAAAGACTCTTGTTCCATTGTTTCTATGATGAATTTACACAAAGACTAAGCAGTGATACCACATTATGTTATCAGAACAGAAGAACTTTATCTAAAGTATAACCTGGTTCGTTGGCAGGCTGCCGGTACTGGGCTCTGAGGGGCTATGACGTTGAGCAAGGTTATCCCAGGGACATCTCAGACTACGGCTTCCCAAGCAGTGTCCAAGCGATTGATGCAGCTGTTTACTACAGGAGAAAAACCTACTTCTTTGTAAACGACCAAATCTGGAGGTAAGGCAAACTATCGTTTCAGTTAGAGATTGAAATCTGCATATTTATCGTCTACAGACCACTAACAACCAGCCATCTGAAGGTTTTTAAAAACCCAGGTGATCTCTGATAGGCATTCTTTTTCACAAAATGATCGATGTTGCCATGGTTTTTGAAAGTGTCATTTTTATAAAATTAAAAAGTCTTCACAATGGTATTGAGGATTCCACATCAGGAAACAGCAAACCTTAATAAGGCACCAGGAAGGGATGAAAAGAGAGAGGCTAATTCTCAGTTAGGAGTTGAATTCTAACCCACTCAAGAAAATGCTATTCAGATAGCCTACAAAATGTGGTGCCCACATTGGACTTATTACTTCACTATTCCGGGGGGGGGCTAGAATGGGGGAGGGAGGAAGAGAGAGAGACTAACTGTACCCATTAAGGAAATCCTCAGAAAATAAAACCCTTCTTTTGGAAAATAACGCTGTGCTAGCCATCAAAGCCTGTTTCAGTGTTAATGCTACCCAGGTATTTTTTAAATAGGATTGTACACTTAAGGTAGAGAAGTCCACCATTCTTAGGCCCAGGAAATTAAGACATTATGAAGACCAAATGAGAAAATATGTGTGAAGACACTTTGTAAAGTATATGCAATTTAAAGAAAACCGTTGTTGTTTTATACTATACTGGTTTTAAAACATGGGACTTTTTTTTTTTCCATCAGATATGATAACCAAAGACAATCCATGGAACCAGGTTATCCCAAAAGCATAGCAAGTCTCTTTCCAGGAATAGAAAGCAAAGTTGATGCAGTTTTCCAGCAAAATCGTAAGTAGAAAAAAAAACCTAAAAATAAATTTGTTTAAATTTTTAAAATAGCATATTTGCATTTAAATGTTATATTGGAACAGGCATGGGGTGTTTTCAATTGAAAACATCTGAGATCCACAAACTAATTCAATACTTTATCTTTTTTTTTTTTTTTACAGATTTCTTCCTTTTCTTCAGTGGACAAACATATTATAAATTTGATCTTAGTGCTCACAGGGTTACTAGGATTGATAGAAGCAATCGATGGCTCAACTGCAGATAAAGCTGAAGCAAAGTCACACATATTTGCATCCATTTTCCGCATGTGGAAGGAAAGTCTAGTTTGCGTAGCCATTTTCCTGGGTCCTATTTATACTTTTCTCAACAATGAGTAATGCTGTTTGCTCTCACTGTCCTCCTTGGACCTCCCTTCAGTGAAAATACATTTGGAGTATCCTGTTGTCTCCAGGGCTGATTGAGTGCCTATGGATTCCATCTCAAGGGAGGAGATGAAGCCTTCCCTGTCACCTCAGGATTCACTATTTCGTCACTTGCTTACCTGACTTCCAAAATGCTTATATATACCTAAATGTCCTTTATCTGCTACATGCCATTCAGCACTGGGTTTTGGTGAAATGTAGAAATGTTTACCAGGAACAGTGTAAACAGTCCCTCTTGCCTTTACTGAAAGTGTAGTACTATTTTCCACTCTTGGAAAAAAAAATATTGTTGATCCATGTTGTGGCTTGAATTGTGTCCCCCCAAGAAAGATAGGTTGAAGTCCAATCCTAGGTACCTATGAATATACCCTATTTGGAACTAGGGTCTTTGAAGATGTGGTTAGTTAAAATGAGGTTATGCTGGAGCAGGGTGGACCTAGGGACTGGTGTCCTTGTAAGAAGAGAAGCAGCACAGACAACACAGACACGTAGCAGATAAGGATGTGCACACATGAAGACCAACATGGGAACAATGCCTGCAGAAAGCCAACAGTGGCCAGGAACCGCCAGAAGCTAGGAAGGGGCAAGGAAGGACCCTCCCTAGTGCCTTCAGAGAAAGGAATTTTATCCTCCCCACACCTTGGTTGTAGACCTGTAGCTTCCAGAACTGGGATAGAATAAACTGGGTTGGAGTCTGTGGTGCTTCCCTATGGCAGCCCTGGGATATCCACCAGCTGGGTACAGTACCCCTGCATTTAAGAAAATGAGCAACACAAAACAACAAAGTTGAACCCTCAGTAAGAATTGTTGTCACCTTCCCCAAAAAGGAGCAAAAAGGGAAGGTACCACTTTCTCTTCTGTCCCCTCCCAGCTCTATCCTTTTAGAGTCTAAGTAAATGGGCCAATGATTGGAACTGTTCTTCCTTATTTCTTTTTTTCCAGGGATACTCAGGAGGGCACACTACCCATAAGTGGGATTTACTGCACAAACCAAACAGTGCTGTGCACAAAATTCAATGACTCTCATTAAATTAAACTAAGCTGAGATGCATACATTTGATAGTGTTTCTTTTCTGTCACGAACTTTAGGATTCTGGGACCATAATGGCTAATCCAGATATCAAAATCATTATAATGTCATATTTGCAGTTGTTAGAATATAATGCAGCTTATTACACATTAAATAAGTAAATTGTAAAATATATTTATTACTAACATTCTATTTTTCAGTTCGTTTTTTTTTCATTTTTAAAGTTTTTGATTCCAGTTAGTTAACATACAGTGTTATATTTAAGATACTAATCATTTTTTGGATGTATGCACGGGGAGTATATTCTCCCAGATAATTCCTAAGATATTATCTATTTAATTTTTTTCATTTTATTTTATTATGTTATGTTAATCACCATACATTACATCATTAGTTTTTGATGTAGTGTTCCATGATTCATTGTTTGTGCATAACACCCAGTGCTCCACGCAGAACGTGCCCTCTTTAATACCCATCACCAGACTAACCCATCCCCCCACCCCCTCCCCTCTAGAACCCTCAGTTTTTTCTCAGAGTCCATCATCTCTCATGGTTCGTTTCTCCCTCCGATTTTCCTCCCTTCATTCTTCCCTTCCTGCTATCTTCTTCTTCTTCTTCTTTTTTTTTTCTTAACATATATTGCGTTATTTGTTTCAGAGGTACAGATCTGTGATTCAACAGTCTTGCACAATTCACAGTGCTCACCATAGCACATACCCTCCCCAAAGTCTATCACCCAGCCACCCCATCCCTCCCACCCCCCACCACTCTAGCAACCCTCAGTTTGTTTCCTGAGATTAAGAATTCCTCATATCAGGGAGGTCATATGATACGTCTTTCTCTGATTGACTTATTTCGCTCAGCATAACACCCTCCAGTTCCATCCACGTCATTGAAAATGGCGAGATTTCATTCCTTTTGATGGCTTGAGGAAGACACAAATGGAAAAACGTTTCAGTTCGTTTTTACATCTCACAGATAATTTAGTAATTCGGTACCTTATTCTGGTTCAAAAATTAAGTGAGTTTGAAATAGATATATTAAATGACTGACTTGTGATCTATAATTTCTTAAGATGCTACCACATAGTTCATATAAAGTATGAAAACAAATGGCAAATTTCAGTATATTTGCAGCCATTTATTTTCTTGTCAGAATTATAACATTGACATTAACTTTTAGTTTCCACTTACAAATATTTTGTAAATATTCAATTTCCTTTACAAATTCCCTCAAATATGTCAGCACACTTTTTCTCCACTTATTTTACAAGATGAGAAAACAAACTAGGATATGCTATCATTCATTTATTCAACAATAAGTAATCACTTATATGTCCCAGGGACTGTGCTAGGGAAAGGGAGAGAGAGAAATAATTCATTGCGTCAATATAACAAGTGCAAACATGAAAGTCAATTTCAGACTATCATATTTTCTAAGACATCTTATGTCCCTTTTTACAAGCATGAAGACGGGAGATTCAGAACACCTGCTAGTTATGCTAGGTTCTTGCCCCAAACCTCATATATATATACACACATTGTTGAGATGAGAACTGAGTTCATATTATTTCTTTAACCATATTTCGCAGAGTCTTAGCAAGTGAACAGCAATGTGAAGTGAAACAAAGAATTCAAAAATTACTCCTTTTTGTAAAGTTCTCTTCTTGACAATATGTGGTATTTTGAAGTTTTATGTGAATACAAGAGCTCCAAGAATCTAAGCTTAGAATTTAAATAGAGTACTTTTTACCTTGGGTTAAATTTCTTCAAAAGCAAAGGCTAAGTCCAGACCTTGGTGCAGTTGTTTTATTGGGGACATGTTCCCAGGAAGCAAGGGTGGGGAGGCAGGCAGAGTGAGTTAGAGGAGAAAAGCCAAGACAAGGGCGCTATCGAGGTTTCTACGCCGTGCAACTGGGGCTTGGTGCCAGTTGAACCTCCCGAGAAGCCTAGCCAACACCTTTCACTGTTGAAATCTGGAAGGGAAGGGAGGCTGGGCGTTCATCCTTCCGTTCCTTCGTGCATAGGGTGGCTCTAGGCTAACACTTGGGAGAAAAGCAGAAAGCATGCCAGAGGCATCTCCTACATCTTTGCTGATGGACGATTAAAATGATGGGAAATTGGAGAAGTCTCCTCTGGAGAAATTTCACAGCCCAAGAAAGAAGACTTAAAGATACTGACACTGACCTATGTTAACACCTTCTCCCCACTCCCTTGGTGTGATAAGAGCCCAATTTCATTTGAGGTCGTGATACAACCAACTAACAATACATTTTGTGGTCTTGCTTACGACTAGGTGTGGCCAGCATTTAATTTCTTGCCAAAATGCATATGCAGAGTATTGTGTGCACTTCTGGAAAGAGACTGGGAGCTTGCTTTCTCTGCCGTCCTCCTTCCTGCTGCCTATAATGAAGACACAACCATAGCCACCTGGAGACCATGAGGCATTGCACTGAGAGCGGCGCAACCAGGTGGAGGCGGCCTGTATCCTCGGGGATGGGGGTTGCCATATGAGCCCTGGGCTACCCAATCTGTGCTTCTTTTAAGTGAGGGAGAAATAAGTTTTTGTTTTCTGAGTCATCTGTTAGTTTGAGTTCTCTATTCAACCAAATCATATCCCAACTAATGCATCACATGAAACATCTGGGACCCACCTCATCTCCCTGCAGTGAAGGTCATCTCACAGGGCTTCCAGTCAGCTCTCTGGTCTCTCATTCGTAAACAGATTGCACAGCACAGAGTCTCTAAATATGTGAAAAAACCTCCTAATGTGAGAAACAGGCACCAGAAGGAAAGTTTGAAGAAATAGAAACAATTCTTGGAGCAAAAGAAAATGTCAAGATAGACTTAAAAATACTATACATCCTCAAAAGACAAGGTATATTCTACATCCAAACACCACTAACAAAATGCAAGAAAATAAATAAAATATTCAGATAATTAAAGCTCTTGGAAACTAAAAACACAACTGGGCTGGAAAATAATGTTGGTAGAAAGTAGTAAAAGAAATATCAGGAGCATAGAATTTCAACCCACAAGGTCCAACAGATGTGTATTCTAGAAAAGGTAAGGGAAAATAGAGTGGGAAGAAATTATCAAAGAAACTACAGAGGAAATTTTTCTTGAAGTTTTCATAATGAAAGGGTCTGCTTACTGCCCAGTAAAGTTAATGCGAAAAGAAAAAGAAAAAAAGAAAAGAAAACCACATCAAGAGACATCATTATGAAATTTCAGAATATCTCCATAAAGAGAACGTTCCCAACATTTTTCAGAAGAAAATGCATCAAGAATCAGAATGAAAGACTTCCCAGCAGCAAAACTAGATTCTAGAAAACAATGCAAGCGTGCTTCTAATGTCTTAAAGAAAATTTATTTTGGTCTGAAATTCTGTAGGCACGCTCTCAATCAGGTGTCAAATGGAATAAGGGACATTCTTAGGCATGAAAAGATGGAAAACATTCATTTTCCTTGTACCCTTTACACTGTCCACCCCCATCCCCCTCGGCTATCTTCAAGTATATTGGCATCAGTTGGCCAGATCTCCCAAAGCTCATCTCTGCTGTGCTGCCTACTTCCTCGGGCTCTCCACACACCCCCTGTGTCATCTACATCCTACCCATTTCATTCTTCAAGAGCCAGAGGAATCCCCACCTGGCTGAGCCGCTAGACCACACTCATCAGCCGCAATCCTACCTTTGGCTCTTCTCACACTCTGGAATCTTCAGTGCACATTTCGCCACTCGCCTCAGTTTCATCTGGCATTAATTTCTGTACATGTCTGAATTCCCCAACAAGATTGAAATGGTATCTTACTCATGCTTCAGTTAACGGTGACAGGCAAATAGCAGGTCCCCAACAAACATGGGCTGTTTATCCTAGTTAATTACGGTAATCTGACTCCTGATCCAATTGTCTTTTTGTGATACCTTTCTATCCAAGATATTCTGGGGTTTTGTTCAAAAGAAAATTACTTTACAATCTCTCAAGAACTTCAAAGATAAGAAGAGCTCCAACTTTGCAAGGACAATAGTAACTTGGAGGGTGGCTTCCTATTATATTCAATTCAATAATGAACAGTGATTGTGTTTACTCAAAAACTGCAGATCATGATTGCAAAATCAAGTTAACCTAAGGGGAAAAAAAGCATATCATGACACACTTCATGGCAAATGTCCTTTTCTGGTATTAATTAAATGATGATACAAGCCAATTCATGCCACGTCTTACTCTTGTTTTCTAAATTCTGTGGAAACAGAAACAGGCTTCAACAGAAAAGAGAGAGGAATGAAGAGCCTTCTGCTTCAATTTTTGCTCCTTATAACGTTTTCTTCTGCATTTCCTACAGACCGAAAGATGGACACTGAAGAGAACATGCGGCTGGCGCAGGTACTGTCTCAATACATGTTTAATAACGACTATCAAAAAAAAAGAATTTTATTGATTATCTTGGAACCTAAAAAGAAAGCAAATTCCTACAAATTCTGGTACTTTCCCCTAGCTCTAAGGACACCAAGTAACCATGTATGGGGTGGAGGGTGGGGGTAGGGGTGGGAAAGGAGGATTTGCTGCCATTTCAAGCAATGGGTCCAAGTGAAGACAGAGGGAGTAGAAAGGGGACAGCCCTGGGAGAAATGGAGATCTCTATATAAGAATGTCCCTACCAACCAGGGGGACCCAACTACAACTTTCAGGTCCCCTTACCCCTACATGCATGACAAATACTTTGCCTTGGAGATTCCCTCTAAAAATCAGTCCAGTGAATTTGCCATATTTGGTTACCTTAATTAAATTGGCAAAATGAACAACCACGTATCTCTTTTAGGATTTGTTTTAAGGAGACACCAAAATGAAAGTAGACATGTGTAAGCTGTGTGATCCTTTAACACACAGAATCAGCTGATTGTCTTCCCTGGAGGTTTGGAGTTTTATAGGCTCTGGGGTTTGTATAATTCTGGTCACACACAGCTCAGCCACTTGTTGAGAACTGAAGAGGCAGGATGACTCTGCTTCCTTCCTTTCTTTTTTCCTCTCTCGCTCCTTCCTTCCCCTCACTACTTACTTCTTTCTTCCCACCTGAAAAGGATTTCAGATGATTTTGTTTTATCCTGAGATATAGATTTGCTGTCCTGTAGTTTGTGTCCTTTTTTTGTCTCTTTGGTCAGGCATATCTCAACCAGTTCTACTCTCTTGAAATGGAAGGGAGTCATCTTGTTCAAAGCAAGAACAGGAGTCTCTTAGATGGCAAAATTCGGGAAATGCAAGCATTTTTTGGATTGACAGTGACTGGACAACTGGACTCAAACACTCTTGAGATCATGAAGACACCCAGATGCGGGGTGCCTGACGTGGGTCAGTATGGCTACACTCTCCCAGGGTGGAGACGATACAACCTCACATACAGGTAACGCTTGTGCACAGTCTTTTCCCCCTAGTCCCCAAACACGGGAAGGCAACAGTTAATTGTACCGAGCACTTCCTAGGTGCATGGCCCTTCATGGGTCTCACATATTCCATCCTCCCCATGACACTGGGATGTAGGCACCACTGATGGGATCACCTGAAACACAGGGACACTGAAACAAAAGGTTATTTACCATCGTCAAGTCTTACCAGCAGACTGGCTCTGGCAGATATGCTTTAATCTCTAGCCTCGGCCACTTGCATATAAAGTCAGGACCAGAAGCACAGCCATCTGATTGCAGATGGTTGAAGGTACGGCTGGAGTATGCTCAAGAGAAAATGGGAAGAGCCTGGAGCAACCCGTTCATGTTAGAGACACCTGTGGGCGAGAGTTATCAAATCTCAGGTAGACCCTGGGTGAAGTGTGGAGTTTGCCCCCAGGCATCTCAAGGAAAGGGGGCTGAGGTGTGCTTCCAACCTGAGTCGGTGCCCTTGACTGTGGCTCTCAAGCCCTCCTGGCAGGCCCCGAAGTACTTCTCATAACTCTTTCTTCACTTCAGTCTTAGGGGTTAAAAATAGCTTTAGCAAGATAGGGAATATAAACCAGAGGGAAATCTTTTCCTGAGTAACTAACTCTTGAAAGCTCTCAAGGGAGACTCTTCATATATGACACATGCATAAGACTGATTTCCACAAGCCATCTGAGAAAGCAGATCTCCATTCATGTACACAGCAAGCATATACCTGAGATTAATACTCTCCCTCTCAGGATGTGATCTTAGGAAAGTCACTGACCCTCTCTGAGCATCATTTGTTGAAGTGTTATTATCCTCCCTGATAAACAGGGAGGATGACAGGATTGGATCACACGGCATACGTAACTGTGCTTTATTTAAACAGTAACATATTATACCAATCCAAGAACAGCATGACACTATCCGTTAGTGCAGCATATGATTTATAAGAAAGGATCTTTTTGTCTTTGTGTGCCTACATGCATGTGTCATCACCAACTGACCTATTTTGGTGATTTTTGAAGAATCATAAACTACACTCCAGATATGGCACGAGCAGATGTGGATGAGGCTATCCAGAATGGCCTAGAAGTGTGGAGCAGAGTTACTCCATTAACATTCACCAAGACTTCCAAGGGGATTGCAGACATCATGATTGCCTTTAGGACCCGAGGTAAGGTTTCCAGCAGAGAAAAAAGTATGGCTATTTCCATCTCAGGAGATTTGGAGAGGCTGACATTTTCTTCCCCCCTGTGAACTGTATCTCAGTCCATGGCCGGTGTCCTCGTTATTTTGATGGCCCCTTGGGAGTCCTCGGCCATGCCTTTCCTCCCGGTCTGGGTCTGGGTGGAGACACTCACTTCGATGAGGATGAAAATTGGACCAAGGATGGAGCAGGTGAGCCCAATTTTCTTCATGAATCAAATTTTATTATTCTAAAGAATCCCTGAAATAGCTTTGCAATTAGTTGCTTTTTTGCTTCCCAATTTCCCCACAGTTTCCATATTCCAAGATGACACTGATTGAAGTGTTCAATATCTATTAGATAATTGTGCTTGTATAGGTCAGAGCCTTATCCACACAATGCTCTCATACAGATGCTAATCCTTTCATGATCTGAGCATTCTTCGTGTACTCGCACACTTGTTCATATACCCACAATGCCTGAAGGTCCACTGTGGGCCTGGAACTGTGCAAGGCATTGAACAGACCACAGAGTTGTACTGGACAAGTTCCAACCCTTCAGAGGTTCATGATCTTGTGTGGTGTGAGGCCCAGACCACACACCACCCCACAAGGCAGAGTGTGCTATGTGTTGTACCAATGGTAGAAGTCATCTCTAGCTTCAGAGTTGAGGAAGACTCTAGGGAGGTAGTAATTCTGAGTTAGTGATTAAAGGATGGTATTGTGGGCCCATGGCCCCTAGAAGGTCAATCTGAAGGCATGAACTTCCTCTTCTAACACTTACCCATCTGCCAAGGAATTAGACCCTAATCTTCGTTCAACCTATTCCTTCAGACCAACTGAGTTGATTTTATTTCCTTTAATATGCCTGCCTGGTACTAAAACAGGAAAATTTTTATTACTTTTCAAACAAAAATCAAAACTTTACCACAGTAAAAATATGTGCATCGAACAAAGGAGCAGGCTCAGTAGACTTTAGGGTTCTCCCCACTCCATTTACTGTCATTGACAACAGTCACCTTGGGTCTGGTATCTGGTTTCCTGGGTCCCAGGAAAGCAGCTATGATTCTCCTGATGTGTGGTATATAAGATCACACAGTGCAGTCCTCACCAAGTAACTCCAGAGAGTCCGTGGGTCAGTTTCATAGTTTCTGCAAATCAGCACATGATAGATACTCTACAATTTTGGTAAATGAAGTCAATCAGAAATCCTTTACTCAACATCCACCATGACCCAGGCTCCGTGATATAGAGTACACGATAGTGTGCGAGACACAGACCCTGCCCTTGAGGGGTTTACAGTCTAGGGGACACACTCAAATGGCAATTAAAATCAGTATGACCAACACTGGGATAAAGGAAACTATAGCAATGTAGTAGGAGCGCGTAAAAAAAAATTGAACCCAAACACAGAGGTCAGGGGAGGAAGTGATACCAAACCTGAGTTGAAGGCTAAGCAGGAACTCAGAAAGCAAAGTGGAGTAGGGAGTGCTCCGGAAAGAATAACCCAACCGACTCAAGTACCAGGGTTGTGGCAGAAATGGTGAATAGGATCCAGACCATGTAGGGTCTGAAAAGCTAGCATAAAGCTTTGGAAGTCATTGAGATGACCTGAGTTTGAATTCTTTCAGAGTCCCTGTCCCATCTTGCCAAAAGCACACCCAGCGATACTGACAGCCAGACAATGGGCACCAGCAAAGGCCAGAGCAGAAAAGCCTAAAGGACCATTAAATAATCCTTGGTCATTCCATGTTTATTTTGTGCAAACATCATTGGACAAGGCTCCATCATAGAAGGCTCAGCCTTTTCTTTAGGATCCATAGGCTGAGTTGCAAATCCATGGACAGTCTTATATTTAGAACCTAACAGACTAGTGGGAGAGAGAGAGAGAGGTAAAAAGGCAGTTTCACCATGCGTGGTGAGACTTCCAATATGGTGTATAGGAGGCACATCTAACCATTCTTCCATCCAAATAAACACCTGGATATCCAGCAACAATTATTAAGCATCCACTACTGATAGGCAGTTCAAGAGTCACCAGGAATAAAAGGTGGCTAAGACACAGTCCCTGAAAAGATGCATCACTTCATGAAAGAAATAGTCAGTGCATTCCCTTACGTGCTGTGACAGAATTAAACACTGAGTCTCTGGAAATGCAGAAAGGTGCATTTAACTCAGCCAGGATAGGAGGGGGCAAGTAAGAGAAGCCTCATGAAGGAGATGATTCTAGAGAGGTTTCCTGAGCAACAAGTAGAAGAACTAGGCAAACAGGGGTGGGAGAGATAATATTCTGGGTAGACGGCATGGAGGTAGTAAGACATAGAGATTAGAAGGAACATGGCACAGATGAGAGATGCAAATGATTGAGTGTGGTTAGCTCGTGAAATATGAGAACAAAATATGAGTCAGGAAAAAAGGCAGGGACTAGATCATGGAGGGCCATGGTAAGGTGTTTGGACTTGATCCTACAGCCAATGGAGAACCTCTGAAGGATACAAGTAGGAGAAATGTGATCACATCCAGTACAGCCCAGCAACAACCAAAAACTGGTGGCTTCTATTTTTTTTAGTAATATCTATTTCTCACACACCTGTTTCCTGCCATTTGCTTGCTCTGGATCATAGTTCTCCATGATATGACTAATACCAATTACTAGTGTTGAAATATTTCCCAGATAAATGATGGAGCATATAAGAATTATCCACTCTATGGCAAGCTTTTCCTTCTCTCCCCTTAGTTACTTCCTAATCTCAGATGCAACCATTCTTCTTTTGATTGACCCACATACCCATGTTTTTCCTGTTTTTGTTAAGGATTCAACCTATTTCTTGTGGCTGCTCATGAATTTGGTCATGCACTGGGACTCTCTCACTCCAATGATCAGACAGCTTTGATGTTTCCAAATTATGTCTCTCTGGATCCTAACAAATACCCACTTTCTCAGGATGATATCAGTGGAATCCAATCCATCTATGGTGAGCAACCTCATAAATCTGAATATACGTGAACTAAATAGGAAACTTTCCAGAAAGGAAGTGAAAAAATCACTTCTTGAAATATCACCATGAAGAAAATATCCCCTTGGGTAAGATCCTTCTGTAAGTATTTCCACATGCCTTCTTAATTCACGGTGCTATTTCTTTTCTCATCAAAGGAAGTCTACCTAAGACATCTGCTAAGCCAAAGGAGGCCATGGTACCCCATGCCTGTGACCCTGATTTGACTTTTGACGCTATCACCACCTTCCGCCGAGAAGTAATGTTCTTTAAAGGCAGGTAAACCCATTCCCTTAAACACCTCAACTTCCTATGAATATTTTTCCTTTCAAGAGATTTGGGGGTAAATAGGGAGGAAATCGCAGGGATGGTGAGAACGTGTTCCTTTTCCTTTTCATTTTATAACCGCCCATACTCTTTGAATGTTTTACTATGTGTATATATCTCTTGCTTGTTTGATAAATTAATTTTTAAAATGTTCTTAAGCAAATTTTTTAATTGCCATTGTATAAGAAGGTGAAGTAGAGTCATTTTCAGTGACTTCTTAGCTAAAATAATACACCAATCCCAGTGGTGCTGGAGCTGACCTACACCATTTCAGGAGCCAATGGCTAAATTTTGGGGAATTTTGTAAACCACTTCACATCACTTCTATAGCTTGGAACTGGCCATGGTTGGAGTATTCACACTCTGGAAATCAGCAAATGATAAAAATTAGGTCTTTTTTCTACTGAAAGTGCCAGCTGATAAACATGAATGACCATGATTCCTTCATGTTGCATCAGTGAAGTGTTCACTGTAGTAAGAACTCTCTTCTCTCCCCGTGTATAACTTACTGGACTTCAGTTGCAACATAGCCTGTCACTTGTGTTTACCACGACTATATTTTCAGAACAAAGGATTGAGACATAGACCATCTCACAAGCACTGGGGCACAAGGAAAGAATATTTGAAATCAGTCTCCTTCCACCCACAGCTATACAGCCCTCGGATGACATGCTACCACCACCATGCTCTGCACCACAGAGGCTGAGGCCACTTGTCAGGGACATCAGAGAGGGGCGGCCCAGTGCAGGAAGGGCTTTTCAAGTCTCATTCAGGGACTCAGAACTTTACAGCCAGAAGGGAACATCTCAGGAAATATTTTACCATGCAATGATAATACTTCTTTATTCTAGCAAACATCAGACCAAAAAGTTTTTCTTAGATGCTTGGTGTTGCCTTAGAATTCTGAGTATTGCTGATTTGGCAAAAAGGAGGCCATTGAGCACTCAGACTTGAGATTTCTGTGGGTAGGTTGCTACTCTAAGTTCCCAGGAGAGTGGGCACAAATCGTGTCCTTTACAGTCACAGGGTAGAAGTGAGCTCACAACCACCTACATTGGCTGAGGAAAATCGTGTGAATGCTCTAAATTATTTGAGGAGAACGCTAATCAATTAAATAAAAGACAGGCCTAGGTTTACAGTGTTTCCACTGCAATATAGGCTGTTTGTGGAAGTGTTTTTTGTTCATCACAGGCACGTATGGAGGATCTACTATGATATCACTAATGTGGAATTTGAACTGATCTCTTCATTCTGGCCGTCCCTGCCAGGTGATGTTCAAGCCGCATATGAGAGCCCCAAAGATAAGATCCTAGTGTTTAAAGGTAACTTTGCCCATCACGATTTCTCTTCTGTCTCTGGAAGCCTGAACTGGTTGGTGGGTATTTTGGGGTAAGAAACAAAATATTCACACGTGGGCCAGATGGAGAGCGCTTCTGCCATGACCATGGGTTCCTTCAAAAAGAAAAACTATCCAGGGGTTCTCTGTGGCTGTGAAGACAAACATCATCCCAACTACACAGGAGCTAAAAGAAACCTGTATGGTAAAAAACTAAAAAACTATCTTTTTTCTGCCAAATAAAGGGAACCCATCCCTCTTTTATATTCCCATTTTACTACGGTTGTCAGATTTAGCAAATAAAAATACAAGATGCCTTGAATTTCAGATAAGACACATAATTTTTTATTATAACTATGTCCCTTGCAATATTTGAATATACTTATACTAAAAATTAGTCATTGTTTATTTGAAATTCAAATTTAACCGGAATCTTATATTTGTTATCAATGCTATTTTTATATGGATTTCATCAGATTACTTGCATTTGAGAATACTTGGGGGCTGAAATCTAGGAGAACATGTCCAAACATAGTTGACTCTTTCGTCAGAGTTAGAGAAATAATCCAGTGAAACCAAATGACATGCATACCAGTGAGCATGCTCACTGTTAACTATCGGGGTGTGTTATTCGTGTAATCGTAATGATAAAAGCAGCCAAAGAAGGCAGTAAGAACAAATGGGGACATGAGGCAACTAAATCCTGAGAGACGAGGCATCTAATTATTTTCAAATTTCTTAAGACATCTATTTTTCCCTCTGGGTATTAGATCGGAAGGTAATCACTTTCTGTCTTCCTAGATGACAACTTCTGGATGATCAGAGGATATGCTGTCTTGCCAGATTATCCTAAACCCATCCATACACTTGGCTTTCCAAGACATGTGATGAAAATTGATGCAGCCCTCTGTGACCACAGTGACAGAAAAACCTACTTCTTTGTGGGCATTTGGTGCTGGAGGTAAGTTTGCAGACAATCAACCTCTTCATTTTATTCTGCAGAAAATATCCACATAGCATCACTTTAACACGGGCAGAAATAAAACTAACCTATAGTCCTCTTAAAGCCAATTATGTTGAAGCCCATCTTGGGTAGATGACACCCACCAAACAAAAGAATGTTTCAATGAGTCCAAAGATCTTTCTCCAACATTAAAAAAAAATAAAGATAATTTTGATGGATTCCTGTCTTGTGGTCCATATATACAATGGAATATTACTCAGCCATCAGAAAGGATGAATACCCAACTTTTACATCAACATGGATGGGACTGGAGGAGATGATGCTAAGTGAAATCAGTCAAGCAGAGAAAGTCAATTATCATATGGTTTCACTTATTTGTGGAACAAGGAATAGCATGGAGGACATTAGGAGAAGGAAGGGAAAAATGAAGGGGGGGGAATCGGAGGGGGAGACGAACCATGAGAGATGATGGACTCTGAGAAACAAACTGAGGGTTCTAGAGGGGAGGGGGGATGGGGGATGGGTTAGCCCGGTGATGGGTATTAAAGAGGGCACGTTCTGCATGGTGCACTGGGTGTTATACGCAAACAATGAATCATGGAACACTACATCAAAAACTAATGATGTAATGTATGGTGACTAACATAACATAATAAAATAAAATTTAAAAAATAGAATAAAGATAAGATAAAATAATAAAGCTGGTGATGCCAACCAAATTGCCAATAACACAAATGTATCTGGTCAAAATCTGTGAAAGCTCCAAGCTGAGCCCTTACTTTTCTTTTCTTTTTTTTTTTTAATTGCAATGTACTTATTATACAGTGCAATATTAGTTTCTGGTGTACAATATAGTGATTCAACACTTCCATACAACATCCTGTGCTGATCACAACAGGTGCACACCTTCATCCCCATCATCTGTTTCCCCCATTCCCCTACCCACCTCCCCTCTGGTCACCACCAGTGTGTTCTCTGTAGTTCAGAGTCTGTTTCATGAGCCCGTACTCTGATTTAATAGTCCCTCAGAATGGCATCAGTCTGATTAATGATGTGGCTTTTCCCCCCTCATCATTTCTTGTTTTCGAGACACTACAAATGATTCAACCAAACATAATCTTTGACATGTTTTTCATTATTGATCGAATTACTTTTCCTGTATAAGGGCTACTTTTTCTCCACATCCCTATTTGACCCCAAGTGGGGCAGTGGAAGGATTAAGCTCCCCGAAACAAGGATCCCCTGGAAACTTTTCCAACCCCTGCATGCAGGTATGATGAAGTGACCCAAAGCATGGACAAAGGGTACCCACGGAGAGTGGTGAAGTTCTTCCCAGGAATTGGTCTCCGAGTCGATGCTGCTTTCCAGCATAAAGGTGAGCATCAGTACCTAACCCTGTAGGATACTTGGAAGACCTCACTGGCTGAGAGAGAAGATAGTACAGAAATGTAACTGCTTCCATTTTTTTTTTTAAGGTTTGCACTATTTATTTATTTATTATGTTCAATTAGCCAACACATGCTAAATACATCATTAGTTTTTGATATAGTGTTCAACGATTCATTAGTTGAGTAAAAGTTTTAATGTAATTTTGCTCTTCTCGAGTACCCATAATAATAAACTCTAACCAGGCAGGCATTCTCACCAACCGAATTAGTGAGTCCTGAATCATAGGTTCTGTTATACTATTTCAAATCCCTGCAAAAAGTACCAAAATTAGTTTTACTTATCATTGATCCAAGAGAGCCCTGGAAAGTCATCCCCCTGAAGAGTTTTAAGTGTGAAAAATGATAAGCACATGAACTGGACAGTGACTCTCAAGCTATTATGTGCATGGTTTAATATGTGCACTTGGGGGTTATGTGAGAAATGACAAATTCTTCAGAGTTCCTGACGCAGATGTAGGACTGTGGGTCAGAAGCAGAAATCTACAGCTTTAGAAGCACCTCAGGCAACGTAAGGTCCAGTCTAGCTACTCTATCTTCAGACTTAGACCACGGAAAACAACCTAGCACATGGAGTAAACAGGAGTCTAAAAAGTTTTCTGAATGACACCATCTTTTACTGCAGTGAAATCTCACACAAAACCTTAACACCTAAAACAGATAGAGCAGAACAACCCAACGAAGATGAGGATATAGGGTACGAGGCCCATACCCACAGGGGCCTTCTTCTCCCTCGGCCAAGACTTTGTTCTGAAACCTAGTAGAAGTACCTCTGGTGTGAACCACAGTCTGGCTAGAAAGGTGGTGATCCCCTTGACATTCATGTTCAGACCTTGGCTTCTTCCTTGGGGAAATAAAAATAACAATATTTCTCATGTGACACTAGTAAAGTAAAATATATCTGGATAATACACAAGTTTCTTTTCTTTCCAAAATGTTCAATTATTTTATTCCATATGCATACAGGTAACAAGTGTGGAACCATCATAGAGTTGTGCAAGATAACTAATGATGATTCTCTCTCTCTAGGATTCTTCTATTTCTTCCGTGGATCAAAGCAATTTGAATATGACCCCAAGGCAAAGAACACCACCAGAATAATGAAAATCAATACGTGGTTTCGGTGTGAAGAACCATTAAACACATTATCTGATTTTAGTATCAGTGAGGAAGGAGTCCATTCAGGAGGAGCAGAGATGTTTTATCATAAGAATTTAAACTTGCTTATTTTTAGTATTGTTCATGTGCTGAAAAAAATCTATAGTTATCAATAAATTCATGGACCAAAAATAAACCTCCAGAGGTCTTTTAATCTGAATTCTGCTTCAAAGTGGAATAGAACTATTCTTTCACATAAGTTGCCTGCCCTCGTTCTAGATATCTATTCGACAAAGATTCCATGGATGTTTTCAGCTGCCTGATTCTTTTTACAGGAAGTTATCATGCATAAGCAAAACTCTCGCTGTACTTTAATCCTATTTTATGCTTTGTGAACTTGAAAAAGCAAGCCATGTATCTTATAATAACTAAACACTGCAGACATTTATTAAACCAATCTTTAGCAACCTATTTTGTCTGGACCTTTGCAGTTGGAGGCCCAATAAACTGCAAGCCTCATCCCTACCCATATTCTGAAACCACCGAGAAATGATGCTCAGTTGGGAGAGAAAATGCCACCATTTTACTGATAAAACTTATATTAGTAAATGTACCTGTGGGCAAGCTAGTTTCCTAATATCAAATTCTAGAAGAAGACGTACTTACACACAAGTCCTGGGGAGAACTGGAAAGAACCAAGTCTCCCCAAGAATGTGAGTCTTCTGTAGGTTGCATGGAGCCCAAAGAGAAAGAAAGAGGATGGAGTTACATGTGCCAGGTTTCTGTTCCCAAACTCACCAAATCAGACAAGTTATTCCCCCTGCCAAACAGGAGCGAGAGCCTCAAGGGATACAAGACGTATTACACGACAGGTGCTCCCCCAGCAATTAGGAAACCAGTAGGAGAAGGAAAATGTGTTCCCTCTAACCTCCCAAGCACAGGCTAATGCATTTAACCATTCCTTAAGGAATTTAAAATCAGATTTTATATACACTGATCTCAAGAAACGTTGACTTTTCCTCCCTGTGTTTGAAATATTGGGTTTCACCTGAGCCAAAACCCATAAATGGAAAGTTCCTGTCCTCTTTGCTACACCATGTATTTGTTGAGTTTCTAAATTCCTAATGGTTAAATTTTACCTTTCCACCCTCAAAACAAAAGGCTGGCTAAGCTCTTCATGAATTTTTTTCTTTTTTTTTTTTAAAAGATTTTATTTATTTATTTGACAGAGAGAGAGAGACAGCGAGAGCAGGAACACAAGCAGGGGGAGTGGCAGAGGGAGAAGCAGGCTTCCCGCGGAGCAGGGAGCCCAACGCGGGGCTCGATCCCAGGACCCCGGGACCATGACCTGAGCTGAAGGCAGACGCTGAACCAACTGAGCCACCCAGGCGCCCTCTTCATGAATTTTCTGACCCAGAAAATGGAAGGTTGTCAGTTGAACTTGATTCTGATGAGGTGATAGATTGAGCAAGTGTCACCTAATAGAAAATATGCATAGAAAATCTCAGAAATTCCTATAATCACATTCCCTACCTTGAGTTCATTGTTCCCAGATTTCTATTAGAAAGGGACATAGAGAAGAGTTATTGCATGTTTGGAATAGAAAGTAAATTTTAAAGAGTACAGCTTAATACCTAACATAGAGTAGATGTGCTAGTCTTTGTAAAACAAATAGTGTTGGAATAATCAAATATCCATATGTACACACAGAAAGAACCTCGATTCCTACCTCACATGGTTCATAAAAATTAACTCAAAATGAGTCATAGACCTCTAGTAGAAGAATCAAAAATATAAAACTTCTAAAAGAAAATATTTAAAAAATTTTTGTGGCTTTAAACAGATTTTGAGATAGGACATAAAAACCATGAACCATAAAAGAAAACACTGATGAATTAAATTTCATCAATACTGAAAACATTTGCTCTTCCAAAAAACATTAAAACAATGAAAAGTCAAGCCACACATTAGGAGAAAATATTTTCAAAACATGTTTCTGATAAAGGACTTGTACCCTGAATATAGAAAGAATTCTTCTAACCCAAAAAGAAGACAAACAACTCCATTTTCTTAAATGGCCAGAATATTTGCTGAGTGGCAAATAAACACATAAAGAGATGTTTAACATCTTAATCATTTAGGAAATGCTAATTCAAACCACAACGAGATACCACTCATACCCAACAGTATGGTTGAAATGAAAAAGACTGAAAATACCAAGTGCTGAGAAGAGGTTGAGTAACCGGAACTCTCTTGGAGTGAGAATAAAAAGTTAAACAGCCACTTTGGAAAACAGTTGGGCTACTCCTTATAAAGTTAAACATTCACTTGCCATGTGACCTATGACCCCACTCCTAAATATTTACCAAGAAAAATGAAAACACGCTCATGCAAATGGTTCTACATGAACGTTAATGATCGCTTTCTTTGTGACAGCTGAAACTGGAAACAACCCGAATGTCTATCAATCGGTAAACAGATAAACTGTGGTCCATCCATCCAGATGGCGGAAAACCACACGTGCAACAATATGGAGGAATCTTGAAAGCCTTTGGTAAGTGAAAGAAGCCAGACACAGAAGACTCACTATCACATGATTCCCTTTATATCTAAAAATTAGAAAAGGCAAAAGTAAAATGATAGAAAACAGATCGCTGCTTGCCGGGGTGGGGAATAGGGAAGAGACTGAACACAAAGGAACGTGAAGATGGAGATGTTCTGTGTCACAATTATGGCGTTGGCAACACTAATGAGTATATTTTTTAAGACTGCATAAAGTTAGTGAATTGTACTATATGTTAATTCTACTTCATATCACTGATTAACAAGAGCAGTGAGGCATAGCGCTGATTCTCAAAGGTTGGTCAAGCTTCTTTTGTTTCCTCTCGTCTACTCTCAGTTCTGTGGCATAAATGTCTGTGATATTATAATTTGGGGGGGCATCTGAAATTGCACTCAGATTTGCTTATGGGCAGTTACTTTCTCCTTGATTTTCAAGAAAAATATTGATCCATAGGAGAGGACAAGATTCAATTATAAAAAAATCTTATTTTAAACCCAGTGGGGTATCTAAAAGCACGGTTTTCTGGGGAATACAGGTTGACGATTAGAGCTATAGTAAACACTTATAAGAATAACCCAGAGGTCAGATGATATCACTCAGCCTTTGAAATTTAAACTTGACTTCCAAAACCCTATGGGGATTGTAAGACCCTCCACCAAGTGACTGTCCCTTCGCCAGGCCACCTCCCAGCCACGTCTCCTGGGCCTCCAGGCCCTGCTTCTCTGTCTGACCCCCTCCCTGCTTTGCCTTCTATGAGGAACCCACGTTCCTATTAATTTTTTGTTTAGAATGTATAGCAGTGAAACTCCCTTTGTTTTATTGTCTTTTCAAGGTGCTATCAAGGCCTCTGCTTTCTTGGAAAAGCAGCTTCAGAAGATAGGTTTTTCTCCTAGAGAAGAGCACCAGAATACATGTTCACCTTCCTTCCTGAAAGAAGCGTTTCAGTTTCCCTTGGCTAGCCTGGAGGCTGGGCGGGACCATGGGCTCTGGCGCCAAACCGCTCCAGTCTGTGTCGCTCCTAGTCCACCTGGTAGCTGCGGGACTTTGGGCAAGTTCCTGAGCTCTGGGTGCATCAGTGCCTCCATCTGTGAAAAAGCATAGTAAGAGATCCAGGCTCAGAGGGTTGTTCAGAGTGGGACTAACGGGTCACCTTAGGATTTCAGGCAGAGCACGTGCCATCATTATTCAATTAGGGGAACTTAATAACGTACCCCAAAATACAAACGATTGGAAAAACGAGAAGCCGATCTCAGAGTTTCCCGAAATTGGAATAAACTAGGAAGCAATTCTTTCCCAGCTGTGCCATCCACTTACTGGGAACAAATTAACTGGAACGACAGAGCTTGTTTCAATTTGCTGCATGCGCTAGTTTTCTCCAGGGTCTGTGAGCAGGTCTGGAAACAAAGAAAGAGCTTCAAGAGCAAGCTTGACCAGGACCGCGTCGACAACCGTTATGCTTGTCGGAGATCTGAGCCACAGACAGGGAACAGAAACGAATTCACACAGAGAGAAGGTATTGCACTTTCCTCTTGCCTGGAGACAGAGGGAACGTGCCATGACCTTCCTGCTGGTCGGGTCCACTCTCCTTCCGCGTTCGCCTGAATGAATCACTTGTTCCCCAGGGAAACAGAAGAATGTTTTTCTTTCGGTCTTGAAGATATTTTAAACACATGACATATCTTCAGGCTGAAATTCAGTCCCTTGTTTGTCTTCAGGTATAAAGAATCTTAAAAAGGAAGTTCAGTAGCTAAAAAATATCTTTAACTTCCTTAAACTGGTCACAGAATCCTAAACCTTAAGTCTATATTCACTCACTACCCAGATACTGCTATCTACCTGAAGTTTCCACAGGAAAATAAAAATCCAGCTTTCCCTAATAGGAGTCACTTAAAATGTGATTTCTAGAAGAGATCAGGAAAGTATCAACAGAATAGTCCACACTGGATTTCCCTTAAAGGGAAAAATTTCCAGAACAGAGAAATGTTTCTGTCTGACCACTCTTCATAGTTTCATGCAGCTTTTACTGCTTAAGTGACCATAAAGCCATATTTGGTTTTAATCTTGAGATTTAATAAATATTTTTTCTATTTATTTCTGAACTATGGTGTTCAATTTATTAGTAAAAAATAGTACAAGATTTATTTTGAAGCTTATTTATTTTTTGACAAATTGAGTTCAGAGTTTCAGGTTTCTTGAGCTATTTTTAAAACTTAGAAAGCAAAAAGAACCCAACAGGGAGGACTCTAAGTGGACAAATCCATGAGGATGAAACGGAAGGCACAGGAGTCTAAAACGCTCTGGAAATAGGACGCTAGGGGTTTGAAAGAGTCACATATGAAAATGCATCATACGTTACAAGGTTCTTATGATGAATGTGATCTTCTCAGGAGGCTTGTGTTAGTGAATGTGTTGATTTCAACTAAGACGCACCCTGTTATTTTTCACATAACACTTAGCTGGTCATATGACCGTGACTCGGTCTCATTTCTTCAATATGTAGGTCTTCAGTACCTGCCGTAAGTCAGACACATGGTCTGTTGAGGTGGATGCTTCCATTCAACAAACATTTACTGGGGGCCTACTGGTGCCATGCACTGTTTCGGGAGCCAAGGATATCGCCCTGAACAAAACAGCAGAGCCCCTGCCTTCATGGGCCCCATATTCCGGCCAAGGTAGAGAAACCACAAATAAACAAAAAGTTGTAAATATGTCAAGCTTGATTGATGCTCTGAGACACACTAGAGCAGTGTGTCTGGGCGGGAGCAGGGTGCTGCCCCTTGCAGGCAGAGCCCGTGTCAGGGCCCCATTGTCCAGGGGCAGGAGCTGAGGAGGAGGACGGTCTCCCCTCCCTCCCGGGGCAGCATCTCTCGTGCTGGCTGTCTCTTCAGGGCTCTAGCTTCGGCTCCGGCCAGGTGATGGATCCGGTCATATGGTCCCTCTCTAACTTCTAGGTTCTTCACTGTCCCCGCAGGCTTCTGGGCCTCTTCCATTGCTCTTAGAATTAATTTGCAGCATTCAATCCCCCGTTTCCAATACTCGGTGATTTGTTTCCCCATTGACGCATGACGAATACTTTGAGTAAGGTGCAACACACGTGGGGTGTTTGGGGATGAAGTACCGAGAGCTCTTAGTGAAGACTCAAGTCCTAAAATCTGAAGGAGCTGAGCAAGCAAACAAACCATGTCTCGGGGAAAAGAGCACCCCAGGAGAAACAGTTCTGTGCAAAGGCCCTGAGGCTGAGTTGAAGAGCAGTGAAGAGGCTCCTGTGACTGAGGTAGGAGGAGATTGAGGGCGAGGAGATGAACCTGGAGGAGCCACGGGCAGACGACCATATGGGGCTCACAGGCCATTATATCGACTTGAGACTCTAGAGAGACTTGAGAAGAGAAGCAACAGGATGGTTGCCTGCCTTCCATTTTAGAAGAACCCCTCTGGCTGCTCTGAGCCAGCCAGCTACAGGCCCAGGAAGTTCCTAGCACAGTCGACGACGGTGTGACCGGGAGAAACAGAGCAAGGGTGTGCTCTGAAGGGGGCACGACGGGGTGGGCTCATCGACTGGACGGACGCAGTGTGATGTCTCGCCTGGGGGCAAGGGCAACCCAGCCTTTTTCCTGGACAGTTGGAAGAACAGAGCGTATGCTCACTGGGGCACTCGGGCCAGGGGAGGAACAGCTCTGAGCAGAAAATCAAGATGTCCAGCAGCAGTCGGATACACAGGTCTGAAGTTCAGAGGCGAGCCAGAGCGTGGGGCGTAAATCCCATCGCCATGTGGAGACCCGGGATTGGGTCAGGTCACCCGGGCAGTGACCCGGAGAGAGGCAAGCAGAAGCTGAAAACTGATCCCTCGTCATTAGCAGATTGAAGACGGACGGTGTTGTACGTTTCGGCCCCACACCAACTGCACTCAGGCACGTGGGCACACAGTCCTGCCGGTGTCGGCCCCTGGGCGCTGTGCCCTGAGCCCCCTACCTCACCCCGCACGGTTCACCACGGCTCCCAGCCCATCGGCCCACCCTCCCCGTCGGAAGCGGGCACGCCTTGTAGAGCAGGGACGGAGAGACAGGCAGCACGAGCCCCCAGCGGCCCAGATCGAAGCAAAGTGGGACTCTCAAAAGTACGCGAAGTCAGCTATATCAAGTGTTCATCGCAGTTTTGTTTAGCAAACATATGAAAAGATAAATACATTTGTCATTAATGTAGAAAACTTTACCAAGTGAGAAAACTTCCATCATTTGCCGTCTTGAGGAGAACTCTTGTCCGTGATGCAGGAGAACTCTACCTCGCCTCCTTGCTAAATGGTCTGCAAGCCGAATTCTGGCCTTCAGCGCCACTGAGACTTCATTTTATTAAGTATTACACTTTACACAAAGTATTGACACTTTTTCTATAAGAATGGAACTTAAACAACAAAAAGAATCAATTCAAGAATGTATGATTAGAGGCAGCATTTCTTAAAAAACAAAAAACAGAAAAACCTCACTTCATCATGTTCCATACCAGTCATTGCATTCAAATTAGAAAAACAGCCCTCTTTCAGACCTACCTGCCAATGGCAAGAACCGCCCGTTATCAGAACCAAGCTCCTGCCCGGTTGGGTCTCCATTGTTAACACAAAATGCTGTTATTTTTAAGTCCTTAACTTCATTGATATTTATCTCAAGCCAGTTCTTTTTTTTTTTTTTAAGATTTTATTTATTTATTGGAGAGAGAGAGAGCATGAACGGGGTGGGGGGCAAAGGGGAAAGGGGAGAGATTCTGAAGCAGACTCCGCACTGAGTGTGGAGCCCTACAGGGGTCTTGATCCCACGACCCTGGGATCACAACCTGAGCAGAAACCAAGAGTCAGATGCTTAACCCACTGGGCCACCCAGGCGCCCCTGAAGCCCGGTGTGTAAGGACTTTTTAAATGATCACAATAGTGACCATTCATTAAACACAATAAGCTATGTGCCCTACGGGATCTCATTTATCCTGAAGTGGATATTGTTGTGTTTCACAGATGAAGAAATGAGGCTCTGAGGCCTTCGCTTTCTCGCCAGGGTCATGTGACAAGCGTTAGGCACCCCCACACCCTGGCTCATGTACCCACGTCTTCTCGCAGAGCACGAGCCTGAACAAGCACCCCATCCACGCCAACCCGAGTGCCTGTAAGAACCTGGCTCTCTGACCCACCCCAGACTTGCAGCAGCCTGCAGGCTCGACTGCAACGGGCTTCCTGGCTCTTCCGCAACACGTTTCACCAAAGTCGGATTTCACGATTCCTGTGGTTTCTTTTCTCAACGTGTGTAAAGGAAAAAGGAGTGCAGTACATTCCCCATTAAGCAATCGGATGGCACAGCAAGCGACACGTGATGGGACCCGGGGTGGCCTGTCCACGGAGACACGCCCTCGAAGCGCAGTTGTCAGAGACAGTGGGGACCCCGTCTGCGTCTCAGCTGTCGGCCTGGGACCCTCTTTATTTCACAGTAATCAAAATAGCTACAAATATTGGCCTGCAGGCTATTTGCTTAGAACTCCGTAAAGACTGACAACCGTGACCGTTAGAAGTTAGTATTTCACTAACCACGTCCCCATCTGTGTGATCTTATTCGGTTCTCAAGGTAAGGCTAAGAGGTAAGGAGAAAATGCTGGTGAGGAGAAATCCATTTTACAAAGAGGAAGGAGGAGCTGCTTTAAAGGAAGAATTCGTGTTCAGACCTGCCTGGCAGTGTTCTTACTAGACCTGGCTGCGGGAAGCCCAGGGGGACGCCCACCACCCCTCCCCCCCAGCCCTGCTTCTCGGGGCCGTCGCTCACACTACCAGCAGCTTGGTCTGAGCTCCCAGGTTCATTCCCTGGAGCGAACCCGAAGGTATCATTTGCTGACACGGTGCCACTCAGAACACCTGGCCTGAACTCCTGGGCCCTCTGCCACCGCTGAACTCTGAAACCTATCCCTCTCTGCAGAAGGGCAGGCTGTAAGCCTGCCGAGGAAAATCACCCACACCCTGGGACCAGCTTTTCTCCTGGAGAACATAACATGCATCTCACAATTTCTTTCTTAGAGCAGCAATCCCCAGCCTGAGCTGCAGGCCCTCATCGGTTGGACGGCTGAAGCAGAATGCCACGGACGGGTGGCTTCAGCCACAGATGTTTATTTCTCGCAGTCCTGGAGGCTGGACCCTCAGGGGGCCAGCACGGCGGCCTTCTGATGAGAGTTCTCTTCCTGGTGATGCCGTCACGGGGCTTTCCTTGGCCTGTGTCCAGAGAGAGAGAGATCTCCCCACTCCACTGTCTTTTTAGAAGGGCACCAATCCCATCATCAGGGCCCTGTCCTCATGATCAGTCTAAACCAACTACCTCCCCAAGGCCGTACCTCCAAAGACTGTCACACTGCAGATTAGGATGTCAACATACAAATTTGGCAGGGGGAGTGGGACACAAACATTCAGTCCATAGCACAATCAGAATTGCTCTGGGAGCTTTTAAAATTACCCATAATTAGGCTCCTTTCTGCTGGACTAATTAAGTCAGAGTCTCAGGAGGGTTGGGCCTGAGACCCCGCATTTCCAGCAAGCTCCCAGATGATGCTGGCCCAGCCTGTCTCTGAGCACCATTGACTTCCTGACACAGGGGTTCTCGAGGGCTAGGGTGGATTGGAATTGCCTAGAGGGCCTATTAGGTAATAATACAGAGTGTGGGTCCCACCCTGAGGCTTTGTGACGCAGCCTGTCTTGGATGGGGCCTTTCTAACTAGTTCCCAGGTGATGTTGATGCAGCTGGTCTGGAGACCCCCCCTCTGGAAGCCCGTGTGCACTGCCCACCCCCACTGCCCCCGGCCTCCCTCCCGCCTCTGTTGTCCTGCTAACGCCACTGGGGCGGGTCAAGATCTTACAGCACAGAAAGCAAAGCCCAGGACGACAGGTGGAGGCCAGGTTGGAGGGCTGACAAGGCTGAGTCCACCTGCTCACGTCCCCAGTGAGCTCTCTCGGGGCTGCGTGTTGCAGGCCCTGCCCCGGACGCGGGAAGGCTTCTTATCGCCCCTAAACCGCTGCACAGACGGCCCCACTTTCCATAATGAGTATAGACGGCCCAGCACACATGGAGCCCCTTCAGCTAACTGCCCTGTGACCGCACCACCGTGCCCCTCACCCTATAAAGCTGGGGAGGAAGCTCCCGCCTCCGGGGGTTGGGGAGGGAAGAGGAGAAGAGCTGGTTCGCGTCAGCTACTCTGAGTGGGGCTCCGAGTAAAGGGTGTGCGGTGGCTTGCAACGGCCTTCTCAGCCTGGAGAAGCCTTTCCTCCTCCCCCTTCCAGCACTTGGCTGCTCTTGAGTGGCGCTTCATAAATGCAACCCCAGGGCGGGAGCCATCCTATCTGTTGGAAATCCCCCATTTGGACGCCATCTGTTTACCAAACCAGAGCCAGCCTCTGAGTCATTCAATCCCCCAAGACAATAGGCCACTCCCTTGGCTGGCCCTCCGGCTCTGGGACACTGGATTAAGTGATTAAAGCTTGTTGAGAAATAGCTTCCCCAGAAAGGACCAACACCCACCTGAACGCCGAGGGCTCTGAAATCTGTCTGAGGCATCAGGAGCCTCATCAAATCAGTTGTACAAACCACTCCAAAGGGAGCTTGCTCACGGGAATAGACAGAACGGTCCTCTCTTCGTGATGTGTGACCAGCTGGGAGGGAATAAGAATTCCTGATCTATTCTTCTTGCCCAAGGAGGGCTGCCATGGGTCTCCTCCTCCGTCCTTGCGCCCCCCCCCCAGGCTCTGCTTGACAGATGGGGAGGGCTCCGGCACTGGTGGCCGCCCCGGGCAATGAGGGTGACCAGCCGATGGCCAGCGCCAGCTCAGATGGGGCCCATCCTGGCGAGGCTGATGTTCCCAGAAAGTTCTAGAGCTTGATCGCACCCCGTCAGGTTCTGCTCTTCTCCACGGCATTTATCAGGAAGAAAAGACCAAGTTCAGCCAGTGAAAGAACATTGAAACCAATGGCCAGAAGAGCATAAAGCATTCAGACGATGGGCCCGGGCACTCTGGGATCACTGCTCGGAGGCACACACCTGTTCGCACTCCCTGAGCCTCGTTTTTCTTTTTTTAAAGATTTTATTTATTTATTTGACAAGAGACAGAGAGGGAGAGCAGGAACACAAGCAGGGGTAGCCGGAGAGGGAGAAGCAGGCCTCCCGCGGAGCAGGGAGCCGGATGCGGGGCTCGATCCCAGGACCCTGGGACCATGACCTGAGCCGAAGGCAGACGCTTCACGACTGAGCCGCCCAGGCGCCCCTGAGCCTCGTTTTTCCCTCCTAGCTGAGTGACCAGCAAGTCAAGTCTGGTTTTCACCATTTTCTGAATTTAAATCTTTGAGTCTTCAGCATCGTTTAAAAATCCCCATGCGCCACCTAGTGAACCTTGGGTGAGCTGAGAAAGTGTCCGTCCATCTATCCCGTAGGGTCGGACCGCTGCCTCACAGAGGGAAAAATGCAAAGCTGTGTTTCTCTGATTTCAGTCTTCAGGTGGATCCCCTAGGGAGCTTGATAAAATGGGGACTCTGATGCAAGATGGGGTGGGTGGGGCCTGAGGTCCTCCCAACACCACTGAGTAAAAAGGATCTCTTCCTCCCCATTGCTGTAGATGACGCAACACAGGCCAGGGTACCAAGAAGACGCGAGAGAATTGTTAAGACCTTTTTTTTCTTCCTACATAAGGCACAAACCCAGAAATTACGATTAAAAAACTGAAAATTTGGGACACCTGGGTGGCTCAGTTGGTCAAGTGACTGCCTTCAGCTCGGATCATGATCTCAGGGTCCTGGGATCGAGCCCCGCAACGGGCTCCCTGCTCAGCGGGGAGTCTGCTTCTCCCTCTGACCCTCCCCCTGCTTGTGCACACTTTCTCTCACACTCTGTCTCTCTATCAAATAAATAATTTTTTAAAAAATATATGCGCCTATTTTTTTTCTTTTAGAAAGGCTAAATTGTATATATGCTTATATATCTATAGACCTTTCCTCAGTGATGCTCAAGGGACGAACAGCAGAGACCGCCCCTGGGCAGGAGCGAGATGGGGGAACTCGGGGAGACACTTTCCAAGGTCCATAGCAACCGCACGGGGACCACGGCTGGGGAGCGGGGACAGTCCGGTGTGCTTCCTCATCCGGCCACCAGATGGCAGTGGCCTCCCGGAGCATTTGGGCTGCAAGGACGGAAAATCCGCGAGCCGCCTCCCGGCTGACCTCCGTCTTAGCAATCAGGCCAGAGCCCCACCAAGGACTGGCGTAGCCCCTCACTCCGTAGCTAAGGCACTCAGGGCCCCTTCCCGAAATTCCCCGGGTGAGGGCACGGTGGCCCCGAAGAGCAGGTCGGGACTTTTCCGTAGGGGCCGTCAGTCCGCGGAGTTTGCGCGGGCCGCGGCCTGGGCCCCTCCTGCGCGTCCGCGCCGGCCCCCCGCGCCCGTAATGACGGCGCGGGACAGCAGGGGCTGCGCCCTGCCCCCACGGCGCCCCCCGCGACAGCTGTGCCGGCTACACAATAACAGGCCTTGTTCAGATGGCAGAGGCGCGCACCCGGCGAAACCACCCTCTCCGCTCTCCCGCAGGAAAGCAAACCCCGAGTCAGGCCAACGAGGGACTCGGTGCGGGGTCGGAGGCTGCAGGGACGCCGCACCGCTTCCCTGGGACGGTCGTGCCTACCTGCCCCCGAGCCTCCAGGCACAACCGCAGGCCAGCCGACTCGCCTGACATAGCGGGGGGCAGCCAGGACCCCTTTCTCCCCTTATCGGTAACACGGCCCTTGACGGAGTCCCTTCGGGGAGAACGCGGCCGCCAGAAGCGCGTCGGTCACCGGGTCTTTGATCGACGCCCCATGTCTTGCAGGTGCTTCGAACGCACCTTCTCTTCGCCGGTAAACCGTGCGGCCTACCGCGGCCCTCGGACCCAGCTCAAGCGTGGCTGTGCGCTCCTCTCCTCCACTCCTGCCGCCACCCCGCAGGCGCGGGCCCTGTTTTCCCGGGGCCGCGGCACCCCGCCCTTTGATGAAATGCACAGCCCTGACCTTGACCTTCTGCTCCGAGCCTCCTCTGGGCCCTTTACCCGCTATTCCCCCGCCCCCGTGAAGCTTTCTGGGTCCCAGCCTCTCCGCGCGCCCCGGGCCTCTGGGCCCCAGGACCCCCTGGGCCTCATGGAGGCTTCTCTCCCAGCGTCTAGTCCTCTTTCGTGCAGTGGATTTTTAGTCCGCTCCTTTTCACTAGATCAGAAGGTCTTCGAGGGCTGCACTCCATCTTACTCCTTTGCAAGGGTCTTTCTGATGCCCAGCACTGAAAAATTAATCTGGAGCGTTTTGAAGCCCATAATTGGTCCCCATCACCTACCAAATAAATTCGCAGCCTCTTGCCCTGTCATTCGAGGTCACCAGCATGTCCCCTAATTACTTGTGTATGTGTCCCACCCACTCCCAGCCTGGCTGAGACCCTGGGTGTCCCTGTGAACACAGGTCAAGGACACCTAGTGCCCGGGGAGAAGGGCCCTTGAATGACAGATGTTATCCGTGGTGGACTGCACTTACAACGCTAGAATGTTAGGGGCCAGGAAGGTTCTGGAGCTGGCCGACTGCCCGGCTCACATCCCCCTCCCCCCACTCACTGCCTGCGCCCGTTGGGAGAGCGTTACTTGACCCTCTTCGTGCCTCAGTCGGCCCGTTGGCAAAGAATGCTAATAATGGCACCTTTCCCACAAGGTTTCTAACCTATTTTTGGAGAATTAGGTCAATATATATATTGGGCACATAGTAAAGATTCAATGGACTGAAGTATTATTGGGTGTCTGCTCTGTATCAGCTGCACTGCTGGAAATGACAAATAGTACATGTAACCCTTACAGCACTAGAAGGAGGCGCTGTGGTCCCGCCTCGCCCGGGAAGAGGGTTAAGACCCGTGAGGTTCAGTATCGTTCCCGACGCCGCCGGTCAGGATGACGTGCTGGAGCCCAAGGCTGTCGCTGTCCTCCCGGCTCACAGTTCCCCGGCGCAGGCCAGGGCAAGCTGCCTGTGTGCTCTTATTCACTAGACGTTCTGTAATTTGGCTCTCTGTCCTTTAAATGATCACAGCATACATGTAAACTTCATTTTACTTTCCCAAGTGAGATCGAAGTGTTGGCTAATTCTCCCAATTCATATTAAAGTAAATAATTCCTAAATGTGTGTCCATCTTTCCTCTAAAAATACTGCGCATCCCACAGTGCTTGGGCAACACAGTATGGCGCCCTGATGCTCAGCCTGTTTTTATTTGTATGAATTCTTCAGCAATGAAGTAGTTGATCTGCTGTGGGAGTGCAGTTTACCAATGTGCTTCTAGTTTGTTAAGAAGGTAGCTTTCATGTAGGAGATGTTTGCCACAATTAAAAAATTGAGAAAGCAAAAAAAAAACAAAACCCAAAAGACTAACGGGGGTGAGGGAGGAGCGAGCCAGGACCGGGTAGGTGGGGTCTCAGGGACTCCGTGTGTGGGACCTCAACTCGAGGCTCCCGGCTGTGCCACAGCTTTGTGGACGCACCGTGATCCATCCATGTGACCAATGCCACACACCACACAACTTCTCCCTCCGCGAGACACAGGAAGAATAAAATTATTCACGGTGAGAGAATATCGAGAGAAATGTACTCTATAAGTCAACACTTTGAATTATTATTTGAGCAAATTAATAACCTGTATTCCTATCAGAATCAAATTATAATAACACAGGACCATGTGATAAGGTCTGGTCAATACTCCAGAATTCTGTTACTGGATTCCAACCCCATCACTCCTGTCAAGGGAAACCGAGCTTCCTCAGAAAAATGCAATTTCCTCGACTGCGGTATTCTCCAGAGAGGCAGAGTTGTCTTTGTACTGCGGCGTTTATCACAGTGAAGACGCAGCCCAGGACGTTCTACTGCGGGAACGAGAGACAGAACACTTTATGTCCAGACTGGAGACAGGGAAAAAGGCAGGCCCCCACTTGCGGATTACAGAGTCCCATATGCTGAGGATTTTGAGTGTGTTCCCAGGTGTCACTCTGGTCCCACACACAAAAGTCACTTCCGAGGTGCAAGATAACCAAGACCTCACACAGTGAAGATCAATGTACATTCTATTCACAAACACAGACAACACAGCGCCTAAGGTGGCGGTCACGTTCCCCGGGAATTCAACTATGTATTTACTCGTGCCGTGGCTTCTCTTTGCTAAAGAAGAACAGGGCACCATTTTTATTTGGCGCATTCCGCTTCTCACTGTGCTTGATTAACACAGGCAATCTGGGGACGTTCATCATACAATTAAAACATAACTACTAGTAGGCTTTACGATCTCCGTCAACGTAAGTGAAAGTCAAGCACATGAAAACTTTGTTACCGAGATAATCAGTGCTATATTTTCATTTACCTCCATGTATTTCTTCTTTTCTTCTTTGGTTTCTTCATTGACCCAGTAGTTTAGTATCATGCTGTTTAGCCTCCACATGTTTCTGTTTTTTCAGGGTTTTTTTCTTGTGATTTGTTTCTAGGTTCATACGGTTGTGGTTGGAAAAGACACAATACCTTTTTGTATAAGTTAAAGGGAATTTAAAGCCTGTTGATCCCAGGAAGAAGGAGGCTTCCATTTATATGCCAAACTTGAGGGCTTGGGAGGGCTGTTGGGGACGCTGCTGTGGCAGACACAAGGGAAAAGGCCCTAATGCTCTCTGCCAAGCGCCCAGGAGGCTGGGGACGGGGTCATTCGTCTAGTTCAACCCCACACCGCCGTTCCCTTACTGGACAACCAGTACAACCAGGTTCTCCAAGAGACCCTAATAAGCAAACAGGAAAGAAACAAGGCAACTTTCTTGTTCCTGGGGTGAGGGTGCCTAGGACATAGACGGGGGACCGGCAGCCGTGAGGAAGGCAGGTCAAAGGGCTAGAGACAGAGGGCCAGACGGGGCACCCAGGTGAGGAGAGGAGGAACATCTGGGAGCTGGCCCGGCCAGACACAATAGGATCCCGGCAAGTAAACACTGTTTAATGTGATGACTGTGTATTAAACCTGAAATCAGCCCTTAGCCCTGTCAGTACTCCAGCCTCTAAGTGCTTGCTGGAGCCCTTACACGTGGATATTTTCCTGCTCCAACACGTACTTAAGGCAGACGCTGGCTTGTGGTAAGGGATCTCCTTCATGGCTATTTACCCTTACCGAGCCGTGATGCTCATGTGGACAAGCCTCTACTTATTCAGTCCCATTTGAAGGATTAAAGAAAAAAAAAAAAAAAAAAAAACTCCTACTGATTCTCCCGCTGTAATTGCTCCTGTTCTTTCTGGTTTAGAAAGAAAGGGAAGTTTGTAGAGTAGTTAAACTCGCTCCAAAAGCTACAAAAGAAAAGTCTTCCTTTGCTAGCAAGGCTAGAACCTCTTTTTCAGAAAACATCTAAAGGACCACTGTGCAGGAAAGAATGAACATCACAGGCCTGAATGGCTATCCTTAGAAAGTTCTGCTTGCAAGGCTGGCCTTTGGCTGGCTTCTAGAAACTTAGATTTTGGAAGGGTTCCCACCATTAATCGATAAGAAAGGCTCACTGTGCTTAGACGTTTTGCACCAATAATATGGCTTATGCTGCACACCTGCTTTCCTCCTGGGAGTCTGGAATTTGAAACACGCCTGCCTGACAGAGGCAGGCAGAGGGGGCGCGTCTGAGCTGCTCTGGTGGACAACACTTCACACATTGTTCTGAGGAGATTCAAGCGTGTCTATGTGACTCTACTGGAAAAGGACCCTCGGAATGGAAATGGGGCCCTGGCTTCCCCCAACTCGGCCCCTTCCACCTTTGCCCTTTGCTGGTTTTCCTCGGTATGCTTCCCCATAATAAATCACAGCTGTGAGGATGATTCTGTGTGGAGCCCCATCCTCCCCATAGAGGACTGTGGAGCCCGGGGCTGGACATGCGGAATCCTCCCACACTGCCTCTTCTGCTTTGCTGCGCTCTAGAGATACGAGAAGGTGGTCATGGCCATAAAACCAGATGGATCTGAGCTCAGAATCTGCAGCTTAAATAGAAGGTTTGAACTCCAACATCAGCTAGAGAGTTGATCTAGCAAGACTGCACACATGAGGAAACATGATGAACTTCTTGTAGCAATTGGAGAAGGGGTATTTTGCCCTTGAAAAGCATCATTTAGTGTATGACCTGATCTTGTACTCAAGAAAGTTGCTGCATAAGTTAAGTGCTAGTTAACACAAATGATCTTCCTCGAGAGAGAATCACCTCAAAACTAGAAATACAAGGTCCTCTTTGCTTCTCTTGGGGGGGGGGGGGTCTGCATGCCTTTTTAAAGGCATTTAGAAACCTTAGACTTAAAGGGATTTCAGGGGCCATCAATCTTCTCCTATCCATATCGAAATGTTCTAGAACATTTCTATTAGGTATTGCCTGATCACTTCCCTTACACCCATGGCTTCCCAGAGTTTCCCTCCAAGGTTCCCTAAGGAAATAATTCTTATTGACAAAGAAGTAGTTATAGGTGTAGTACAAATCATATTTGCAAATATAAATACCTCTAAACATGCCTGGTTTTGCTTAGAAATTCATCTGAATGTGGCTAGTTCACTGTATGTCTGTATTTGCTTAACATAAAAATATCATAGATTCAGGCATACCCTGGCATCTGTATATTGTTGCAGAGATGTTCATCACCATTTTAACAAGCACAGTCTGAAATAAAATACATTTTTAAAAGGTTTTATTTATTTATTTGAGAGAGCACACAAGCAGGGTGGAGGAACAGAGGGAGAGGGAGAAGCAGGCTCCCTGTGGAGCAGGGAGCCCGATGCGGGGCTCGATCCCAGGACCCTGGAATCATGACCTGAGCTGAAGGCAGACGCTTAACTGACTGAGCCACCAGGGGCCCCTAAAGTACATTTTTATGTAACTTTTTTCCTAATTACAAAATACATAGAAGCACAAATGGAAAAGCACAACAGTCCTACATAAGCTCCCCCAGCCCTCATGATAACTGCTTCTAATATTCAAGTGCATGTCTTAGAAATTTTTTAAAGAAAAAAACCCCCAACAGTTATCTAGTGATAGATTCTAGTTGCATAAGAAAAAGAGAGCGAGAGAGAAAACGAGAGAAAGAGAGAATTACAATTTCAACAGAAGGAAGTACCTGGAAAACTCAGTCTGACGGGAGGACCTAGGGGTGAGAGAGACAGAAAATTATATATAATAACCATGTTTCCATTTGAAAACATACCTTTCCAGTAAGGATCCAAATGCTTTAGATATAATATGGCAAAGACGGAGTCCAGAACATTGAAGAAAGGACGTCTGCACGTTTATTGCCCCAGATACTTTGTTAATGTAGGGTTAGACACCTGTGCACCCTTTAGTTAGCCCCTCTCAGCTGCTGTCTGCAAGGCCGCACAGGTGCAGAGCGGTGTTGGGTATTTCCCAGTCATATACGTACAGGTCTTTCTAAGACAACTGGGTCTCCTAAGAAAAATAATTGTGCTTGCAAGACTATTAAATTCTGTGGTTGGCCAAATAGAAGATCTTGTAGGGTTTCAAGGGCCTGAAAGAAGTGTTACACACTCACAAGCACACACACACACACACACACGAGAGAGAGAGAGGGTAGAACCATGGAGAGGGCAAAAGTCCTACTGAACAACAGCATTCCACCAGACATCTGGCTCAAGGACTGGAATTTAATGACTGGAAACCTGGAGGTAGCGACAGTGTTGGAAAGAAACTGAGAACTTGCTCTGCAAGAAGTCCAAGCTCCCCTCTACTCCTGGTTCTGCTCTTCACCGACTGGTAAGCTTCTGCAAACCACGTCTCTAAGCCTGTTTTCCTATCAGTAAAATGGGCGTAGCAATGCTCCCCTAGAGGAACTGAAGTTATTCTATTTTATAATGCCTGGAATGTAATAAATACTTAATACATGATAGCTCAGAGGGCTGTTATGCTAGTAAATAAAACAATATGTGTGAAAGTATGTTGTAATCTATACAGTTATCTGAGAGTGGGGAGAAGCCAAACCTTACTGGAATGCTAATGTGGAGAACTAAGGATTACATTTAATAAGGTCTTCACTGACTAAGGAAGGCAAACAGATTTCACCTGGAGGAACAACTCCGTTCGGTGAGGAGCTGCTGTCTGGCGTGCTGCCTTATGAAAAAAGTCCTGAAGCCATGTCCAGACTCAGAAAGAGAGAGTGTTGTGAGAAATCAGTTCTGTCTTCCAACAGTACAGAAGGGAAAAGAACGGCAGCCTTCATGCCTGGCACTGCAGGCCCCGATCGTCTAAAGGAGTATGTTAGACCTCAAACCCGCCACAGCACTTAATGGAACGGCACCCTGCCTGCACCCCGGCTCCTGATCTGCAGTGGCACCACTTAATTTTGCAGAAAGTTTCATGAACAAAAACAGCAATCATAAACATCAGACTTGTAAGGTGTATTTGCTGCATGAGAAACCCACGATATCCCAACCTTTTCAAGTTTCTCCAAGTGTGCAATCTCCACCCCTTCTTTATACTCCCTCTTTACTCATATCACAGTTTTTTATTAAATCAACAGTTTAGAGTTTTGATTATGTAAATATTGTCTACTTCCAAGTCAAAATAGTTTGCTCTGAGTAAGTTTCCAGTGACATACAACTTTTGTTCCTAAAAAGGTTTTTTTCCTAAAAGTTAGTTATTGCTTTATTTTTCATTGCTTAGTTTTCTATGTACTCATTCTAAGTTTTTTCAAATGCTTTAACTGATCCAATGCGTGCCTATTGATAATTATGCAAGTCAAATACTATCCAACCATTTAATTCAGCTCTATTTTTCCTCCCTGAGGATGAAGCTGTCCATCCTGACCCAGTAGGTCTCTAGCCTTGATGCTCAGCTATTTCTCCTAAAACTCCCCTTCATTTCTCTTCCGCATTCTCTCCTCTGAATCCCAAACACCATGTCTTTCTCTTTCTTTATTCTATCAATTCACTGAACCATATTCTCCAGTAACTTCCCGAGACAGGATACACAGAAAATTGATTTTTTGACTTCTTATTACGTAGCTTGACTGATAGATTGGTCTGGTATAAAAACCTAAACTAATTTTCCCTTAGAATTTTGAAGACATTTCTCCACCATCTTCTAGAGTCCAGTAATCTAGCCATTTGAATTCTAATCCTTTGATTGTAATCTGGTTTTTCTCTTTATCTGTTTTTCTAAATCTCAAAGTAACATGTCTTGGTGTGGGCCTTTCTACATTTGTTGTTTCTGGGTAACTAGTGGACCCTTTTGGTCTAGAAACTCTCTGCCTTCAAAAGAGAGAAATTTTCCTTTATTATTTCTCTGATAATTTCCTCCTCTCTGTTTTATTGCTTTTCTCTTTCTGGAATTCTTTTTGGTTAGATGTTCATTCTTCTGGTTTGATCTCCAATTTTCTTATTTTTTCCCTTTACATTTTTTACCTCTTTATACTTTTATCCTATTTTCTGGACAATATCCTTCACTTTATTTATTGTATTTTTAATAAAATTAACCAATTTGTTTGAATCAGTCAGGGTATTTAGTTGCAGGCATAAGAGGCAAACCCCGGCTAATTGAACTGAAAGGAGATGTAGTTAGAACATGTGGGGTAGATTACGGAATACATGACTTGAAGGCTACAAGAGCCAAGAAACCCAAATATCCCATAGAACTTGTCCCATAAATGTGCTACATCACCATAACTGGACACAGTCACCACAGTTTGCGCTGCCAAGGACACCCCCACTGGATGCTGATGCTGTCACTAGAATCTCTTCCAATCTACCCCTGGTAGCTGGAAGCAGCCGCAGCCACAACTGTCAGATGCCCCAGAGTGAATGGGCAGCACCTGAGTCCTCCTGTCATAGTCTGGAGAAACTGACCATGCCCTAGTTGCAAGCAAATGCCTGGCATTTTCAGTTTCAACACTGGAGGCTAATCTGGCCTCATAAGTAGGGAATCTCCTAAACATACGATAATAATTCAGATACCAGGCAGTCACAAAAGGTGAAAGAGTCCAAAGAAGTCCACTCCTTTATCTGCTCTACACCAATATCCACCCTTCTATACTACACTTCTAAAGCAAATGCTCTTATAAGATAATGGAACTCACCTTCCCTAATCCAACTGAAAACACGCTCACCCTTTGTCCCAACGTTAAAAAAAAATAGTCAACACAAAGTATTACTATTATTTGTTGCGTTCATTTCAAGGTCAGGATCTCTGAGTGATGTCCATTCTCCTCTGGTTATGTTGTGATCCCATTTTCCATTCAATATCCTTTAATCTATAGATAACTTTATAAAGATAACCATAACAAATATAAAGTGGTGAAGGAGGAGAAGAAGGGAAAGAAGACCATGAGTTCAGCTGTCTAGGATACATAATAAAAGAAAATACTGGTGGTTCCTTACTTCTGCAAATGACCCTGAAGCTTGCGGTAGGCTGAACGGTTCCCAGAGATAGCTCCACATGCTAATCCTTGAAGCCTACAAATGTTATCTTACTTAGAAAAAGAGTCTTTGCGGATACAACTAAATTAAGGATTTTGAGACATTATCCTGTATTATTAGTGCAAACACTAAATCCACTCGCAATTATCCTTATAAGAGAGGCAGAGAACCATTTGACACAGACAGGAGAAGTCAGTGTGACCATGGAGACGGAGTGGAATGATGCAGTCATGAGCCAAGAGACTCTTGAGGTCCCCGCCTGGTCTGTTGAATACCCACACTGGCAGGGTGCACACGGCCTGCATATCATAGCCAGGTCCAGACTTAGAGCTCAGGGTGAACTATTCTCTATCCCCTGGGAACTTCTGTCCCTCCATTGACCCCCAAGTCAGCCCTCTGAAGCCACACAGTTCACATTTAAAAACACCGCAGGTATCTAAAGAGGACTGTTATGTGTCACCCCCTGCATCTTCTCTTCTTAATAAGTTAACTTGCTTGACCTCTTCTTTGTATGACGTGTTTTGAGTGCCTCTTACTTTCCGATTCCTCCCTGTGGAGGTTCCATTTATGATCATTTTAAAATGTGGACTCTAGAACGAGTCACAATGGTTCAGGTGTGTTCTGATCAGTGCTGAGACAGGGAATTATCTGGGCCGGCACTTTATCTCCTGCAGGATGCTCGCCAATCCCACAATACATGAAAAGCAGGGATCTCATGCCCCAGAAAGCTGGTCACTCTACTTCTAGGCCAAATAGAAGCAAACTGTCAATCAAAGAAACAGCAGAATTCCTACTACTCCTCACTGTGGCTTCCCCAAAAGCTGGCTATAGTCCCCAGTTCCACTGGTTGGGGTCAAGTCTTGTTGCATAATTTTAATTACAAATATGATGGGAGTGGCAGCGTACTATGTCTGATTTGTCCATTTTACGTAATTTACATTTTTCAAATTCATCTAATATTTTTCCTCCTCAGTTCAGGTCGCCGACTTCTCTAGGGCTTACTGCACCCCAGCTACTGGAGCCCCACTGCCTCTAGTTTTTCACATCAAGAGTAAGTCCTCTAACATACAATTAACCATGCCATTTCCTATCTTAAGACCTTTAGGTAGTTCTCCATCACTCTCACCTTCTTAACATGACTTGCAAGGCCCGGCATGACCAAGTGTGTACCCTGCTTCGTCTTCATCCCTCACCTACCCAGCCTTGTGTCTGATGAGTAAGCCAGGCTGAACTTCGGCGAGTTTGCCTGAACATGGCCATGTTCTCTCCCACCTTCAGGCCTTTGCGCCTGCTGTTCTGTTTTCCTGGAACCCCCTCCCTCTACAACCCTGTCCTCTTTATGTGACCTTCTCCTTGGCAAGATTTAGGGCACCAGATAGCCCCCTCCTCCAGGAAGTCTTCCTGACTCCCACCACTAAAGTTTCCCCTCCCATTCCACTCCCTTAGCACTGTGACTGGTACTCGTACCACCACATTTATCAAAAGCCATACTCAAGACCGCAGGCCAGGAAGTCCACAACGAAATGCTGAGATTTGGTACAATCTATATACCTTGATGTGACCAAAGAAAATCAGTCGGACAACCAGCACACACACTGTGTTGACCTTCAGAATCTTTTGGCCTTGAAGAGTAGAGAAAAAGGAACAGCCCCCCTCTACTAAGTCTGAGAATAGGACAAAATGAGTAAGCAGGAAAACCTAGAAATCTGGTGGGAAAAAACGAAGACTTAAAAACAATAATGATAAAGCAGAGTTTGCGTTGCAAATGGTGGTATTTGGCGGGTCCCAGGAACTGAGTCACCAGCACTTCTAACCACCCGTGAACGCTACAGTCTGGAGTGGTCTGGCCTTTTTTAGTACCCTGTCATCAGCTCTGGGTCTGCATCCAGATGACGGGTGTGGACCCGAGCAGGGGACCAAAGAAAGAGGAAACAGGGTTGTGCCCTATTTCTGGAAAGGAAGCAGTATGTTGAAAGAGCGAAGGAACACATTCATCTATTTAGAGGACTACATGAAAAAGTAATGAGATGAAGAAAAATCTCAGTCCCCCAAGTCCCCGTTAGGGAATGCGCTGCTTTTGTCCTGGAATCAACGTCTTAACCAAAGCCGAGAACAGCCCCCATCCTGTAGGCACATGCTCAGGAAACAAGGACTGATGGTGAAGTTGTTCTGTATTGTAGAGAAGTGGGAGATTTCAAGTTCCCTTCAAAAAAAGAAAGAGAGGGTTTCAGAGCACCCCTAGAAGCAGCAAGGAAAGGAAGAACCGAGGAGAATGGAAGTATCAGATGGTTAAACCCTAACCAAAAGAGACAAATAAAATCTTATTTACTCATGACTTCATACCTGGAAATTTATACCTCTTAATCGGCATATCGTCAATAATATTGTAACAATGTTGTTTGGTGACAGACGGTGACTGCACTCATTGTGGTGAGCACTGAGCAACTCACGGGATTGTCAAATCACTATGTCGTACACCTGAAACTAATATAACATTGCATATTAGTTACACTTCAGTCTTTAAAAAAGAAAAAATATTACTTATTCAAAAAAAAAAACTGGACCTCTATGTGTGCTTCCTTTCCTGGATGTTTTAAAAGAAAACTATAGGGTCAGCAATTGTTTTGCAGAAGTTCAAACTCCTGTCTCCGTAGAGCCCTTTTGAGACCTTCTCAGTCGTGATTCTATGACATTGCGCGGACTCAAGAGCATGATTACACCTGGAGAGCTGTAATAAAAACAAGCGCTAGGTTTAATTACAACAACCAAAAGTGCTGCTTCGTCTCTTCTGCTTCTTCTTGTATTTTTCACCTAAGCTGCTTCAGACTGCAAATCAGCATTTTAAAGAAGACCCTGGGTTCTCTTGGGGGGGGGGAGGGAAGTAACTATTTCTGAATTGAGAACATGATTCTGGTTCCCAGGCAATATTCTCGCTGTTGCTGTAATTGGATAGAACGAATATTTGCTAAACCGTTCTCTGCGGTTTGTATCGATCTTATGGGGATGAGAAATCAAAAGTGAGTGAAATGTGGTTTCTGCTTTTAGTGAACTCACAATCTAGTTTGGGGGACAGAAATAGGATAAATAACCCAAATTAAAGGAGGTACATACCGAAATACAGTTATGTGGAAATGCTGCCTAATAGGAAACATTTATTTAAGACGTGGAAAAAAATACGTCCGTCGCAAATCGTAAGCCTTATCTTCTGGGTGCTGTTATATCCTGTCATCCTTCTCATCAGAACATGACGACTATAGTCCCAGGCTTGAGGAGCGAAGCAACAAAACTATGACGTAGACAATGACGCCTCTCGAGAGGAAGAAGGAGACTCTGAACCCAAAGTTGGAGCATCACTCCATAAAGGCTACCTGCCTGGTAGTCGGGTTTATTTTGCAGGGGAAGCCAAAGTGTGGCCTCACTATTAAAGAGGTCAAACGGGGTTAGAGGACACAAAATACCCCAGAAAGAGCCCCATAAGGAGGCTCAGCTCACTGCCACCAGCACTGTTTCATTCGGATGAAATCAGGTGAAGAAGAACATCAACGGAAGAGAAAGAAGCCCTAAAAGGCAATCTGCCCCTTTCCCAGCCTGGGGCATGTGCGTGCAGAGTGGTGCTGGAGTCAGGACCACCGAGCGCTCTACACTCAGACCTAGAGGTGGGAGGTGAGGAGCACACACAGCCGCTTCCTTCCCCTCCCGTGGGCTCCAATTTCAACCAGAGCCGAGGTTCTATCCTTGATACTAGAAACAAAAGAAGAAGGTGCATACAAACAGGAAAAGTAAAGCAGTTAAAGTTGAAAGTGTTGGCCGGGTCCAAACCCCTCAGTGTTTTTCCCTCACCTCCAAGATAAAATTCAAGCGCCGGGTGGGGTGAACAAGTCTGCCCGTGATCTGCCCGCCGGCCCCATCTGCCTGCGTCCTGCCATGTGCTGCTTGCCCTTTCAGACCTCGGGAACTCTGGCTGGTCATGTTCTTGCACAAACCAGACCACCTCACACTGTCCTCTCCGGCTGGTTCACTGCTGCCCATCCCAACACGTAGCAAGGCCTCCCTGACCTCTGCAATAACCCCACAACCATCACCACCCATATCTGCCCTTGAGTCCTGTTTTAGGATTGCCCTTTTGTATGACTGTCTCTCGGACCAGCCACTGACCTGCTGGGGCTCCTGTTTCCCACCACGTCGCTGGCGCCAAGCCGGTGGCCCTTTGTCAAGTGCAGGAGCAACTGGGACGTTTGTCAACTTCCATCAGCACTTCTTTCATCCTTTGCTGGCAGAAACCTCGTAAGTAGTGCTCCGGGGACAGTAGAGATGACCAAGGGAGAAGAAAAAGATAGCCCCTTGTCCTCAAAGAGAATGCTTCTTAACTGTGCAGTGGGTGGGTGGAGGAAGGAAAGATAAATTCAGGATACGTTTAAAAGATTGGGAAGGAAAAAGAGATGAAAAACAGAATATTCTTATAGCCACGCATTACACTGTACACATGTGTTAGCAGCTCTAAGCACATTGGAAGGGATCCAAGTCAAAAGGGAGTGAAATTGGGAGGGTTTGGCAGATAAAGTATACCTTACGATTATAGTAATTATTATCTATGATATTAAATTATAATTGTAGGTTGTATATGAACATAATACATGAAGGCATGTGATACGTAATATATAATATATGTAATGCTATATCATAACAACAAACACTACCCAGCACTTTCTATGTTCCAGGCGTGGTGCCAAGCCATCCACACACACCATCTCATTCAATTCCTGTAACTCGATGTAGTAGGTCTCCATATCTTCACTTCATAATGAAGAAACTAAAGCTCAGGAAGGCTAACGTGGGCGCCTGGGTGGCTCAGTCGGTTGGGCGTCTGCCTTCGGCTCAGGTCATGATCCTGGAGTCCCGGGATCGAGTCCCGCATCGGGCTCCCTGCTCGGCGGGGAGTCTGCTTCTCCCTCTGCCCTTCGCCCCACTTGTGCTCTCTCTCTCGCTCTCACTCTCTCTCAAATAAATAAATAAAATCTTAAAAAAAAAAAGGAAGGCTAACTTGCCCGAGACCACACAGCCATGGTGCCTCCTTACCTTGTACACATATCTAAATAGTCCGAGAAATCAATAACTTAGTTAACTGAAACTTGCCATCACTATGCAGAAAGAGACATGTCCAAAAAGTAGGTGCTCTAAAAAGAGCTTGCCGGAACTACCGTTTTCTTACAAAAACATCACCTGTGTCTCAAACAGAACAATTCCTTCCCCCAAATGGAATGTTGCCCCCATTTAGAATCTGGTTAATTGTAAGTGCATCGTAACTAGGGAATTGTTTCCTCTGAATCTGCCCCAAATTGTTAGGGAAAGGGCTTCTAAAACAAAAGTGAGATTTTATTTAACCACGCTCTGGGTCTTGAGAAACCGCTCATTGACAGAAGAACTTTGGGGCTACAGAATGGACAGATCTGTGGCTCTGATGTCATAGAGATTGACATAAAATTATTTGAGTAGCTGGATGAATGCAACATACATCAGTTATTGCTGTGGACACTGGACGGGAAGATTTGTGCTTGTGAATCCCTACAGCGGTGTGGTTTGGGGCCGCGAGGCTTTATCTGTTCCCACTTCTTTGCGATCACTGCTAGGCACATTGCACTTTGTCCACCACTTTCCTCATCTAAAAGTACAAATCTTCATATTCAGTGACTCCTCAATTCTCTAGAATCCTCTCCCCGGAGATTTTCAAACAACGGCATTTGCAGAATTTCAATATCTAATTTTTTCTATTCTTGGGGCAGAAGCATTAAGCGTCATAATGGGCCCCGAGGAGCAATAAAGTGAAAGGGCCGGAATCGAGTTAAGTCATTATTGTCAAATTGATTTTAAATTCAGGCCACAGTGTGAGTTTCGCTGAGTCCCACTCTGGCCTCCCTCTGCCACCATAGGACCCAGCTCCCTTTGTCTTCCTTGCCCTGCTCTTTCTCAGATGAACTGTGTTCCAATGCACAGACAGCCTCCGGAGCAGAAGGAAGGGCTCTGCTCATCCGACTGCAAGCTGAAGGATGTGTTGTTGCTGCTATGGTCCTGTCACCTGGTCCCACTTACTCTGACTCTAGGTGTAGGAGCAAGCGGCAACAAAATCCCATGTTGAGGGACAGCCTGTAAAACCACCAGCGAGCACTTCTCCACAGTCTCGAGGCCATGAGAGACAGACCGAGCAAGGGCTCCTGGGCTCGAGGGGAATAGGGGACCTGGGGACCACAGGCAGCGCACCGTCCTGGATGGGCCCCACCCGGAACGGATATCAGGGGACATCGGGGGCAACTGGGAGATCGTGGTGCTCCAACTTCTGGTCCCACAACCCCGTTTACTTTGTTGAAAAATACTGAGGACCCCAAAGAGCCCTTGCTTATGCGGCTCACATCAAAACATCAAGCATATTAGAAATGAAAGCTGGAAAAGGATTTAATAATTAATTTAAAAATAATAACGCAGCATATGTAACATGTTTTATGAAAAATAACTATTTTCTAAAAAAACAATAGAAGACTGGCCATGTTTGACATTTTCGAGGATCTCTTCAACGTCTGGCTTTATAGAAGGAAACGGGTCTCTCAGATCTGCTTGTGCACGTCACATCTGTTGTGGCCTTTCCTACACTTTTCTCTCGTGACAGGACGAAAGTCAAGAAGGAAGTAATGGTTAGCATTAATGTAGGTGGAGATGGACCCGCGGACTCCCTGAAAGGCTCTTGAGGACCACTGCCCCCGGGAAAGCACTATGACAACCACCGGATTACAGGACAGTTTCGTATTAGAGCTGGTTTCCTGAAGGTGACATTTCTGCTGAGGGTATATAATATGCTTACGTTTGGAGAATCTGGGGGAAGCGTGCAGCTAAATTCTTTGTACCATTCTTGCCACTTTTCTGTAAGCCTGAGATGATCTCAAAATGAAAAAAGATAGGAAAAATGTAACTAAGGAATTTTCAAAAGTGAAAAAAAAACAAGGAAACACAGAGGTGTTTCCAGCAGAATCCAGGGTAAATTCCTGATTTGGGTAGATGTTGGCATGAGTGATATGATAAATACGTACCTACCATCACATCCTGGTGCTGACGAACCAGCCATCACCCGCCTCCCGGGCGCACTGGCCACACACCAGCCCTATAGGTTTCAGTCTCTCTCTCTCTCTCTCTCTCTCTCTCACACACACACACACACACACACGTGCATGGGTGCCCTCCTCTGCTTCATTCTCTCCTACACCACCTGGCATTTCCACCCTGTGGGGGATGTGGCCGCAAGTGACCCCAGAACCTCCCATCTCCATTCCCAGAAAGAGCTCAGTCTCTAATCCTGAATTCAGTAATCCTGGAAAACGGTCTCATTATTTCACTGGGGTCCCCACTGGGCCCCTTCCTGCACCGGTTCAAGGTGGCCGGGAAATTGGGAGCCTGTTTCCTGGGATGAGGTGACCCGGAGACAACACATAGAAGCTGAGAACATGTGGGAGTGAACACTCAGATGAGATGATTAAAGATGCACCCTAACATGAGAACTAACGTTTCAAGGGTGGATAAGGAGAAGCCATCCGACTAGGGAGACTCAGAAGGAGCCCAGGGACGTGGGTATGATACGGCTAACACGGCTGAAATGCTGCGTGGGGCCACGGCAACGAGCACGGGGAAGGTGGGTCTCTCTATACCAATGTGCTCATCATTTTCTTGTTTCCACCATGCAGATTGAGACGACTTTTGAGATACTTAGAAATTCAGAAAACAGGGAAATTCATTATTTAATTTTCCCAATTTAAGATGACTTGTTCTGCATATGTTCAACATCACATCACGTTTCCGACCAGGTGTCCCTGCTCCCAACTGGAGCCAGAGCTCCACCCCGTCAGGCATATGTTAGATCCTGTGACATCTGCTCGGAAACCCCGCAGGGTGTCCCATCCTGCGGAGAGTCCAGCACAGGACTCCAGGGCCAGGCAGACCCCCTCGTACCACGGTCCCCGCACTCTGCTCCAGCTTCTGCCCCGCTCCTGGCTCTTCCCCAGATGCACCAGGCTCTATCCCAGCCACGGTTCCCTCTGCCCAGAACATCCTTCCCCCTAAATGCTAATGGGACTCGAGTTTTCAGCGCATTCAAATCTCTGCTCCCACTTCTTTCCCCTGCACCTGCCACAGGGCCTGGCACGCCCGGAGGATGCTCGGCAAACGTTTTTGGACCTATGTAAATGAAAATCAAAGTGGGGGAGGTCATGGGGGGGGTCCTTCCAAATGGTTGGATGTTTACGTGTAGACAGAACTCTAGAGGGAGGACGGGGGGGTCCGAAGGGAGCGGGCAGCCATGCCCCTGCAGGGACATGAAACGCCTCTGACGGAGCGAACTGCCTCGCCGGCGCGCTGGGCAGGTGGCATGTGCTCTGACGGACTCCTGACACCTGGCCTCTCCGCAGGCTGCTGGAAACTCGTTTCCCGCTCAACCTCAAACACTCATGTCGCTGATCGCGATATCACAGCCTGGGATTTGCGCCAACAAACCAAATGCTAACTGCACGGACACGCTTGTCTTTCACGGGTCTTGATCTAAGGTACACGTACCGTCGGCCCCCTGGCCGGGCCTCCCACACCCCTCCTCGGTGACCCCCTCACCTCCACCCCCATTCGCCTCCATCCTTCTGTCAGTGCAGACGCAGTCCTGCCGTTCTGGCCCAGGAAGCCCTCCAGTGGTTTCCTGTCACCCACCGCTAACGTCCAGAAGCCTTAGCCCCACAGTGCTGTTGCCCAGTGCACCCCTCTCCCGGCCCTTCTAATAAACTCAGCAAGCCCTCCGAAACCTCTGCCACCGCTGTGGCTGCCCCCGTGGCTGCTGCAGACTCGTTGGGAGCCTCTCTTCTCACCATCTGCCGTCGGTGTCTTGCCCACCACAGTCTAGCTCTGAGCCCGGGAGCTCATCTCAGTTCTGCCCCTCAGATCTGCAGCGTGGGTCAGACCCCTGGCCTGTGCCTTCTGTTCTCATCATCAGAACTGTGGGTGGGAGGTGTCCTCCAACGGATAGGTCTCTGCCCACCTTTTCTGCCCCTTCTCCTGCTGCTGCCCCCAAATCACCTTGCGCATGAAAATGCCTTCGATTTCCTAGAGTAGGTGCTCCTTGACATCTCATCCTGTGACCCCCTCAGTGTGGACTTCCTCCCTCCCCGCTCACCCTCACCGTCCTTCCTGCTCCCCTGGCCCTCCCCGCTGGGGGTCTGTAGTGGGGACTTTCCTGTGGAAAGCCCACCCTGACCCCTCGTTTCCCCTCTCCCATTCTCAGCAGCCCAGGCACAAACACTTTCCCTCTTCTCTCATTTGAACCTTTCAAGACCCCTATTATTCCACTAATTACACTGTAGGATACTTTGAGCTTACACCCCAGTCTCTCCCTGGAGGCTCTAAGACCCTGGCAGGCAGGAACAAGTTTCTGTTTACCTCTTGTGCCTCCAGCACTAAGCCCGGTACCGGCATAGAGAATAAATGCAGGAGTTTTCGACTGAGGGTACAGAGGACAGACAGACAAATGAATAAGCAAAACACGCCACGGAGTCGATCATATGGGTCTTCTGTTTCCTCAAATGCAAACTAAACTTCAAGGCACATCGATAGAGTCGTTTGAAATTCCACTTACTCTTTTTAAAAATGTGTGGTGGCATTAACGGAAAATTCACAAAAATGGTTAAGTATAAACTCTTCCCACCTTAACACCACTATTTTAAGCTCTGTTGGTTTCCTTCCAACTTTTCTGCCTACATGTTTGTGCTTTTCTTTAGCAAACATAGCACCAAATTTGTCCAATTCTGTAGCTTGCTCTTTTGGTTAAAATTGTTCTTTTAATATCTTATACATTGCTATTTTATTTCTAACGACTAAATTATGTTATATTGAGTTGCTATAACTTCTATAACCACCTCCCCATTTTCAGACATTTAGGTGGCTTCCAAGTTTTTGCTCCATGATTAGACATAAAATAAGCATTTCTGTTTCTATTCCTTTAATGACTTTCTTAGTGAAAACTCTTAGGGATGGAATGGGACCTAAATAGTATAACCCCTTTTACGGCTCTTGATATGTATGGCATAATTGCCTTTTAGAAAGATTCTACCCACTTGCAGTGTGAAGGAATGTTTTTGTTACAGAGAGTCAGTCCATATTTAATCTAAGATCTTACTCCAGGTCCTCAATCTTATCACAGCAGATCTGAGCTTCTAGCACATAAAAACCGCCTCAAAAACTAAAACGTAACTGATGGTCAACAGATGAATTGAGTATGAATTAAATGAAATAAATGGATATGAATGAATGGACTTGACTGAATTTATTGAAAAAATGTATTGAATGTATATTGAATATAGTGAATATATATTTTATATATGCTTTTATTTATATTTATGTCATCTAACTTGTCCACATACACCCTGAACCCAAGCCAACAGGCAGAACCCCACATAACACCTTCTCAAGCGTCTCTATCCTGTGGTCAAAGACTTCTGGGAGCAACTCCACAAACTTCTTTAATAGCTCATTTTAATGCTAGCAATGGCTAGATCAAAAGATTATTTGTGTCCACCTCTCTAACCACACTCATCTACGGTATGGATAGGTCTGTTTCCTTCCCGCCCCTCTCCCCACTCCCCCTCCCCCTTATCTACTGCTGCAATAAAATTTTTCTCTAATCTTAACGAAAATTTCTAAGCTTCAAAAAGTCATAATATAACTATAAAATATTATGTGAATTACAAGTTAAATAAATGAACAATTTTTAGAAGTCCAGCGTTCGGAGTGGGGTGTATTTACTGGAGGAGTCTGAAGGAAGGACGGAGCCTGGGTGGGGGCTGAGGCTAGCTGGTGGCTAATTGCAAGAAGCCGGCCCCACTGTTGGGCATTCTTCCAGGTTGGGACTGAACTTCTTGGAAATCCAGAAATTTAATCCCTTAGGAAAGCTAGATTATTAAAGATTGAAATATAAAAACCAGAATAACAATTGGATTGTTTGCAATGAGAAAGAGCATCACCAGTCAGGGAGCTGGGCCATCTGCTTGGCCACGTTCTGCAGGGCAAGACTCTCGACAGGAGCTCTAGGGAGCCCAGCGGTCTGCCGGCCAGCCACCGAGGTCCCCTGTGCCCCCACACACTGTCTGCTCCCCATGACTGCCAAGGGCACAGGCTTTGATCTCCAGCAGGTCTGGGTTAAAATCCTGCAGACATCACTTTAGTTGAAAAATGAGATATCTTAAAGTTGTTGGCAGTTGTTCAATGTCTGGCATATCATATGGGTTTCAATAAAAGTTCTGACACCTTAGGGGAATGCCACACACACCTCTGTTTAATTCCTTATATGGGCTGATTTGAAATGTATCTCTCTGAGGACAGTCTTGTTTTCTTATTCCTTGCTTTTATCATCCAATCACTCATTCAGGCATTCATCTATGCAACAACTGTTGGGGGCATACCTGTTTTGTACCAGACTCTGTTCTAAGTACTTGGGATAGTGCAGTGGACAGAACAGAGCCCCAATCCTCATGGAAATTACATTCTAGTGGTAAAGGACAGACAACAGACACATAACCTATAGTATGTCAATGCATGCATTTAATGACATAAGGCTTTATTTTTTCCCACAACTGTTATCTGAATCAACGCTCAATTCAATGAAGAATAGTATCTTAGAAGTAAAAAAAAGTCTTATATTCATTTTTTATTAACCCATCCCAATATTTCTGGGACATTTTTGCAATTCATGGCCAAAAGTAATTCTGGAGTTTCCCATTTGTGACCCGACTGAGCACTAAGCATCCATTAGCCATTTTAATCTTCTCAACATGCTTTTGAGGTAGGTTTTATCCTCCACGTGACAAAGCAAAAGGCAGCTCAGGAGGCTTCCCAGATTGTGGGGGATATTTTCCAGGTTTGGATTTGATGTGTTCTTCAGCCGCCCAGCACAGACTTCCTTTCTGGGAGACACTCCCATTGTATGTATTTTTGGTGGTCTCCATGAACGTGTCCCGCCTCTTTGTATGGACACCAAGTTACGGAGGTCCTCCTGCTTCTGCCTCTGGACAGAGGGTGAAGGCGTATGGCCCAGACCCAACCACAGACCCTCCCACTGCACACCCTGAGCACTGAGGGAATGAGACAGAGACCATGAGGACCAGGAGCCTGGCCACAGTGGCCTCAACCGCTCAGTGGGAAAACTGTCCAGTGATAAGAGGTCAGGGCTCCAGAAACACATCGCTCTTGGCTTTGGTTTCTACCACCCTTGGTCCTGCTGGTCCTCCCAGCCTGGTGCTCTAATTCTCTGAGCTACCTGATTTTTTTTTTTTTTCCAAAAAGGGGCACCTGGATGGCTCAGTCAGTGAAGTGACTGCCTTTGGCTCAGGTCATGGTCTCAGGGTCGTGGGATCGAGTCCCGCTTCAGGTCCTTGCTCAGCGGGAAGCCTGCTTCTCCCTCTCCCCTGCCTCTCCTTCTGCTCATGCTGTCTTTCTCAAATAGATAAAATCTTTAAAAAAAAAAAAAAAGTTTTTTCTCTTAAATTAGCCAGAACTGGATTTCACAGCTCAAAACACCGACGGCTAACACATCTAGAAAGTGGCCGGGTCAGTGTTTGATTCTAGGTCTGTCTACATACAAAGTCTGCACCTCTCACTGAAGTGAGACAAGTAGGGGATCAGTTACTTACTCGACAGTTATTCTCAGCCCATTGCCTGCGTCGCAGCAGCATCTCAGAAACCCAAACGCGGGACTGAATTCCGCCGGGACCTGGCAAGAAGCAGTTTTCTGTGGAGCACTCAATTCTGTCATTTAAAACCCCTCTCCCTTTGTCTTAGTAGCGCATGGAAACTTCTGGGAAGTCTGCAGGATCCTCTGCCCCAAGGCTGCCAACCTCCTGTCCCGTGCGGATTATTTTTTCCGCCATACTACACGCTCCCCAGTCCTCTGTGATACGGTCTCTCATTTCATGTCCTTTCAGTCACGGACTGGCTTTGAAAGGATCTCTGTAGGTTGGAACGATTTGGTTTTAAGTTTAGGTTTAATACAAGAATGACAGAAAGAAAGCAGACTAAAGAAGAAGAGAAGCAGCAAAAGGAAACAGTGGGAAATTAACAGCCTGAGTTTGTCATTCTGTTTTGAAAGGTCAAGGATGTCACTTAGCACCAGCCTTGCGGTGAAACTTATTCACACTAATGTGTAAATGACTTAGGAGACGATAAATTGCTAATCCTCTTCCGTTTTTGCACGTTACGATTGAGGAGTCGTGGTGCAAGTGCTGGGATTGATTGCGTTCATGCATTAGAAGAACGGATACTGGAACCTTCTAGAAATACCTAGATCACCCCTCTAGACAGTTGTTTATCTCAATCTGCTTCCAAAAATGGAATTTCGCGATTCTCCAAGTTCTATAGGTGAAAATATCTTTTGTCGAGCCCGAGTTCCTTACTGTCTTCACTGCCTGGCTGCCTTTGGCTCAGGACCATCACAAGGACTTGGAGCAATGATCTGGGGGGGAAACAAGCCAAGAAAATGGCCAAGTGCAAGAGGTTCCAGGCCTCTGTCCTTGTTCTTTAATATTCCTGCAGCATCTGTGGAGGGATGGGGGCAGAGCCGCGGAGAACGGGAAAGCATGTCAATGCAAACTTTGAAATCTTTTCCTGTCCTCAGACCAAAAGTGACCAGGAGTATATGCTGTACATTCACTCATTCGTTTATAAAACAAACTCGATTGTGACTTTTGTATCACTCGGTCTTTGAGGACCTTACAATTTAGTGAGTTGGACGAGTCCCGTTGGTCTCTAATTTTCCCTCTGTTCTACAGCAGAGTCTCAGAGCGCAAGACAGACAGGATGTTCACACATGTGACAAATCCTCATCGAGGACCCGGGGTTGCTCCCTAGACCCCGACACACGGGCTTCTCTCTCCCATGCAGTAAAGTGTATCAGAACGCAACCGAGAGAGAGGGGGAGAGGGAGAGGGACGGAGAAGGAGGGAGAGAGAGGGAGCGAGATCACTATGGGAATAACCTTAAGTCTAGTCTAAGTGAGAAGGCAAGTCATTTACACATTTTCATGGCTTAACAAGTATTAGTGATAAATTATTTGCAACAAACTTCACAAATGACATTCAAATACGCAGTACGTCACTACTAAAAATCACTGCTCTAGATGGCCAGGGTAGTAATGAATGCTTTCTGTGCCTAGAATATTCTTGGCAGTTTTTACACATTTTTTTCATTTCGTCCCAGCCCCCACAATGCTATTTGCTCAACTAACCCAGTGCTTTCCAACTTTAGTGTGCATCAGAATTACCCAAAGGGCTTGTCAAAACACAGACTGCTGGGCCCCATTCAGTAAGTCTGGGTGGGGCCTGAGAATTGGCATTTCCAACACATTCCCGGGTCCCAGTGGTGCTGTGGGCCCAGGAACCACACTTTGGGAATCACTGATCGATTCATCCATTCATCTATTCGAAAGGCATTTGTTCAGACCTGCCAGGGGCCTGGCACCAAAGTAAAAAGCTAAGTCAAACATTGTTTTGTAGGAGCTGGTGTCCACTGAGCACCCGCGAAGGGCTTTCTTATGACCTGATCAACGCCTTTATGACAATCCAACAAATCCTTCCCTCCATTTTACAGATGAAAATACCACAGCTGAAAGAGATCCAGAAACCTGCTCCAAGACCTATGGACTCAGGTGTCAGAACAGGGATTGGAATCTATGCCGGACACCAAGTGACCATCAGACACCCCGCCATATGCTAAGCCTCTCCTACAACACTGAGGAGCTTGCACACCATATCGTTGTCAGTCTTTTGCGTATTAAAACACACACACAAAACTGATGTTCAGAGAGTCTAAATAACCTGCCCAAAGTCACACAGTTTAGGAAGTATCTTAAAACTGAATCTCACTTTGATGCCACAGTGCTTTTCCCACCATAAAAACCATTTCTCCACGCTATCTCTAGATCGAGATCTATCCTAATCAGAGCCAGGAGAAAGACCAGGACCCCCGTTAACCAGAGCGCACAGAGAACGGGTAGGTCTGTGCAACGTTTCTGTTAACAAAGATGCATCCCGTGCACTAACTTACTCGAGGGTCTTCTAACAGCTGTGAGGCTACTTTCCACCCTAAGTCAGCGATGCGATGTTTCCCTGATGATTCAGGGTCCTGCGTGCCCAGAACCATCTGCAGGAATAGTGCTCGGTACTGAGAAATGCCTGAGGGGGTGCAGAAGATGCAGGTGGCCAATCGAATTCTAGGGAGGAGGGGCCCATTACCAAGGAGGAATTAAACTGTATTCTAATCATTGACCTCTTCTGTCCTCAGAATGGACAAAGGCCCCCACACTGAGACTCATCAAATGTTTCCATTGAATTGGGTTAAAATTAATCAAGTTTACCCCAATTTGTGGAAGCAGCTGACAAACTTCATTAAACCTGAGTGTTTTTCTGCCTTTGTGACTTAGTAAATCGCAAGGAATGAAGCTTTTCTCCGACTCCCGTGTACCTTTGTGTTACCCCGTCATCAGGGAGAGAAATGAGCTGTATAATTACCTTTCGAGACATGAATCATCCCTGCTCCAAGGGCCCAGACCTGTTTGATGCTATAAAAGCAGCTCGAGGTCGAAGTGCAAACGCACACGGTCTGCCTCGCCCCGGGCTGATATAACCCCAAGCTGCCCCGAGGAGATGAAGGTGCTCCCCACTTCGGGCCTGGCTCTGCTGCTCATCACGGCTCTCAAGTTCTCCACGGCAGCCCCCTCCCTATTTGCAGCCACCCCCAGGACCTCACAGAACAACTACCACCTCGCACAGGTTTGTGAGTCTTTACACAATTCCTCCTCCCACCCCGGGAACCCCACAAGGGTATAACGAGAAAACAAGGAAAAATCGTTATTGTTGTAAAACAGCTCATAAGTGCACCAGAGCCGAGGAGAAACTACCTCCCAGACGGCTAGGATCCATGTCGGTGCACACGGGGGGTGCACGAGGCATGACGAAATGAACGAGTCTCCAGGTAGCTCGCTTCATACAGAAATTGAAATGACTTGCAAAAACCCAAGCAAGACAAAAAAGACAAGTATTGGAGAAATAATGCCAGGGGGAAATAATGGCAGAAAAATAACCCCCGAGGTGTAAGTTTGCATGGGCATGGGCGAGGGAGGTTGTCAGCGTAGCGCCAAGCTTCCTGGCGGCACCGGAAAGATTTCCTGGGTTCACATGTTAGAAAAGGGCTCCAGCGTTCTGCGCCAACTCGATCCAAATCTAAAGTGACCCGTTTGGCCTGGGCGCTGACCCGCTCTGCCCGTGAGAGCCTTTCCTCTCTAAAACATGTTCCCAAGGACCTGACTTATGGACACTTTCTGTATTTTCCTCTTTCTCGAAGATCTCTCGGAACTGGTTGGAAAGGATGGGATACAAATAATTCACGTTCAAATTTTTGCAACAATTATGTGACTCAAAGTGATTCAATGTTGATTTGCTTCCAAGCGGTTTTTGCATTTAAGGGAAGGTGGCGATCTGTCATCTAAAGAAACATCTCTAGGGGTGTCCAACTGGTTTGTCGGCAGAGTGCGTGACCCTTGATCTCAGGGTTGTGGGTTCGAGCCCCACATTGGGTGTAGGGATTACTTTAAAATCTTGGGGGGAAGTGTCTAACGACGGAACCCCCAACATTAGTGGAAGTGTGTGGATGAGGTGTGTTTGGGCCAGGACCTGTGTTTCGATTGTCTGTCGAATGGGAGCACATCTGTGATTGTCAACCGTGCCTCAGGTGGTCTTCCTGCCCACCCACTGCACCTGTGCACGAGCACATACCGATTGTTTACACACCCATCCATCCTAATTAGTCAGCCCCCCTCCCCCCGCTGTACCAGTCATTAAGCATAATAATATCAGCCCTGCTTATATACAAGGTAGCGGATGCCAAGAACAGAGCTCTTAACCTGAACTCCCTCTGGCTTGAGCCCTCACTGTTAGATAAACTAAATTCAAGATAACCTATCTCAGAATTCCAGGGTCTATTTCAAACTGTGTTTCGCTGGTACCATGTATAGCTTTGGGTCTCTTCTCCCGAAATGTAATTTTCCCTCACCTAGCGTCACGCCACTCTGATTCAGAAACTGGAGTCGCTGTGACCTCCGGAAGGAGGGTGATGCTGAGGCCAGAACCCATGTGAGGGGTTGAAGATTCTATTCCTGGTCCGTGATTCTATTCCTGGTCCAAACGACGGTCCTCAGGCCAAACCGGCCAGGCATGTTCATCCGCGTGTCGTCCACTTCTGCACCCCAGTGGCGGAGTATCACAGAACCGAAAATACTATGGGCCCTTCACAGCAAGAAGTAGCTGAGCCCTGAGCAGTCTGTGCAGGAATGAGACCAGAAAGTCTCGGGAAAAGATAGGCTTGCTAGGAGTACTTGGGAACAATGAAGTGGCCTTGGGATGCTGGGGATCCCTTACGACTTCCGCCCCAAAAGAAGTCCACTCTCCTCAGCTCCCTTATGTCCCACTCTCAGAAAGACCCTCGTCCACGGACCAGGGAAACTTGGCAAACAGCCCCTTCTCTGGCAACAGCCCCAGTGGCCAGCGCTGGGCAGGAGAAAGGCACCCTCTTTCGCAGCCTCGCATGATCCGGGCAAACCACTGAAGTGGGTCCTAGTGACTAGAAAGAACTAATGTCCCACCTTGTGGTTTACAGAAATACAGCAGTCCCCCTACGTGCTGTGCATGGTTTCATTACCCACGGTCACTCCTGGCGGGAAGGCGGATGGCCCGCCGTCTGACCCGTCAGAAGGTTCATTAGTAGCCCCCTGCCCCGTCGCCACACCCACATCGTTCACTTCGCTGCATGTCATCACCTCACAGCATCAGCAGAGGGACGAGTTCAGTACGATTCTGTGGGAGAGCTCACGTCCCGTAACTGTCACCACAGGACATTGTTATGGTGGTTGTAGGTTACCCTCTGTGCCTAATTTATAATTAACTTTGTCATGGGTGTGTCCGCATAGGAAGAAACAGCACTGACAGGGCTCAGCACTATCCGCAGGTTCAGGCACCTGCGGGGAGCTTCGGATCGTATCCTCTGTGGATAAGGGGGCACTTCTATATGCAACAACTTACAGTACAACAGATGACACAATACAACGGTTATTTACAGACAGTTTCCCGCGTGTTATGTGCTAGGGTCTCTTCTAAGACTGGAGAAACACAGTGAACAAAACAAGTCAAATCCCTGTTCTGGGGGATTTGAAGGTAGCGGATGCTACAAACAGAGCTCTTAACCTGAACTCCCTCTGGCTTGAGCCCTCACTGTTCGATAAACTAAATTCAAGATAACCTATCTCAGAATTCCAGGGTCTACTTCAAATGGGGAGGAATAAGCTGGGAGGACATAGGCAAGTAGTTAATCAACAAGCGCCCGAGATTATTTCAAAGTGGTAAGTGATATTGGGGGGGAATGAGTCAGGATGATAGTGACTGGGGGACAGTGGGGGACATTGTCACCTGAGTGGTCCAGGAAGGCTTTTCTGTGGAAGTGACATTCGAGGTGAACCTGAACTGTAAGATAGAGCCGGTCACCTGACTATCCGGAGTGAAGGAGCCTGGGGGCCGCATCCGGCTGGTGGCAGGAGCTGGGAGACCGTGCTCGGTGGGCCTGGCTGGGCCCCAGAGCCAGGTGGCCGGTGGACCAGGGAGGCCTGGGAACCGGGGTTAGGATAATTAGCTTCCACACAAACCTCTTCTTTCCAGAGAAAATGGATTGCTTCTTGGGCCTGGAAACACCAGACAGGCAAAATTTTCAAACGCTATATGCTTCCTCCCAAACTCAGAGCACAATAGTCTACACTTAAAAAGATGAGCAGGTTTTTAGTCGACTTACTTAATGCCTACTGGTGTCTTTTAAATTCTGCTTTGCTGATGAGCATAAAGGCTTTGAAAATGACGGACTAATAAAATGCTTAGTCTCTTAAACCAGAGTTTTATTCTATTTTTGTTTGCTTTTAAAAGCCAGTCATAGCAGGGCGCCTGGGTGGCTCAGTCATTGGGTGTCTGCCTTTGGCTCAGGTCACGATCCCAGGGTCCTGGGATCGAGCCCCACATCGGACCCCTGCTCAGCGGGAAGCCTGCTTCTCCCTCTCCCACTCCCCCTGCTTGTGTTCCTGCTCTCGCTTATCTCTCTGTCAAATAAATAAATAAAATCTTTAAAAAAAAAAGTAATATCAATACATTTAAAACAACATTTGACAGTTTGTTAAATTGTCCTTAAAAATAATATAAATTTTCATTATCACATTACTATGAACTTGTAATTAAAGATAATTAAAAATTGGAAGCTTCCAAATACAGACTGTTAAATTCAGGTGTTTTTACTACCATTTTACTTTCTGTGCATGAAGACATTTTTTTTTTAACTAGTATGTTTGGTTCCTAACTTTATCACTGATTATTATTTCATAAGAAATTTTTCATTTTTATGTTGTTTTCATACACATCACTCTAAGGAGTTACACATATTCCAGAATATAAGTGAGTTATAATTTATTTAGTTGCTTCCTTTGCTGGACCCATGGATTATTTCCATATGAATAGTGTTGCTGTGAATATCTCCATACACCAGCCTGAGCTAAAGGATGATTTTTTCAGCTCAGATTTCCCAAAGAGGAATTAATATGTGAAAGGGTGCACACATTTAAAGTCTTCCATACACTTAAAAGCATTTTCGCACTGAGGCCCTCCCTGGATCCTGACGCTGGTGTGGTCTGTAGAACAAGTTCCAACCTCGTGTTGTGGATGAGTGCACGGAAAACCCAAGACGTGAAGGGCGTTGCCCACATTTGTTAGAAGCTAGGATTCCTCACCCAGCGTCCCAAGTCCTCACGATTCCCGGTGGCTCAGCCCGAATGGAAGGAAATGTGGAAGAAACCCTATCTTGAACTTCATCAAGTTTTGAAACACACTTGACCCCGAGTTTTAAGTTCTTAATTCTCAAGAAGGATGCCAGGAACGCACACTGAACAAAGAGCTGGAGTTGGGGAGCCAGGCCACGAGGTCTCTATTATTTTACTCTCTCCAACACTGAAAGAGAAGCAGAGAGAGAACCACCGGAGAGCCAACCCTAAAATCCTGTCATTTGAACAACGGGCAAGTGGGGAGCAAATAGGACAATTCTGGGGGGGTCCTAAAACTCTTGACCCTCAGTGCCAACAGCGTCAGGTATTGAGCCAACAACACCCAAGGGTTAGAATTCACACAAATGCAACATTTAAATGCCTCCCTGGACGTTTAGAGTCTGGAAAGATGCAAAAACCTTGTCTATAACTTTGGCAAGAAAGTTCCCAGAATAACTTGGGCCCTGAGTACTCAGAACATCTGATAAGTCTTCAAAGAAACAAACTTGCATATTTTACCTAAAGAAAAAGAGCCCGAATATTAACTGAACATGTACTCTGAGCCTAGAACTATGTCGAACAGAACTAGGTACCGTTTTCATCCTTTTATGGATAAACCTTTTGAGCTGCAAGTCTGGCATCTTCTACATATTTTAAAGAAAAATACTTTTTATTGTAGAATTATATATGTTCAAGTAGAAAAATTATAAAACATAGGTAACAAAAAAGAATCCTTTTCAATTCCATCACTAAGATAAAACCACTACTCATCCCTTCATCGATATTTTTCAAAACACTTTGCTATGACTCTGGGCTGGGACTAGGTTGTAGGAATGAGGCAGGATTGGACTCCATATTTATTTAAAATATTGATGTTTTGTTCATCGCGGATTTCTTTGCATCAATTTTGATTTTTTTTAATGTTGCATTAAGTATTGATATTCTTGAATACTGAGGTTTTGGCGACCCCTGTCTTCCTCACTCTGGTCCAGGTTTACAAGCATTCATCAGTGTGTGTATCCATACGCACACACTTTTCTTTACAAACATGGCTTATCCTGTAAGAGTACTTGTAAATCTCTTTCCACATAATGTATCATGAGCATCTTCTCTCATAGGACCATATTTTGTAAACCAAAATTAGAACACAGCATGCGTCATGCATCACCTAACAAGGGAACAAAGTATCTGAAATCCAAACTGTCTCAGCTATGGAGCATCTGGCCCTTTGCGCTGAGCTTAAAGAGCGTAACTCAGACTTACAGCGAGCGCTCTGTCCTCACAGCATCAACTTGAGCAAAGAGGAATGGCTCCGAAAATGTCATCCTGCAAAAAAGATCAGAAACATAAGATGCTTACTTACGATGGCCCACCCAGAGCTGGGAATGAAACCGCATAACCCCAGCCATTTCCAGAGCCCCTCACCGAGGCTCCAGGGCTGGGGCTCCACACTGGCCCCTTCTCCTCCCCTTGGGTCCTTGTCCCATTAAGATTCTCGCAAGGAACCACCACTAGGGAAGTGAGTTTCCCTGGCCAACAGGGCAGGGGTGGGGGTGGGGGGGTGAGGATTGGCTGACCCCCCAGGAGCACCTTGCCCAAACAAGCCAGTGCACCTCACTCCTTTTAATTATTTCCTGAACAACTACAATCCACGTTCACAGCAGAAAACTTTGGGATCTAGGAAAGGACGAAAAATAAGTTGTCACCCATAGTATTACAACCCAGAGGTAAACAAGTCTGATACAGACCTCTTTCTTTCCATTATTGATGTTACTTGTGTTCATACAAATTACATGCATATGTTAATTATCAATATATCAGTTGACATCAATTTTCAATGTTAATTTGCACATTAACCTTATATTAATATACATAGATAACAAACAGGAGTATAATATGTACACATATATAGGGTTTGATTTATTTTTGAAATTATGATTTTAATCTGTATAAAGACTTCACCTCTATATTGTCATTATGCTGAGTGTGTTATTCCATGCCATTAAATATTTTTCAAAAAAATGGGATCTTAGAGGTCTAGTACTACTTCATATGAATATGTAATAATATATCCAACAAATCCCCTATTCTTAGATATTAAGGTTGCTCTCAATGTTTTATTATCTATTGTATTTTTTATTTTTATTTTTTTAAAGATTTTATTTATTTATTTGACAGAGAGATAGAGAGAGAGCACAAGTAGGCAGAGAGGCAGGCAGAGGGAGGAGAAGCAGGCTTCCCGCCGAGCAGGGAGCCCGATGTGGGACTCGATCCCAGGACCCTGGGATCATGACGTGAGCCGAAGGCAGACGCTTAACGACTGAGCCACCCAGGCGCCCCTATTATCTATTGTATATAAATATGTACATATAGCATAAATCGTACACATAATTTATATAGAATATAAATATACAGTTAATGTGATAGACAAATATTTATATGCACCTTGTGTATGATATATCAACATAAAATTTTACGTAAAATAAAACATACACATAAATCTGCATCTGCTCTGTGTTTCCCTGAAATCAGGTGGGCAGTCGAAACCCCTGGGCCAGCAGCTGGCTCTGGTTCTCACCCCACCCAGGAAGTCCTGGAAAAGTGTCTTGAATGATAAATTTAGAGGTTTTAAGCCTTAATGTGCACATGAAAAGCTTATAATCTATGGGTAATTTTACTTGCCTCCGGGGACAAAGGGCCAGTCACGGAAGGCTGCCCTGGGAAGACAGACAGTTTCAAGCCCACAGTCTGCTCCCTGAGCGATGGAAAGCCAGCAGGGACATGGACGGCCGTCTGCCTTTGTATAAGATGAGAGGCTACAACAGACGGCCTCTGAGTGTTAAAAACATGTCCATCTTGCATAATGTACAAGGAAAACATGGTACCACTGACTGCCTTCTTGGGAAATAGACTAGTCTTGGTTTTGCAAATTGGGTCAAGATTTCAATGACAAATAAATGCTCTGTGGGGAAAGTGTTCACATTAATTTCCTTCCGTTAGTTTTTCCTCTTAGAATAACCAGTCCTTATATGAAAACTATAAAATGCAAGTGAGTAAAAAAAGAAACCGCTACAATTCCCACCACCCAGACATAACCATTGTTAATAACGTGGCATCTCTGTCTAAGCTTTATCTAGGCGAATATAGCTAATTTTTTTCAAAGATGGGAGTACTCGGTCCACGCTATTTTTAGCTTGTCAAGAATATTGTCCCCTTTTCTAACCTGAGCATGAGTCTCTCCCAGAGACCGTGCCACAGACGTGTCAGCCTGCCTCTCCATTCCAGGCGTATCTTGACAAGTATTACACCAGGAAGGCAGGGCCCCAGGTTGGCGAGATGGGGGCGCCAGGAGGCAGAGCCCTGGTCAAGAAGATCAAGGAGCTGCAAGCCTTCTTCGGCCTCCGCGTCACCGGGAAGTTAGACCGGCCCACGATGGACGTCATCAAGAGGCCTCGCTGTGGAGTTCCCGACGTGGCAAACTATCGCCTCTTCCCAGGTGAACCCAAATGGAAAAAAAATACTTTGACATACAGGTAATGAGATGGAGTCTTCCCAAAGTCAGAGAGAAACACCCTCTCTCCTTTTCCTTTCTTTTAGAAATATCTTCCTTCTGATCTGTATACAAGTCCCGACTCATCACAACCATAAGGAAGGCTTTTTAGGGCTAAGCTTTAGACAGTGACATTGGAGGACTCCCTACAAAATATGATGTCAGGATTATCCTAATGACTGGCCATTTCGGACATTACAAACAATTTTATCAATTAGAGACAACACACTTGTCTTTCAAGAAAAATAACCTAGTTTAGGATTAATAACAGTACCAACAAGTTTTTTTAAAACAAGTTCCTCAATCAGAAGGAAACAATAAAACTCACCTATTTAAGTAATTTTTTTTATTAATTCCAAAAATAATTTATTGATGATTTATTAAATGCCTATTGTAGACATTTGATTTTTGGAGATACAAAGGTGAGTCGATCCCGTTCACTGACCCTCACAGCCCCTTTCGGGAGACACACAAGCAAACAGATCCTCGTGGCTCCCCATGATAGGTGTGAGCCTGAGGGTCTAAGCAGAGAACCGTGGTAGCACCCACAGGGAGCGCAGGGACCCACCGCTAGGTCAGCTGGCCTCCTTCCTGGGGGACCCCCCTCCACCTGCAGGTCAGCTTGGAGGCAGGCAGTCCCTGCTGCATGCCTGGGCCTTGCACCTGCTGGACAGATGTGGCCTTGCAAACGGGTGGCCTGCGCATGCATCTTAGCCCTTGAGGCCTGGCAAATGGTGAGGGTGTTCCAAGTGCAAGAGGAGTCTGGGCAGATAGGGGCGTGCAGTGGGGTGGCCCAGCAGGCAGGTGCCGCCCAGGGCAGCCAAGAGCCAGGCCAGGTGTGGGGCCAGATTTTGTTCTTAGGAAGAGCACATCTGGCCGAGACCTGGGGACGGGGCGAGGCCGGGCTGTTCCAACAGTCCCTGCAGGTCTCACAGAAGGGTTTCCAACAGTCCCCTCCTCACAGCTCACAGAAGCCGGTCTCAAACCTGTCTGGAATTTTGCAGCCAGTTGTTAACCACCCCAGACTCTTGCAAGCTGGTTGCTAAAGAGAGCCATTATTAAAAATTAAGCTCTTCATCCCTGCAATTAAATAAATTATATTTATACACCAACTATTATATATTACCTTATAGATGTTATATAGAATCAAAAACAAAAGGTGAGCAAACGTTGCCTCCTGATCACTCTACCACACTTTACTACTGTCTGTGTTCATGAGGCCATTCACCTTTTTATCCCACGTTGGGAGCAGCGTGCTGCTACTTATCTCTTCCCAACTGCACTTGTTGGGCTGGGGGAGGGGGCTTGAAATTACCACCAGGGAAAGCGTTGCAGAATGGGCATCAGCAAAGCCCTCAGATGAGAAAGTGGTCACGGAGCCTGTTGTTGAACTGCACCAGCTCAGCAGTGGGTCCCAAGTCCCTGGGGTCGAGTAAGGGCCCACAGCTCCAGAGCCCTCCAGAGACTCCTCTAGGCTGCACGCTGGCGGCGACCAGCCTGAGTCCATAAGGTGGCGCTCCAAACACGGTTATCACTCGGCTTACGCCCAAGAAGGCCACGAAAATCAAAACATTTGGAGAAGAAGCGCCCCATAAGAGGTTGAACAGGAAAAACGTATATAAATCCACGAAGTCTTTCCCTTTATTTTCTTAAAGCGTATCAGAATTTTAGTCTGTAATGACGCACAGCACAGACCAGGGGAATCGAGCAACCTGTTTGGAGACTTAGAGAAGTGTATTATTGTGACAGGGTTCCCCGGATGGCCCCAAAGCCCCCTCAGCACACTCATCCAGCCCATCCACTCGCCCCTGAGCATCTCCCCGGCCCCAGAAAGCAAGCAGGCAAGCACAGAACGCACTGGACGCGCTCCGAGTACTCAGAATAACCTCTTCTAACAGAACCCAGGGGATTAAAATAGACAAAATACAGCTTAGTGCTTATGTGCAGACGTTTGGAGTCAGAACTGGGCTCCAATCCTGACTAATCATAAAATGCACATCATCATTATCTGTTAAGGTCGTTGTGAATATGGGACACGCCCACGACCGTGTCTAGCGCAGAGCATGGGCTCACAGAGTATTTACTGTAACCCCTCTTGTCTCCTGGGTCTTCAGGTGCAGACTCTGTGCTCCTTCCTTCTCCACTGAGGGTCGCTATTTACCGTACCCTCTGTGGGACCTGGTCCCTGCCCTTCAGGCCCCTAGGATTGCCCCGGTTGGTTCCTGGTAGAGACAGCCCCACCTCTGTCAGAATCACCTGAGATATCTGTTGAAATGCAGGTCTACAGGTCACACCTGTGTGTGCATTTACCCAGCTTCTCAGGGAGCCCTCACAGGGGCTAGAACTGGACTGCCACCCGGAAGGCCTGAAACACCACTAGCTTTTATTCCAGAGTTCATCTGTGTAGCAAGTCTTTGCTAAGCACCTACAAGGTGCAAGGGGTTGATGAGGAGCTGGAGAGAGAAAGCAGGGCAGGTGTCTGCTCCCTGGGTTGGCGCTCGCCCTGCATCCAGGATGCTGGCTGCGCGGGAGGTCCTGCCAAGGCCCCGGGTGGTAGCTCCTTCCCTCTGCCCTCCCTCCACTTGCTGTCAGGAAGCCCCAGTCCCTGCAGGCTGGGGCAGCTCGTCCTACCAGGACCTCATGAAAGACTCAAGCCAACACTTCCTCTTTAAGATACACATTATTTTAAGAACAAACATCCCCCCCACCCCCACCCCCGGGAAATCCCCGGTGGCCTTTGAATAAGAATGTGCAAAACCTCAAAACTCAATGTTTTTATTCTTTACAATTGAAAATTTTCAGTCCCTTTTGGGGAAAAAGAGGTCCCTTCTCCATTAAAGCCATTTTAGGGGAAATGGATTCTTGCTACTTGTGAAATGACCCCAGGTTATAGTCTTTAAAATTCGGGATAATCTCGTAACAAGGAGAGCCCAGCTGTTTCAGCGGCAGGTGATTTCCCAATTGCTCCGCACAGTCCAGTAAGGTAGCAAATACAAAAGCAAAACAAGCATTACCGTTTGGGAGAAAAATACCCCCATCGCAGATTCACATTGGCCCCTCCTGTTGTTGATACCGCCTCAGCAGAGGGCGCGCCTTCCGGCCTCAGAGCGCTCACGGAAAGGAAACCGTGTTCCTTCTGTTTTCGCAGAATCTCCAAATACACGCCCTCCATGACTTCCGCGGAGGTGGACAAAGCAGTCGAGATGGCCTTGCAGGCCTGGAGCAGCGCCGTCCCGCTGAGCTTCCTCAGGGTGGACACGGGAGAGGCCGACATTATGATATCGTTTGAAACTGGAGGTACTGTGGCGCTTCTTGGATGTTCCTCCTGATCCACGGGACACAAGTCCCGGCATGTCTCCTTCAACCTTTAACGTGAGCGATCAGCGCGATCCTCATCCACACGCGGTGTGATGGGCAGAGCCCAAGGTCATGGCAAGGTCATGAGTGCCTCCGGCTAGGACGTAGACCCGGGGGAGTTCTCAGCACGTCTGGTCGTGCTGGACGGGGCGGGAGAGGGGACTCCGCTCTTTCCCGTTGGCTAGGAAGCCAGCCGACCTCATTCCCATGGCCGTACTCACCGCCGCGCGCCGCCTTCCATATGCACCAGGAACCTCCCACCCTGAATCCCCACTGAAGGAAGTGCACACCACGGTGGCCCTGACCACGGTGGCCCTGACCACGCTCCCCCTGCGGCAGGCTGTGGTCGGGATAGCGGCCTTGCAGTCTTGCCCACACCTTCTGGAGCCCCCAGGCCTGCCCCACCCCACCCGCCTCTGCACCCCCTGCTCACCCGGGTAAGGAGTGGAGGCCTGCTCTGGCCCTCTTCAGAGCCGCCTGTCTAGGGAGCAGATAAACCGAGGGTCACAGCATTCCTTGATTTCTCAGCTTCCAAGTGGCTGCGGGGAGAGCGCACCCCGGCCTCCCTCCACAGACGCCCTTGCTAAGGGCCCCAGTTACTTTAAGTCCTGATCTTGGGTGGAGGCTCAGGTGCGGGGAAGTGCATGCTCAGAAGCCAGGGGAGAGAAGGTGACGCGGTCCCGAGTGTGAGCCCTTCAGAGGCGGCCCTGCATGTGACCTGGCCTGTGGCAGGTCCTGTTCCCCCCCCAGGACAACAGGGCCGCCCCAGTGATGTGGTGGTGCGGCTCCTGGCGGCTTTGGAGGCCGTGATATTAGCATCAGCCTCTCTCTAGGTCTTGCCAGCTTGCGCCCTCTCCCCTCCAACACAGGCTGAGTGGGGGCTGTGCTGCGTGTCCCTGGGTCCTCAGAGCCCACCATCCAGGAGCGCCGGCACACGGCGCGCCAGAACCCTGGGAAAAACCGGGAAACGTGGCTTCTACAAAATGCCTCGTTTTGTTCTCTCTCCTCTTTTTTCAAATTTATAATAAACTGTTAATTAAATATAAGCAAAACAAAAACATAGAAAGTTCTGAAAGTTATGATTTTATAGACACCTTTATTGCTTGCATGAGCTTGATACAGGAAAGCGTATTGAAATTCCAGAGGAACTTTCTCCTTTTGGATACCTCCGTGCATTGTATTGCACGGTAGAAACAGAAAGCACACACATTTGCTCGATGTACCATTGCTGTCGTAGCTGAATCCGACTATAAATGCTCAGCCTGCCCACACACCCACATTCCAGCCGTAGGGGTTGCTTCCTACTTCTTTTGTAAGACATTTGAACGACGTAGGCATTGCAATAAAAACTGTCACAAAAGAATATTTTTTATTTTAAATGCTAACTGTCTTTGAAATGCCAAATATCCCTCTTAATTTTTCAATGGACAATTACTCGTTGACATGTGAACTTCTTATAAAAAATGAATATTGGAAAGTAAACCTATTTGTATGAGAAGTGCCAACACTATTAAAAGAAAAAAGGTGTCCATTCCCTGTAATGTGAAGCATGCCCCCAAAATTGCTAGAAGGACTCAACGGCTGTTGGCATTTCTCCCCACCTCTTTAGATCACGGGGACTCCTATCCATTCGATGGCCCTCGAGGGACTCTCGCCCACGCATTTGCACCCGGGGAAGGTCTGGGAGGCGACACCCATTTCGACAATGCTGAGAAGTGGACTATGGGAATGAATGGTATATATGCACAATTCACCATAACCTGGAAAATATTGTACCTTCTTCTGGGCCTCCACCATGAAACCCCGAGGTTCAACGTCCCAAGCCACCCTTTAACTAGGGAGGCTGGCTAGGAAAAACAAGTAAGCCAAAAATCCAAAAGGGAACACCATAAGGGAAAAGACCCACCCTCACGTGTGTTGTAGACTTATCTGAACTCTGGTTCATGCCTATGATCTCGAGGAGCATCGACCCCACCTCCCCCCGGCTCTCTTTCTTTATGTAGCATTTACTATCTCTTACTTGTACTTGGAAATAGGCTCTGTTCAGAGATGACACTTCATCTCCTGAGAAGTGTGATGGGAACGGGTTTTAAAGTCCCAGGACATCGTGCCCGTTGTCTGCAAGTCTTCCCTGTGAAATGTGTGTGGACGACAGGGGGTAGCGTGTCATAGCCCGGAACTGGTGAAGCGTCTTCAGTCTAATCTGGGTCTCATTGCCCCTGGTGGCTCTAGTTAGACCCTTCTGTGTCCAGCATGGCTGACAAGGAACAAAATGGATTGATTTACATTTCCATCCTTCCCTACCCCAAAGCCCCTTCTAGCCAAGGGGGAGAGCACTAGAGTGTTGTCAGCAAAGCTCAGCACGCGAATAACCTACCAACCTTGGAAGAATCCGGTTATGAAAAGAACACGAGTTTACTATGATTGGGGCATCAATTCTCCTGTAAAGACAGAAAATATTGAAAATAAAACCCCATGTCGATGCTGTCTTTTTCTGTCTCCTATTGTGCAGGTTTCAATTTATTCACCGTTGCTGCCCATGAATTTGGCCACGCACTGGGCCTGGCCCACTCCACAGACCCATCAGCACTGATGTACCCAACGTATAAGTACCAGCATCCCTATGGATTCCACCTGCCCAAAGATGACGTGAAAGGGATCCAGGCCTTGTACGGTACAGTCACTACCCTTCCTTGGCTACTAACCCTGAAAGCCACAGGCTTTCGGTCTCCAGCTTAGAGAAAGTATATGTTGCCAGGAGTTACCTGCACAGGTAAAGTCAAGTGGGGGACTGTGGCCCCACCTGTGCCCTTTTAAGAAGAGATTATTTAGCAGCTATGAATACAGCTTTTCTTTTCTAAGATGCACGATTCGATTGCACATCTTTCCTCCAGAGCACATTGGTTCCTCAAGAGCCATAGAAAATGCAATAATTTGTCTGGGTTTTTAGTAGTTTGGTTTTGTTTGGGTTTGTGTTTTGAGCATGGGTCAGGATTTAGGTAGCGGGAGAGGATGGGTATATTTTGTAGTTCCTATATGTGGTTCTTACCCATCTGTGGATCAGTGACCTTATCTTCCTAAAAACATGAGGGTGATGTTAATACCTCTACTGCATAGACAGCCTGCACCTCAGCACATGGGTTCGTGGGCGTCGCCACCCCTCCCGGTGTTTGTTTCCCTCCCGGTGTTTCCCTCCCTGAACGGCGGAGAAAGTTGAGGCTCAGAGCCAGCAAGCATCCCAAGAAAATCACCATTATCTCAGGGGTTAGCTTTCTAACTAAGATAACTTTACAAGTTATCTTTCAAAGACGATAAAGAATTATTAGAGGCTCTATACCCTGCCTTCCTCACCAGAAAGATGGACCCCCGAGGTCCTGAGAGGGAATCCTGGAGCACTCCGACCCTCACACTTTTGCTTTCATGGATCAAAGGCAGACAACCCTAGGAACCAGATTTTCCCCTTAGCCTCAGAGCCTGGTTACTCGGCCTTCACTTGTCAGAGGCTCTCGGCCCCCTCTCTGCCCAGAGGGTTGGCCAGCCTGCGTAGAGACGAGCACACGCTTCTGCAGACAGCACCTGAGGTGAGGGAGTCCCATCTCATCCAGGGAAGTGTTCAGCCAGCTCTCCCCACTTCAGAGACAGGGTCCATGTGAACTCTGTCCCGCCTCTGAGTGACAGAGACCAAGGCCGTGAATGTCTCCATTGTACAGACTTGGCTCCCAAGCACCGAGTGGCCCGGTGCCAAGGTGAAGCGGTTCCCGTGGGCTACTGGGAACGCCAGAGTCCCAGTGCTTGCCTGCGCCTTACAGATCCTTCTGTACTGGAAGGTCACCGCCATGCTGACGGCCACGGTCATAGGGCCAGGGAGCACACACCTCCCACACCCCTGGCCATCTCTGACTTTAGCAGGCGGCTTGGCACATAGTGAGTGTTCAAAGACCACAGCACATTCCTGACCTTCCAGTTTCTGATCTTTTCCCAAAGCCTCACCTCATTGCTGACCCTGCGCCACCCCAGAGCTTACCCATCTCTCTCTTTCATGGGTCCTCCCCTGTGCCTCACTCCCTCTGGGCACCATGGGGACTTGCTCAAGAGCAGGGACCTGCACAGCCCTAGCTCACTTCCCGCCGATGGCAGAGAAGGCCTCAGGAGCACGGAGTGGGATGAAAACCCCCCAGCAGCTCTCCCCAAGGAGCAGGCCCCTGCTTTACAGAAGGATCCAGCGTGCACCTCCAGGGCACCTCCTTGCCACAAGAACTCACTCAGTGTGTCCTGGGTGCCTGATAAAAGGCTTATCTGTGCAGGATGCCCGGAAGTTGATGAAAATGATATGAAAACACACAGGGAAGTTGCATCTGATTGAGAACAAAGAATTTAATTACCAGGAAATAATAAAACAAATAAAAGTGGCAACTTCTAAATAATAAGAAAATAAGACTGGCAACTTTTAAAAAACCTCTCTGGTTTGGCGCCCCTGCAGCTATCAGAGAAGTTCTGTGTGACAACAAAATAACGGGTAGCATTGTTTTAACAGTTACGATGTGCCAAGCGCTCTCCCAAATGCTTCCCAGACACGATTTCTCAGAACGCCTGCTGAGGCAGGTACTATCCTCACCGCTCCCATTCCACCGATGAAGAAACGGAGGCTTGGAGAGGCTCACGGATGTGCCCGTTTATCATGCAACTCAGGGACTAGGGAAGCTGGGATTCGAATGTGGGTCCACCTGCCTCAGACAGCCACGCGCCTTGTCACCTGTCATTCAGCCCATGGAGGTCTCTGGAGCAGAAGGGGACATGCACTAGGTTCCTGGTTCCATTTTGACCAAGTCACTTTGAATCCTAGGACCCCGGAAAACCTTCCTGGGAAAGCCCACGGTGCCCCACGCACGCCCTCAAAATCCATCCAAGCCGGACCTCTGTGACTCCAGCTCCCCCTTCGATGCCGTGACCATGCTGGGGAAGGAGCTCCTGCTCTTCCGGGACCGGTAAGCCTCAGATGCGGCACCAGCGCTCCTGGGCCCTGGACGCACGCACCCTCTAGGGCCCCGGCGACGGCCCCGCGCAAGGACCGTGCGGAGGTGCCGTCCTGTGCAGCACCGGGGTGGGGGGCACAGGTCTCTGCAGAGCCACAGAACTGCCCAAACCACCACCTATGGGGCAGCTGCCACGCTCTTGGCACTGGGCGCAGTGTTCTCCATACTCGTGAGGTCCTTCTAACCCTTTCACTGTGAGGGAAAGATTAGAATCCCCGATTTACAGAGGCAGAAAGCAGCTCAAAGAGAGCAAGGTGCTCTCCTGAGGTAGGAGTTTCACTGAGTGGCTGAGTTCAACACCAGCCCAGATTTATCAGTTTTTTATTTATATCAGTTCTCAATCAGATGCAACCTCCCTGTGTGTTTTCATATCATTTTCATCAACTTCCGGACCATCCTGCATGGATGAGCCTTTTACCAGGCACCCAGGACACACTGAGTGAGTTCTTGTGGCAAGGAGGTCCCCTGGAGGTGCACACTGGATCCTTCTGTAAGGGATAGGTGGTATCCCTAGTGAGAGCACACAGTATAAGCTCAGTAAATATTCAGTAATAGGGGTTGGGTAGATAGACAGATGGACAGACGGATGGATGGATGGATGGATGGATGGATGGATGGATGGATGGATGGATGGACGATCAGAGGGATGGATGGATGGACAGATGGATGGATGGATGGATGATCAGAGGGGTGGGTGGATGGATAGCTAATTCCAAAGTCATCGCTCTGCTGAAACCCCTCTTTCTCAAGGCCCCTTGACTTTCCAACTGTCAGCCAGGGAAGGGAAGAATATTGACGCGTATTGGCTCTTCTATAGCTGTAGCTCCTGAAGAACACCCTGAGGTTTGAGTATCTAATACTGTTGTTTTAGGAATGTTTCTTTTGGACTGATTAATAGAAGTTTTCAGAGTTCTGTGAGTTGTAAAGGACGGTGAGGTGGAGCTGGTATTTAAATTTAAATTTAATGGCATAGGAGGGGCGCCTGGGTGGGCAGTTGGTTAAGCCTCTGACTCTTGGTTTCCACTCAGGTAGTGATCTCAGGGTCGTGGGAAGTCTGCTTGAGATTCTCTCCCTCTCCCTCTGCCCCTTCCCCCACTCATGCTCTCTCTCTCTCTCTCTCTCTCTAAAAAAATTAAAAATAAAATAAAATAAATTTAAAAATGAATGGCATAGGAGATTGAGTAATTCATGATGCTGGAGAAGCTGGAGTCTTTAGGGATGGTGCTGTGTTTGCAGCTGTGTGAGTTGATCAGTGGGAGAACTTATCTTTGTTAGTATTTTTATTGTGGACATCACTCAGGGAAATTAAATAGAAGTAAATTTAGGATTAGTATAACAAGGAAAGAGAGGAAATATAATTTGATTAAGCCTTTCAGGTTTGAAATTAATGTGGAAGTTTTCAGAAGACAGGAAATGGTTTTTGGTGATAATGTCTTGTAGTTGAAGTACGTCTACTAAAAATAATGTTAGTGTTTTGTTGGCTGAAAGATTGTTGAATGGTGAGAGGTGGTGAGTAATCGCTGGGAAGAACCCAAGGAGTTTGGAATATTCATAGAAGGGTGAAGGAGAGTTATATTTTATGTTTTGTGCTCTAAGGTTACGGTCAAGTGCTGGAATGAGAGTGGAGCCCGTTAGACCCTAGGTAGCAGGCATCCTTACGGGAGGAACAGTTGTTGGGGTCATGTTGTGGGAAATAAAAATCCAGCAAAAATTCTTCCAATTAAAACTCACTTCCTAGTGTGGATCATGGGAGCATTATTTTCACCGATTAGAATTCGCATCAACCAGCAAGGTTGTCTGAGCAGGAGGAAGAAAGTAACTGTGGGATTAGACAGCCGCTGGGAAGCAGCAAACTTCGCAGGGCTGAGCGCTCACACTGGACAGGACAGTTCTGCTCACTGGTTCTGATGTGGGGGGTTCTCCCACCACCAAGCAATTCTCAGACTCCAGCTGCATGCCCTACGACTCCACTCATTTCTGATGCCATCCACCCACCAGCACATAATGTCAGCCGACCCCACAGGTTAAGGGCTCTGTCCTACAAGACTGCCCTCCACTTTAGAGGCCAATTCTGACCGACTGGCTGTAAATCACGTTCCCATGAACCCCTCCTTAAGTTTGACTGGTTTACTGGAGCAGTTTACAGAACTCAGGAAACCAGTTTACTCACTAGATTAGCAGCTTAGTAGAAAAGGATGTAACTCAGGAACCACCATATACAGAGATGCCCGGAAAAGTGGATGGGGAAAGGGAGCGAAGCTTCCATACCGCCCCCCCCAGGTGCAAGTCCCCCACATCTGCATATCTGCATGTGTTCACCAACCCAAAAAATCCCCAAAGCCCCCTCCTTTGGGGTTTTTATGGAGGCTTCATCACAGAGGCATGACGGATTAAATCGTTGGCCATTGGCGACTGATCCAACCTCCATCCCCTGGCCCTTCCCTAAAGGGGGTAAGGTGGGTGTTGAGACTGAAAGTTCCAACTCTCTAATTACCTGGTTTTGCCCTCGGGTAACCAGCATCCTCCTCCCCCCACAGCAGGTACTTTCCAAAAGTCACCTTGTTAACATAACAAAGGACACCTTTGTCCCTCTCATCATAGGAAATTCCAAAGGATTTAGCAGGCTCTGTGCCAGAAACCAGGAGGAGGACCAAATATATATTTCCTATTATAAATCACAATACCACAGATGTGTTAGCAGTTTTGATAATTAAGCCTGTGGAGTAAAAGTCTGTAAGGAATGTCCTCCCTGTAATGCTAGTCTTCTTCCAATAATGAGGTTGTAGGAAAGGGGAAAGCTTTAAGCCCCCTGTTTTTTGGATGGCTTATTCATCATTTAAGTGATCAGTAACAAACCCACAGCATATAAATAATATGGATTCAAAACATGTCTGTGTGCAGAAGTGAAGGAATGTTGGGTATGGTGGTTAATATCAGTAGTAACCATTACTAGGCCTAACCAGCTTGAAGTAAAGAAGGCGACAATCTTTCTAATGTCATTTTGGGTGAGAGCAAATTGCTCTACACAGCGTAGTAGAGCAGCTAGACAGAGTGTTAATGTTGACTAGTTATATTATTTCCCGTCATTGGGTAGAAAGGAATTAATAAAAAGACACCTGCTACAACTATTGTACTCAAATGAAGTAAAGCTGAGACCAGCCTTGGGTCTTCGGTGACAAAGGGAGGTCTTGGGTGAAAGCCAAATTGGGCAGATTTACCAGTTGCAGCTAGACAAAGTACAATTAGTAGAATGAGGTCATGACTAAGGTCAAGTATGCAGATTTGTTGGAAATCTCATGCATTTACTTTAGATAGCCTCTTCTCTCCTGGTACTCTGGCTCGCAGGGAACATGGGGCTGTGTCCATGACTGATTGCTGGGATCACTTCTTTTCTTGGAGGAAAAGACATTCCAACATTCTTCCCCATTCCTCCCTTTATCAGGGTCAGAACTTGTTCACACTAGAAGAGGCAGCCGTAGCTCAGGAATAGTATGTCTGAATACTTTTTATTCCTTTTTCTTCATTGGAAGAGTGGTCACTGGGCCCATATGGGGGGGCCAAGCCCCACTATAGTGGCTGGCGATATAAAGAAGGATCAACACTCACATAAGGGAGTGAGACGTTCAAACACCTTGCCATCATCCTGTGTGCTCACACGACCTCTCTGTGTACGTGGGGAGAGAGAGAGAAAGCTCTCCAGAGTCCCTTCTTATAAGGGCACTAATCACATCAGACCAGGGCTCCACTACCAGGGTCTCATCTAACCCTGGTTACCCCCCCACACACACACTGGTCCCATCTGAATATCACCATCCCATCACTCTGGGGTGTAGGGCTTCAATATATGAACTGGGCGGGGACACAGACCTTCAGCCTATAACAGAGTAATCACATCTTTCAATATCTATTTCCTTTCAGGTTTTTTTTCGAGAAGGGATCAGGGATGTCCGCAAAATGGGATTTTATGAGATGTGCTGATTTATGAACTCTTTTGGCTCAGCAATATCTCATATTTCCATGTCAATGAGTTTTATTTGTATTATTATATAGATGGATATATTTTTCAATAAGTAGATACATCATCACGTATTCAACCAATCCCATACTTTCAAGCATCAAAACTGTTTCTAATTTTTAAAAATTAGAAACAGCTTGAACTCAGTCTTCAACAGTGGATGGGCATCTGCTTTTCCGAAACGTTTTAGAGCAGAGCCCAGAACCCGGGATTTAGCATCAGGCTCAGTTGGCTTAAATTCTGGCTGTGCTTCTTACTGAGCAGGTGACCCTGAGCAAATAATGTGCCAAACACACAGTAAGCACTCAATAAACGGCAGGCGCTATATTTAGGAATGAGAATCGGACAATCTGTACAGTGGATTAAGGTTTAGAACAACTTGAAGTATTTTTTATCATTATTTGTTTTTAATGATTTCTATGGAGACTTATTGATTATTGACTTCCTTTCTGTTATTAGCAAAAAGTAAAGCAAAACAGAATCGGTAGGCATTGACCAGGAGTGATAGGCAAGGCGCAGAGCAGGTGGACCCTGGAGCCCGGGGGCTTCACGCGAGGGCTGGTGGTGTCACCTGTCACATGTCCCAGACTAGTGCAGGGAGAGCTCCTTCCGCGACCAAGAAATAAGATGCTGGCCGCCGTGTAGCACAGAGCTTACTCTTATGCCCAATATCGGCGACTGTAAGAGGTGCAAAGGAGACCATGAAGTCAAAGATATTAGGCCTTTATGTACAATTATAACTGTTTTCTTTAAAAAAGCAAAAGAATGTTTAAAACCCCTCTGTTATCAAACTATGAGCAATGGCTAGCGGCCATTTGGCCGAGTCGTGGTTGAACATCCTGAGGGTGGGAACAGGAAGGGGCAGGAGACGCAGGGAAAGGAGAGGTCGGGAGGGAGGGATGCGGCGACATGGGTATGTTCAGCCTGTCGCCCAGCTCAGGCAGCTGGCCCCCGCAGAGGCAGGGAGTAAGGAGAGCTCCCCTTTTAGCCCCAGGTCCGCCACCCAGTCCCCACGGGCCCATGGGCCCCTCTCCATCCTCTTTGGACTGAGGCGCTCTGATGTCACAGGGCTTCCCTGGGAGCAGGACTTACTGCGATGAGCACTCGGTTATCACACCCTCACGAGGGCCCCATGAGGCAGGGATTTCTGGTCCCTTTTCACAAGGACACGGAGCTAGGGAGGGGCTGGGGCTGGGACCCACGGCCACACAAGGACCCACCAGAGCCTGAGCCTCCCGGCGCCTGGCTCTCCTGACTCCCGAGGTGCCATCTGGAGCCAGGATCCCATGCTCCATAGCTCTGATCCCCAACCAGCCTACACCAGAAAGTCCCCAAGTGCTGGTGAAGCCTGGACAAAGAACAAAGAATTCTTTCAAGCCACAGCGACAATGCAACCGCAGATGGCTGGGAAAGCTTGGGGTCCGGCCTGGAGTTCCCCGTCACCGACAATAGCCTGTTGAGGAGACATTCCCATGTGTGGGCGTCACCTGCACATGGGGTGTTTCCAAAGCAGGATGGGGTGCAGCACCTTTCCCAGTCACCGTGAGACCGCAGCCCGCTGTCCGCTGCGTGTAAAGGTACATGGGTGCGTTCCAGCTTCCAGCGTTGTGTTTGAAGACAAATGGGCGTCAACTACAGTTAAGTTAAAATTTGCAAATACCTACCACTTACATGGACCTGTATCTGTCTGTTTGATGCATGTACATTCGTTCTTTCCAGCAGATGGGCAGGTAATATGGCCGTCTCCCATTCCTCAGGCCGTTAGGAAGACGAGAAGCAAATTGCCCCTCTCAGGTGATCCTGGGTTTTACCTAATTGAATTTTACCCACAAAATCAAGAGTATCACAATCAGCAATAGACCTCAGAGGTATAATAGCATTTTGCACATGGAATAAGCGTAAAGCCTGTGTCCAAATCCTTCGTGTTGGAGAGAAGAAAGGTGCGCCCCGTCTGTGTCTCAGCCTAGCAGATGCTCCCGCCAGCCGGGTCTTCTGGGTCCCGGTGCAGAGCCGATCCTGTCACTCATACACATCAGCTCGCCGTGCGCTAGGACGCCCAAGGCAAGTAGTGCCTTTCAACTTGAATGAACTCAGGCCTTCTGACGGGTATGCATTTGAGTTTGTGGGGAAAGCACGGGACGGCGGGTCCTGTGCTTGGTCCTCACCTGCTGGTCAGGTAAACAGCTGCGAGGAGAAGAAAGTTCTTAGATCATCTGGGTGTCTCGAACATGTTGGATAGGCTGGTCCACATTCTGTTTTCCCCTCAAAATATCTGTCAGTCGCTAATGGTCACGTTTTGCAAGATGTTATGTATCTTTGATCAGCAGGCAAAGGACAGCATTTTTAAGCCCTGGCAGGTAGGAGAGGAAGATGAGAATGAAAGCGTCCTGAGTGAGTCCCCAGCAGGACTCAGAGGCTCATTTAGTGCAGGCAGCAGTGCAAAGGAAGAGTCAAAGAGCAGACGGGACAGCCACGGAGGTTTACTGGACACATAGAGAAAATCTCAGTGTTAGATGTGCCGCATTCAAGGTGAAGACTATTCTAGCAGGTTCTATAGAAGTGGGCCGGTGCTCAGGGGGGCGCTCACAGCTGGAGGCTTCACAGGTTACAGAACCTCCCACGTGGAGGAGGCAGGGAAAGATCTGAAAATGGACTCTAATAATAATAACTGGCATTTCACGGTCACTTACAACGTGCTGTGCATTGTGTTAAGCATTTTCCCGACACTCATTTAATCCAGTGGTCTTTTCCCCAGCTGGAATTTTAACCCACTTGACATGGGAGACAGAATCCCTTAATGGAGCCCCACATAAATCAAGGAAGAGAGGATTTCTTTTCCAAAGTGATCAGGAGTGCAGGGCACCTGGGTGGCTCAGTTGGTCGAGCATCTGACTCTTGATTTCAGCTCAGGTGGTGATCTCAGGGTCGTGGGATCGAGCCCCGTGTCAGGCTCCAGGCTCCGTGTGGAGGCTGCTTGAGGTTCTCGTCTCCCTCTGTCCTACCCCTGCTCATGCGCACTCTCTCTCTCTGTGTCTCTCTCTCAAATAAATAAATCTTCAAAGTGATCAATAGTGGAAAGGATGCCGGGACCATCAGACTGAGGACAGAAGGAAAGGGACAGACTTGCCACAGGATGATTCCCATGTGGCATTTCAGAGGAGCCGTGAGGAGGGGTCCCGGGCCTGAGGAGTGAAGCAGTGAAAGAGCAGAAGGCAGGGAGCGCGTGGAAGTGGTGATACGGACATTCACCTGAGAGTTCTGTTAGTAACGAAGAGAGGTCTGTTAAGATCATACCTGGAACAGGCAGCGGGTCCGAGCAGGAGTTTCCAAAACTGGAAACTACCTGGACATGTCGGGAGACAGGACTAGGAGCCGGTGGAGAAACGGAAATGCAAGGGGCCAGGGGAAGGAGGGACAGCACGTCAGTCACCCTACTCCTGGACGGGACTTCCGGAATCTGGCATTTTGCGGGGTCCACAGGTTTGAGCAAAGCCCGCACAATGGAGGGGGACATCGTCCTCCTGCGGTCTCCCAGAGACGTGTCTCTTCCGGTTGTAAGATTGCGTCATGGAAAGTCAACAAGTGGCGCCGTATTTCTTAGACTGAGTCTGGGTTATGTGTTAAGAATTCAGACAAAGAGGCAGAAGGTGTATTATGACCCCCGATTCATTGCCACCTCCTCTGAGCTCCCTCCTCCTGGCTAGGGATGGGGCCCTTTACAGGTTATGGCCTATTCACAGGGGTGCCCACAGGCTCCTCCAGTGGGATAAACAATTTAGGCACACTAGGCACAGCTCTAACTATTTTTAAGCACTGCCTACATTTGGGTTTTTAATTCTACAAGCTGTGTTTTTCTGGGGATCAATGAGATGAACGATACATGTTTGATTTCTTGGGCTCTAAAGCCTTCTGACATAAGGGGGTTAGTGAAATCCCCCAAACGAGTGCATGTCAGCCAAGAATGTGAGTGTTTGTATTTCAGAGTTTCCAGTGACAAAAATTCTGTCAGCGAGGCAAATTCAGAAAGAAACAGTTCTGTTGATAAAACCCAAGTTTTACCTATCACCAATCAATACATTTGTAGAGTGAAAACATGCCTTTCTACAGTATCTACAAATTATTGTAAGAGTAGTCGAGAGTTTATAAGACACTTTCAGATGCATTGTCTCAATTCATGCTTCGAAGTGTTAGCACACATGTTATTAGTATTCTCACTTTTATTGGACAGAAGGAAACTGAGTCTCAAAAATGGAATGACTCACACAAGGTCCCACATCCAATGATAAAACCAGGTTTCAAGCTCCCAGGGGGAGATAAGCAGCAATTCCTTTGCAAACATCAAAAACAGAAAGAAGAAAGATCCCTCCTCCCCGTGCAACAAGGGAGCGGGATGAACGAGAACAGAGTCAAGGAGAGTCAAGTGTTGAAGATGATGAACTGTGAAGGTCCCCGCGCAGCTCCTGCTGAATCCCCAGCAGGAGCCGAGCAATGAGGAGGTGATGGGCTCCTTCCACAGGTGGGCGGTGAAGATAGCTGGGCACAACACGGGAAGAACAGAAGTTCAGCTACTGTGGGTCACATCCCCAGGTGTGCCGGGCGCCCAGAAAGACGGATAATCATGACCCTGCCTCAGGTGAAGGCTACCAGTGAGCTAGTCTCAAACTTGACTTAGCCGTTGTTCTTTGAGAAAAGGGAATGAACATTTCAGGAATATGAAAATCGGTGATCTCATGAGTTCCTCTCACTCCCTGGCACCCATTCATTGAACCAACAAGTATTTATTGAGCCCTGACGTGCCAGGCACAGCGTCGGCTCCTGGGAGCACGAGATAAACAGTCCAGCTAAATATATAATCAGCAGATCCCCTACTATCAATAGGTGCCATTGTTCCGCCCTCCTCATCAAAGATCAGATGACAGATTCCCGATAAAGTGTTCACTTATTTCTGTGACTGCTTCCCACACACCCTGGAGCTGCTCTTTTCCAATAGGCTCACAGATTGGTTTTCTTTTTGCTTATACTTTAAATCCATTTCCAGATGTATTAGGAGGTTACTTGCTATACTTAGGGTTTGGGGGTCAATTTTAACTCATTTATATTTATAATCTATAGCTGCAAGTTTGTAAATCCTCTGGGTATGTGTTCTGGTGCTTCATTCCCCACCATTAGTACTGAAAATTTTCCTGATTACAATCTCTTCTGGAATTTGCACAACGTTCCATAAGTGATGGATAGTATTTATTTCTACCTTAAGCGCACAGTTTATACATCTTAATACATCGTAACACTGTTTAGGCCAGGGTCCCTTGACTTTGGCACTACTCATATTTCAAGGCAGACCAGTCTTTGTTGGGTTGGGTTGTCCCCGGCATGGAGGCGTGCTGAGCAGCTTCCCTGGCTGACCTCTCCCTCTGGAGGCCGATAGAACAACTCTCCGCAAACATGGCCAAATGTCTCCGGGGCACAAAATCACTCTGGGTTTAGAATGACCGCTCAACTTCCCCTTAGTCCTCACAATGCCTGCAATGTCTTAAATCAGGGTTGATTTAGAAAGGAATTTTAGATTCTACCACATGTGAAAAGTTCCAAAAGCACAGTTTCGGTTTGCGGGTGCTCTTCATCACTACATTTTACCACCTCTCCTACTGAGTCACTCGGGACATCCATGCCCTAACTTCTGATGAAAGATAGGGCTTACGTTCGCCTAGAGCCACCTGTTGATTTTTAAATGAAAAATGAAAGGCAATATTTCCCCGCGTTAGGTGCCCAAGGATAAAGTGCCTGGAAGTCCGCCGTACCTCATCAGAGACGTGATTCAGACAGAGCCTCCCCTGCCCGGCTTCCTCACCTCCTCACCCCCACCACCGCAGTCCCCAGAAACGCACCTCGGTGCCTGGGTCAGCATCTGGCACGGTGATGTGAAGAGTCAGCATTTCAGAACCATGTGCTGAATTAAGTGAAAAACACTCATTTTATGGATTTCTCATCAGGTTCCCAATTAATGCATTGTTATCAAAAATCAGATGACAGGCTATGGACGTGATGCGTTTATCTGTTTTCGTTACCCGAATCTGCGGGGTTCCCCAAACCCGTGCTCATGTTGTGGTGGCAGAGAGGAAGAAGGGGAAGGCGGTCCCTTGCGCCTTCAAAAAGCCTAGATCTGGGGACGGGGGTTCGGGGGTCCCCAAGTTATGAACACAGAAAAGCAGAGATCGCAAGGCTGGGGCAAGGCTGGGAATGAACAAGGGGATGAGATCAGGTGGAGATGAATATCGAGACAGCTGCAGTCTAAGCCGCTCTGTCTGCCCCTAACCAACAGACGACCTTTGGGCCCACGAGCCTTCCTGAGCCTCGGTGTTTCATCTGTTAGTACAGATATTCTAGAGCAGGCTGTGATGTGTAGGGCATGGGGCGAGCCAGTGCACCTGCCACGGATGCCTGCCACCCTGTGTATCATGTATGGTGGGTGCCCAGTCAGCGGGTGGGTAAGACCTAGGCAAATTATAATGTTTAGAATGGACAATATCTAGCTCTATGGCACTTTATGGTTTATAATCACTTTCCTATGCATTCTCTCCTTGGATCCTCGGAATGACCTCATGAGACAGCCCAGGTATTATTATTTGCATCTAAGAGCTAAGACTGAGCTTGGAGATGCCGGTCAGAGTTAGAACTCAAGTCTACATCTCCTAAAGCATGATGTGTTTTTCCTTCTGCATCGTGATGCCGCGTAGGGAACAAAGACATGTCTCTCTCCATAAGGCTCTTTTAAATTCATCATCAGCTAAATGGCCCCACCTGGGACACCTTCACCAAATCCCCGAATGCAGCGGAATTTCCCTCCTGTAGGATATGCTCTGTGTCCACATCCTAAACCTGAGAGTGTGTAGCACTGGTTCTAACTGTCTGATTATAATCCTAACTCCTGAATCACATACCTGTCTGAATCCTAACTGCCGAATCACGTACCTGTCTACACTCCTGGGCTGTAAGCTCCCCGAGGCATGACTGGGTCTCATTCAGCGTCTCATCTTTGATGTCTACCCCAGTCCCTGCTAATAGGCACTCCATAAATATTTGTTAAATTAACTGACTAGGAAAACTCAATGTAAGATGGAGGCGTTCCTATACTAACTACCCAGAAAATTAAATGTCAAAATTTATTATAGTTTCCCTGTCCACAAATAATTTTATGTATAGAGTCTACTTTCTACAGAATCAAGTAAACTCATATTTTATAAAAATGATTTTCCTCTCCAAAATTCAAAATGGATCCCATGTACATTGAATGTTTCAGCTCAATACCTTTGTGATACTGCCACAGTTTTATGGAAATAATTTTGGATGAGTGGATGGATGAGTCGCTTAAACTTGAGTTAATTGGTGTGTACCAGATTTTCTGTTAACTAGCCATCCATTTCAAGGATATAAACCCTTTCAATAGATAAGTATTCAATAGATAACTTTCGATATAACTGATAATTGTGAATGTTCTTGCTGGCTTTATTGGGAATAACTCGCACCTCCCAACCACAAAGATTTGGTGCCATTGTAATATTCAGAATGTCCACCAGGATGGTATTTTATCTTTGCGAGATTTTAGTTTTTAAAAGATCAGAATAGGAAAAGGACATCTGCATCAAGGGATGCCTGGAACTGGAAGGTGCAGAGCTTAAATGTGTGAAACACCGGGGTTACCTCCTTGCCATATCCCTCCATGTTGTGAATGTCCTTAAGTAAATGAAGGAAAGGGGATTGCAGGGAGGCTCAAAGAACAAAAAGGAAAAAGAACTATTTACTAAGGTGAAAAACATATGCTCTCCTTAAAAACAAGACAAGGGCTCGAGGCATTGAGAAATGATCCCTGCAGTGTGGCTTGCAGTACACATCGGTCCACGTCGCGCTCAAGATCTAAATCAATCCCTGCTCTTGTGGATTGCCCAACAGGATTTTCTGGCGTCGGCAGGTTCACATGATGGCGGGGATCCGGCCCAGCACCATTACCAGCTCCTTCCCCCAGCTTATGTCCAACGTGGATGCAGCTTACGAAGTGGCCGACAGGGGCACCGCTTACTTCTTCAAAGGTACCCTACAGATCCGTGAGGTACAGGAACGGTGGGGTGCCCAGCGTGTTGGGAACAGCTGGTACTGGGAGCATTTGGTGAGGGATCGTGGAGCGTGCTCGGGTCACTCCTCCTCAGGTCGGCCATGAAATGCCGCTCTGTTGTACTATAACAATGGCAGGAAGGACAATGACTCTCACAATGTTCTTAGAGCCAACACTCTGCCCTGGAGAGGCACCATGCTAAGTGACAATGCCCAGGGGGGCTATAAACCTGGTCCCCGCCCCTCAAGGTGGCATGGCATGCCCCACTGAGAGCCTCTAGTCAACAAAAGCCAACGTGGCACCCCATGTGAGGAGAACACCTGTGACTCTGGGAGGTGGGCACGGTGTCAGTCTCTGGCTCCAGCCCTTTACTATCAGAGTGACTTTGGGGAATTATCTAACTGCTCTGAGCCTTCATGTCTTCCTGGCTTATAAGTAGTAATATCAACCTCAAAGATGCGTTGGTGGCTAGCCAATGGGCGTTATCCAATAGGTGGTACCTGTCAATTTTAGCTTATTTTTCCTGATGCTGGGGGATGAGGGTACAAGGCCAGTGCCAGCTTACAAATCACAGCATTTGTCCATCACATGCCCCTTCTCTCCCATGCATATATATGAGACTGAAATGAGGCTATACACATGAAAAGTATCTTGAAAAAAAATTAATGTGTGAAATTTAAGACCCAATTGTATCAAAATTATTACTTTGCTAAGGCATCACTAGAGATGTTTGCCTCCAGAGTAGTTTTAATTGAATAAAAGCCTATACGTTGGGTTACAGCCATGGCAACTATCCCATAAACTACTCCCATTTGGGATCCTGCATAGAAATCCTCATGAGTGAAGTACATCGCCGAGTGGTACAGAGTTTTTCTGAACTTTAATTTCTGTTTTCAGGCCCCCACTACTGGATAACAAGAGGATTCCAAATGCAAGGTCCTCCTCGAACTATTTATGACTTTGGCTTCCCAAGGTATGTGCAGCGAATAGATGCTGCTGTCTATCTCAAGGATGTGCAGAAGACCCTTTTCTTTGTGGGAGATGAATACTACAGGTATGGCTTTTCTCCTTTTGATTGTCCAGATATATTCAATGGGAAGAAAAAATCCTTTTGCAGAAAAGAATGCAAAGCAAGTTTGCGATCGGCCCATTGACTCCTCTTGGCCCCTGGGATGCCATTTACTCATGGTTGATACGGTCTCTAAGATATGAAACCACCCAAATAACTGAAGCATTCATTCATGAATCCCATTGTTTGTTCTCTAGCACATGAAACATCCTAATCCTTCATGCATTTATTAACTGGACCTCCAGTGGCCTAAAAGAGTGGACACAGCATCCCCAAATACATTGCTAGCCACAGGGAATGCCTCGGGGTAAAACTGACTCCTTGTTATGTGGGTACCAATGCATCCCAGAATATTCTGTGATTTTGTGCAAAATGGATGTAGTCGTGACTGTGGGGCTCTTTGAAGGAAAGTTCTGCTGAAAGGAAAAGCCCTTATTGCTAAGTCTTTTTATCCGACCCAGAATGTGAAGACTCTTCTTACCCAAAGTGGATCATACACAATTGTCCTGCAGACCTGAGTAAGGTGACATCTGTCATCCAGTCACTGTGCACAGGGTCACACCTCATTCCACCTGCTGGGTTTCTATCCTTAACTGACTCATGTGAAGGGTGAGCAAGGTCTGCCTCTGCACACTTCCCCCCTACTCCCAGCTCTCATGTCCACAGTACTTGTTCATCTGAACCTCAGAAGAGAGAAGTAAAAACAACAGATTCTAAGCAGTTGACTATGCTAAATAGTTTAATTTTTTTTCAGATTTTATTTATTTATTTTATTTTATTTTATTTTATTTATTTGAGAGAGAGCACAGAGGGAGAGGTAGAGGGAGAAGCAGACTTCCCGCTGAGCAGGGAGCCCAACATAGGGCTTGATCCCAGAACCTTGAGATCATGACCTGAGCTGAAGGCAGATGCTTAACTGACTGAGCCATCCAGGTGCCCCAATGCTAAATACTTTAGGTCCATGATAGGATCTGGTTGGAAGCAGGAGAGTACCCAACTTTGGTCCATGGGTTTTCATTTTATTTTATGTCACTTATTTAAGTTTTAATTTAAATTCCAGTTAGTTAACATACAGTGTAATATTAGTTTCAGGAGTAGAGTTTAGCAATTCAACACTTCCATCCATCACCCGGTGCTCATCACGACAGGTGCGCTCCTTCATCACCAGCACCTGTTTCCCCCATCCCCCACCCACCTCCCCTCTGGTCACCATCAGTGTGTTCTCTGTAGTTCAGAGTCTGTTTCTTGGTTTGTCTCTCTTTCTTCTTTTTCTCCTTTGCTCATTTGTTTTGTTTCTTAAATTCCACATCTGAGTGAAATCATATGGTATTTGTCTTTCTCTGACTGATTTATTTCACTTAACATAATACTCTCTGGTTCCATCCATGTCATTGAAAATGGCAAGATTTCATTCTTTTTGACAGCTGAGTAATAATCCATTGTATATCTATATACCACATCTTCTTTATCCATTCATCTGTCGATGGACATCTGGGCTCTTTCCATGGTTTGGTTATTGTTGGGAATGCTGCAATAAACATCAGGGTGCATATATCCCTTCAAATTCATATTTTTGTATCCTTTGGGTAAATACCTAGTAGTTCAGTGCCTGGGTCGTAGGGTAATTCTATTTTTAACTTTTGGAGGAACATCCATGCTGTTCTCCAGAATAGATGCACCAGCTTGCATTCCCACCAACAGTGCAAGAGGGTTCCCTTTCGTCCGCATCCCCGCCAACACCTCTTGTTTCCCATGTTGTTAATTTTAGCCATTCTGACTGGTGTGAAGCAGTATCTCATCGTGGTTTTGATCTGCATTTCCCTGATGATGAGTGATGTTGAGCATCTTTTCATGTGTCTATTGAGCATCTGGTTGTCTTTTCTGGAAAAATGTCTATTGTCTTCGGCCCATTTTTTCATTGGATTATTCATTTCTGGGGTATTGAGTTTAATAAGTTCTTTATATATTTTGGATACTAACCCTTTATCAGTATTTGCAAATATCTTCTCCCATTCCATAGGTTACCTTTTAGTTTTGTTGATTATTTCCTTCTCCGTGCAGAAACTTTTAACTTTGATGAAGTCCCAATAGTTTATTTTTGCTTTAATTTCCCTTGTCTCAAAAGATATGTCTAGTAAGAAGTTGCTACCTCTGATGTCAAAGAGGTTACTGCCTACGTTCTCCACTAGGATTTTGATGGATTCCTGTCTCACATTTAGGTCTTTCATCCATTGTGAATTTATTTTTGTGTGTGGTGTAAGGAAATGGTCCAGTTTCATTCTTCTGCATGTTGCTGTCCAATTTTCCCAACACCATTTGTTGAAGAAACTGTCTTTTTTCCATTGGGTATTCTTTCCTGCTTTGTCAAAGATTAATTGATACATAGGTGTGGGTCCATTTCTGGGTTCTCTGTTCTGTTCTATTGATCTGTGTCTATTTTTGTGCCAGTGCCATACTGTCTTGATGACTGCAGCTTTGTAATATAACTTGAAGTTCTGACCTATGATACCTCCAGCTTTGCTTTTTTTTTTTTTTCTCCAAGGTTGCTTTGGCTATTTGGGTTCTTTTGTGCTTCCATACACACTTTAGGTTTAAGGTTGGCATTTATGTAGATTGCTTTGGGTAGCATAGACATTTTAACAATATTTGTTCTTCTAATCCATGAGTATGGAATGTCTTTCCATTTCTTTGTGTTTTCAATTTCTTTCATCAATGTTTTATAGTTTTCAGAGTACAGGTCTTTAAACTTCTTGGTTAGGTAGATTCCTAGATATCTTACTGTTTTGGTGCTATTGAAAATGGGATGGATTCCTTAATTTCTCTTTCTGCTGCTTCATTATTAGTATACAGAAATGCAACAGATTTCTGTACACTGATTTTGTATCCTGTGACTTTTATCTGTTCTAGCAGGTTTTTGGTGGAGTCTTTTGGGTTTCCTACATATAGCATCATGTTGTCTGCAAATAGTGGAAGTTTGACTTCTTCCTTGCAATCTAGATGAATTTTATTTCTTTTTGTTGTCTAATTGCTAAGGCTATAACTTCCAGGACTATGTTAAACAACAGTGGTGAGGGACACCTGTGTGGCTCAGTCAGTTAAGCAATCAAAAGTCTTGATTTGGGCTCAGGTCATGACCACAAAGTCATGAGATTGAGCCCCACGTTGGGCTCCTCACTCAATAGGGAGTCTGCTCAAGATTCTCTCTCCCTCTCCATCTGCCCCTCACCCCTACAATAAATAAATAAAATCTGTAATAAAAAAAAATAACAGCTGTGAGAGTAGACATCCCTGTCTTCTTCCTGACCATAGAGAAAAAGCTCTCAGTTTTTCCCCATTGAGGATGGTATTAGCTGTGGGTTCTTCATATGTGGGCTTTATGATATTGTGGTATGTTCCCTCTATCCCTACTTTGCTGGGGGTTTCTCTCATGAATGGATGTTGTACTTTGTCAAATGCTTCTTCTGCATCTATCGAGAGGATCATATAGTTCTTATCCTTTCTTTTATTAATATAGTTTATCACACTGATTGATTTGAGAATACTGAACCACCCTTGCAGCCCAGAAATAAATGCCACTCGATTGTGTTGACTGTGGTGAATAATTTTTTTATTGTACGGTTGGATTTGATTTGCTAGTATTTTATTGAGAATTTTTACATCCATCTTTATCGGGGATATTGACATGTAGTTCTCTTTTTTAGTGGGATCTTTATCTGGTTTGGTATTGGTAATGCTGGCCTCATAGAATGAATTTGGAAGTTTTCTTTCCTTTTCTATTTTTTAGAACAGTTTGAGAAGAATAGGTGTTAATTCTTCTTTAAATGTCTGGTAGAATCCCCCTGGGAAGCCATCTGGCCCTGTACTTTTGTTGGTTGGGGGATTTTTGATTACTGATTCCATTTCTTTGCTGGTTATCAATCTGTTCAAGTTTCCTATTTCTTCCTGTTTCAGTTTTGGTCATTTATATGTTTCTAGGAATTTATCCATTTCTTCCAGGTTGTCCAATTTGTTGGCATATAGTTTTTCATAATATTCTCTTAAAATTGTTTGTATTTCTGTGGTGTTGGTTGTGACCTATCCTCTCTCATTTGTAATTCTATTTATTTGGGTCCTTTCTCTTTTCTTTTTGGTAAGTCTGTCTAGAGATTTATTAATTTTATTAATTTTTTCAAAGAACCAGCTCCTGGTTTCATTGATCTGTTATATTGCTTTTTAGTTTCTCTATCATTTATTTCTGCTCTAATCTTTATTATTTCCCTCTGTCTGCTGGCTTTAGACTTCTTGTTCTTCCTTCAGCTCCTTTAGGTGTAAGGTTAGGTTGTGTACCTGAGATTTTTCTTGCTTCAGAGGGTAGGCTTGTATTGCTACATACTTCCCTCTTAGAACCACCTTTGCTGCATCCCAAAGGTTTTGAACCATTGTGTATTCATTTTCATTTGTTTCCATGTATTTTTTAATTTCTTCTTTTAATTTCCTGGTTGGCTCATTCATTGTTTAGTAGGATGTTCTTTAATCTCCATGAATTTGTGGTCTTTCCACTTTTTTTCTTGTGGTTGACTTTAAGTTTCATAGTTTTGTGGTCTGAAAATATGCACAGTATGATCTCAGTCTTTTTGTACTTGTTGAGGCTGATTTGTCACCCAGTATGTGATCTATTCAGGAGAAAGTCCCATGTGCACTCGAAAAGAATGTATATTCTGCTGTTTTAGGATGGAATGTTCTGAATATATCTGTGAAGCCCATCTGGTCCACAGTGTCACTCAAAGCCATTGTTTCCTTGTTGGATTTTCTGCTTAGATGGTCTGTGCATTGATGTGAGTGGGGTGTTACAGTCCCCTACTATTACGGAATTATTATCAATGAGTTTATTTATGTTTGTTCTGAATTGTTTTATGTATTTGGGTGCTCCCAAGTTGGATGCATAAATATTTATAATTGTTAGATCTTCTTGTTGAATTGTCCCCTTGATGATTATGTAGTGCTCTTCTTCATCTCTTGTTACAGTCTTCGTTTTAAAGTCTAGTTTGTCTGATAGAAGTACCTCTATCCTGGCTTTCTTTTGCAAGAGAGATGGTTTTCCATCCCCTCACTTTTGATCTGCATGTGTTTTTAGGTCTAAAATGAGTCTCTTGTGGGTAGGAGACTCTTATTTTTTTTATCCATTCTGACACCCTGTGTCTCTTGATTGGAGCATTTAGTCCATTTACTTTCAAAGTCGTTATTGATAAATATGTATTTGGTGCCATTTTATTACTTGTTTTGTGGTTGTTTCTGGAGCTTTTCTCTGATCCTTTTATCTTTGTCACTTTCATGTTTTGCTGATATTTTTTAGTGATATATTTGGATTTCTTTCTCTGTATTCTTCATGTTTATTAGTGATTTGTGATTTGTGGTTACCATTAGGTTTGTGTATAACCTCCTTGGCATACAGCAGTCTGTATTAGGTGGATGGTCATTTAAGTTTCAACCCATTCTTTTTTCCTCTCCTCCCCATGTTTTAGGTATATGTTACTGTATTTTATATCCTTTCTTTGTGAGTTCCTTGACTGATTTCTTACAAAAATATTCATTTTTACTGCTTTTGTGTTTCCTGCCTTTATACTGTCACTTTGGGTCTCTCCTTTCCACTCAAAGAGGCCCCTTAGATATTTCTTGCCGGGCTGGTTTAGTGGTCACCAACACCTTCAGTTTTCATTGGTCTGGGAAGCTCTCCAACTCTCCTTCTGTTTTGAATCATAGCTTAACTGGCATCTCACCTATTTTCAATAACCATTTCTATGGCATAAAAGAAATTTATAAATAAGTACATTATGATCTTCTTCCACCTGACTGATATCTTCTCTAGTCTGGCCCTGAGAAAACAGTATACCAGATATATTTCATGAAGAGGAAAATTTATTTTCTAGAAATGAATGCCAAACAAATGTAGACTGACTCCAGGCCCCTGCGGGCCCTGGGAGCATTGCTCAGAGTATCATGTGGTGTCCTGATTTGTCATTTCCAGTCCAATGATTAAACCACCAAGCCAGCTATTTTTCTTTAGAACTTCCTTTCTGGATTCCTGATGGTAATTCATTTATTAAGCTCCAAATAGCTGCTGGGCAGATTCTCCCAAGTCTTTTCTTTAAGATAAGGGGCTGGAATCACAGTGCTGACATACAGGAAGATAGGTATTGAGAAACCCAACCCCCACTGTGGGTTTTCAGAGAATGAGACTGAAGATGCACATATAAGCATGTGTGTGGGAGTGGGAGGGCATTTATGTTGTGATTACTCAGTTAATTTCTCAAAGATTGCTCACAGCCTGACTCTCACTGGGGGGATTATCCACTCTCCCATTATTTCAGTTCTCCATTCAGTGCCTGGTCTTTGGACTAATCTACCATCCACCAGCAAAGCATGCACCTCCAGCCAGGCAGAAGTGAGGCTTAGCAGCTAACACAAGAGGCTTGATGAGAGGTTTTTAATTCTCTGTAAATGTAAGCTTGGGGAGGGAGAGTGTCTCTGATTTTAACAAGGCCTGATTCCCCGCTGAGGAAATCACAGTGCACCTTTCCAACTAAGTTTCTGTGAGTGTCTGTTAAGGAGAAGTCTTAGCAATCTGGATAAAACAGATTCATTAAAAAGTTGGTCTAAGGGATTAACTGAAATATCAAAGACTCATTTTGATGTTAAGGGAAGGGAATCACAGAAGGTACTTTTAAAATTAACCTTCTGAGGTTCTTGAGAGTATTAAGTGAATAACGCATGTAGAAACTAGCCCAGAGCCTGGCACATAGTAGGTGCTCAAATAGAGTAACTGTTCAGTAATTGTAGGAGCTTATACGGTAATCAGCGAATACCTGCTTCAGAAGTTGTGATAATTAACAAATGATTGTTTAAAGCTCAATAGTTCTCGGAGCAGCAATCCAGGCAAAGAGCAGCTCAAAGGGAATTTCCTTTTGAAAGACCGAAGGCCCCAACATTGCACTGAAACTCCTGCTTTTGGCAAAGCATAGACAGTCCTTTCACCAGTGAGAGTCCTCTGTCGGACGTCCTCCAACACACTGGTTTCTGCGCTAAAGCATAAAGCAAACAACCTTGACCTACAGCTTAGAAGTTCAGAAAAGCTGTTATAAGCCACTACATTAACGAACCCCCCCAAACTGCACACCCCCATTTTAGCAAAGCCTCACAGGTAGAACATCTTACTGTCACATTAAGCCATGTATTGATGAGAATTATGTTTGGCTGCTGGTAAGAGACCCGAAAGTAACTGTGGTTGAAACACATAAAGGTCTGTTTTTCTCACATACATAACACATCCGAAGTTTAATAGACCTAGAGCTAACTCAGTGAGTCCACCACCACCAGGGACCCAAGTTCCTTCTAACACTGTGCCCTACTGTTAACATGGAGATAGCACTCTCGTGGTTGCCCTAAGACCCAAGTGGCCAATGAACTTCATTCCTTCTAAACAGGAAGAAGGAGGAAATGGGAGGAAAAACCAAAGGAGACGGATGTTCTGTCAATAAAGCACAGGGCCGTACTCAAAAAACACACAAGGCCAGAGTTACAGACCAAGTTATAGACCAGGAATTTGGTTGACAGCATGTTAGGACTTATTTCCCTTAGTCATTCATCACGACCTTCTTCGGTCCTCATGCTAGGTCAGTCTGTGACACAAATGATGTGTCGAGATAAAGGAAGTCTCTGGATACGCTTGTTGTCAGGGAGAGTCTCCATGAACTCCCAGGGTGGAACCAGTTTAACGAATGACGGGCCATGGGAATGCTATTGAAGAACTTCCCCCACTGAGGATGGAGGATTGCCTTGGGGCCAGGTTGGTTCAGGCTCTAGGAGTGAGAGCCCACATGTCGGTGTGGTAGTAACTCCCCGGGGAGCAGCCCCAGGGAACTACAAGGTAAATCCAAAAGGGAGCTCTACCATGCTAATGCCACCACACATTACATGATGTGCCGTGTAAACTCACCAAAAGGGCTTCTTCCCCATTCGCCCGCTGGCTTTTACTCCTTCCTTTCCTCTTCCTGGCAGGCCCAAACGATCCAGCCAGTTTTTCTTTCTTTACATGACTTCCATTACCTTTGGCTAATTTCTCCCTGTAGATATTCTCTCTTGCTTACCAACAGCAGGGCAGTGGCTACACCAGGGAGTTCCTGGGGACCAGAGGTCCATCAACTCCATCATCCTTGGAGGCAGTCAGTGTTTTCTGAAGTTTGTGTAAAGTGATGTGCAAATCTAGGGGCCCCAGCCCCTTTCTATCCCTAAGTCAGTCTTTCTATGCAGACAGACTAGAGAGATGATTGATGCAAAATAAGACACATTCTCTCCTTCCTAGATGCCCCACGTACACTGAAAATTGAGTGTTTATTTAAGGATTTTATAGTTAGTCACCACAGAGAAATAGGTAATAAGTAATAAAAATAAGAAAGATGGGTAGTTCAAAATCTTCTTTTTTTAATCTTAAGTTTTTTAAACTGCATTACCAAACTACCACTTTCAATCTACGTATATTAGACAAGATTTTGCATCAGGCTCCGTACTAGGACCTTACCACTCAGGAGAGAGCACAGAGTTTGCTGCCTGAGAGTGTGGACAGGAGTAGCAGAGTGCTCATCTCAACTCTCACAGCCATCATTGGGCAACCTGGATTGCCTTTCTGTTTTGGTTTAATCTTCTTCAAAAGGGAGATGGAAATGGCATCTGCTTCATAGGGCTGTGGGAATGGAGGAGAAAACTGTGAGACTCCCATCACATGATAAATAGTCAGTTTGTGTTGGGTGCTATCCACACTCAACAAGGCCTACAGTTGAGAGTAAATGCACAGGGAAATAATTAAGAGTAGTCCAAGTGTGATAGGTGTCCTGAGAGAAGACTGCATGGAGATCAGTGAGGCAAAACAAAGAAGAAATGGCCAACGCTAGTAAAGGTGTCAAGAAAGAACCCTCAGAGGAAGTGAGGACTGCCCTTCATCTTGAGAGGGGAGTAGGAGTTTCCCAGGCCGGAGGTAGGAGGGCAGTGTGGCTTCCAGGCAGAGACGGCAGTTGAAGCAAAGGCACTGGGGCATGAAATCACCCATGTATGTGGGGAAAACCTCAAGCGGTTCAGCATGATAGCAGCATGGGCTAGAATGAGAGACGTGGCCCAAGGAGAAAGAGGGTGTCGATGATGGAGGGCCTACGCCTTTCCAGGGAGACCAGTGTGAATTTATAGAAAAAGAGGAATATCTTTAACTGTCCTAAATAAGCGAGTAACCCAGGAAGGTTTGTGTTGTAAAAATACCCCTCTGGCAGCAGCGTGACAGGAGCAGAGGGGGACAAGATGGGAAGTCAGCTAAACCAGGGAGGCCAGAAAGTCATGGGCGACATCTGCAAAGTGCTCAAAGAAAAAACTCTCAACCAAGAACCCTACATTCAGCTAAACTATCTCAAAAATGGAGACCAAAGAAGACATTCCCAGATAGACAATAACAGAGAGAATCTGTTGCTACATACTTGCCTTACAAGCAATACTAGAGAAAGTTCTTCAGGATGAAGGGAAGTGACCCTGATGGTAATTTGAATCCACATTAAAAAAACCCAAAGAGCAGTAGTAAATGTAATTATGTAATCATGAAAGATAGTCCAAAGGTATATTTCCTCCCTTTCCTTCTCTTAACTGATTTTAAAACTAACTGTTTAAAACTGCACACACATATATATATATTCATATATATAAAATTGTACTGTTGGGCCTATAACATACCAAAACATAATATATTTGTCAATAACAGCACAAAAGCACTGGGTGTGAGGAAAACTGTATTAAGATAGGGAAATGATATCAAATGCTAACTCAAATTCCCTGGAGCAACAAAAGAAAGCAGAAATGATAACTAAAAAAGTTAATATATCAAAGACTATAAATATATATATTTTCTCTCCTTTCTATCAGCTTCTTAAGAAGACATTAAATTGTATAAAATCGTAATTAGAGCAATGTATGTTGGGGGTTTGTAACATAGACAGACATAAGATATATAAAAACAAGACCGTCAAAGGGAGGGACAAAGTATAGACTTACAGGAGTTCTGAATCTCCCTGGAATTAAGCTAGTATAAATCTGAAACAGTTTATGGTAAGTTAAGGTATATGTGATATGCTCTCTACCAACCACTAAGGAAATAACTTTTTAAAATGTAGTGACAAAATCGTGAAAGAAATTAAAATGGTACATTGGAAAATTTTCACTAATGCAAAAGAAAGCATTAAGGAGGAAAAAAGGAACCAAAAAGACATAAGACATGTAGAAAACAAAAAGTAAAGTGGCAGATATAGATCCAATTATATCAATAATATTAAATGTGAATGGATTAAACAATATAATCAAATGACAGAGATTATTAGACTGGATAAAAAAAAAAAGACCAACTATAGGCTATTGATAGGAGACACATTTTATATTCAAAGATACAGAGAGGTTGAAAGTAAAAAGATGGAAAAAATATCTATCATGCAAACAGCAACCATAAGAAAGTCAGAGTGGCTATGCTAATATCAGGCAAAACAGACTTTCAATAATGAATAGAGCAACTAGACAGCAAGACCTATAAGGAACAGAAGCCATGAAGATCACTATAAACCAACAGGACCTAGCAGGTGTCTATAGAACACTTTGCACAAAAGCAGAATACACATTTTTCTCAAATGCTTATGGAGCATTGCCTAGAAGAGGTGACGTGTTAGGCCACCACACACGTCTCCAAAAATTTTAAACAACTGAAATCATATAAAATATCTTTTCTGATCACAGTGAAACAAAGCTACGAATCAATATGGGACGGAAAACTGGAAAAACTACAAATATGAGGAAATGAACATACTCTAAAACAATCAATGTGTCAAAGAGGAGATTACAAGAGAAATTAGAAAATACTTAAAGATGAATGAAAACAAAAACCTAGTATTTGAGAACATATGGATGCAGTGAAAGCAGGACCCAAGGGAAATTTATGTCTCTAAATGCCCATTAAAAAAAGGATCTTAAGTCAATAACCTAACCTTCCACCTAAGACACTAGGTAAAAAAAGCAAATGAAACCTAAAGCAAGTGGAAAGAAGGAAATAATAAAGATTGTGGTGGAAATAAATGACATAGAAAATATTATAAGCAATTTGAGGAAATAACAAAACTAAGTTTGGTTCTTTGAAAAGATCAACAAAATTGACAGATTTCTCATGGGACTGACCTAGTTAAAAAGAGAAGACTCAAATTACTAAAATCAGAAATGAAAAAGGGAACATGACTACCAATCTTACAAAAATTAAATGGACGATAAAGGATTCCTATGAATAACTGTATGCCAGTAAATTTGATAACTGAGCTGAAATGACAAATTACTGGAAAGATACAAAGTGATGAAGCTGAGTCAAGAAGAAATAGCCTGAATTAACCTACAACAAGTTAAGAGATTTAATTCATAATCAAAAAAATTATCCATGAAGAAAAGCCCAGGTCCACAGGTTTCAGTAGTGAAATTCATTAGTGCCAATTTTTCACATACTCCTCTAAAAAATAGAAGAGGAGGGGTCATTCCCCAACTCATTGTACCAGGGCAGCATTACCCTAATACCAAAAACAGACCAAGGTATCACAAGGAAATAAAACTTCAGAGCAGTATCTTTTGTGCATATGGATGCAAAAATCCTCCAAAAAATAGCAAACCAAATCCAGCAGCATATAAAAAGAATTACACACCATGACCAAGTGGGATTTTTCCCAGGCATACAAGGTTGGTTTAACTTCTGAAAATCAAATAATGTAATACACCATATCAATAGAATAAAAAACAAAATCCATATGATAATCTCAATAAACACAGAAAAAGCATTTGACAAAATCCAAACCTGTTGCAAAATAAAAACTACTCAACAAACTAGAAACAGAAGGACAATTTCTCAACCTGATGAAAGGTATCCATGAAAACCCACAGCTGATCTCATACTCAGTGGTGAAAGCCTGGATGTCTTCCCCTAAAATCAGGAACAAGACAAACATTTTCACACTCACCACTTCTATTCAACATTGTACTAGAGGTTCCAGCCGGGGCAATTAAGCAAGAAGGAATAAGATAAAAGGCATTCAGACTGGAAAGGAAGTAAAACTATTTCTATGTCATGTGATCTCTTATATAGAAAAGCCTAAGGAATCCTCCAAAAAACCTGTTAGAACTAAGTTCAGCAAATATGCAGGGTATGAGTTCAGTATGCAAAAATCAATTTTAGTTCCGTACACTTCAATGAATAATCCAAAAATGAAGAAAACAATTCCACTTATGATAGTATCAAAAAGAAAAATAATATTTAGAAATAAATTTAACAGAAGTAGAAAACTACAGCCTGAAAACAACAAAACACTGTTGAAAGAAATTAAACAATTAATCTAAATGGAAAGAGATCTCATGTCTGTGGATCAGAAGCCTTAATTTTTTTTAAGATTTTATTTATTTATTTGAGAGAAAGAGAGAGCATGAATAGGGAGGAGGAGCAGAGGGAGAGGGAGAAGCAGACTCCCCACTGAGCAGGGAGCCCGATGCGGGACTCGATCCCAGGACCCCAAGATCATGACCTGAGCCAAAGGCAGACGCTTAACTGACTAAGCCACCCACGCCCCAAGCCTTAATATTTTTTAAATGACAACACTCCCCAAATTGATCTACAGGACTCAACACAATCCCTATCAGAATACCACTGGTTTCTTTGTAGAAATTGATAAGCTGATCTTAACTTCATATGGAAACTCACAGGACCCAGAATAACCAAAATATCTTGAAAAAGAAGACCAATCTGGAGGACTCAGAATTCCCAATTTCAAAACTTACTACAAACCAAGAGTAATCAAGACAGTGTGAACGTGAGGATAGACATATAGATGAATAAAATTGACAGTCCAGAAATAAACCCATGTATCTATGATCAGCTGATTTCTGACAAAGATGCTAAGGCCATTCAATGGGGAAAGAAGAAAATGAAGAAGTAAAGCAGAAATGAATATTCAGGAGTTCCATTTTGTACATGTGGAACGTGACACGCTGGTGAAACCCAAGAATGGAAATGTCCAGAAGAGAGTTCTCTATTCAGGTCTCAAGCTCAGAGAATTCAGGCTGTTAATACAAATGTGCATTTCATCAAACAATCCGGCCATCGATATTTTTCAACATTGTTACATAGGCTTGTTTCAAAATCCTCGTAGGCAGGGTTCCTAGCCCACATTTTGGAGGGAATGGGGCATCAGTACACCCGGGGGTTAGGTTTCCCATCCCTGACCACTCTCCTTCTCCAAGGAAATCACAAAGGTCCCGTCCTCCCTGAAAGCCTTGTCATTCCCAACTAAAAGTGGATTATGAATTTCAAAGGGGATTCTGGGTTTCCATTTCACTAGAAAGGTCTCCTTGAAGAAATTTCTTGAAAACATATATTTTAGATCAATAAATTCCCCTTTTTGCCTTCCTTTCTCACATTTTCCTTAAGCCACCTTTTGCAGACACAACTCCCCATTTGGTACTTCAAAGGAGGCAGGATGGGGTCGATTTTGCCACGGTCGTATGACAGAAACCATCGTAATTGACACACCAGAAATTCCTAACAAATCTAAATTCAGAGCATAAGATTAAACAACATGCAAGCACTTTACCAAAATAGTCCCCAAGCCCTTAGATGACCAAGGTGGAGAGTAAGATAATATATCTGAAAAAAGCACCTCACATCTATGGCTCTATGACATTGCCAGTAAAGATTAACGGCCAGGAATGATTTCTGTAATATCTATGCCTATTAATCAATAGTCAGTGATGAAACAGAAGCCCGTACAGAAAAGAAACATAGTTACAGGTCGATCATTTTTACTTGGTATTTAGGTTTCACAAACAAGACCTCAGTCATGAGAAAATGCATGCAATGATTTCCGCAGGTCCCTAGTATAGAGTAGATGCACAATAAAAAGGCTGTTCTTTCCTTAATATTCTAGTCCAGCTAGTATTTATTGATGGTTTATTATGTGTTAGGAATCCTCCTATTTCCTCATATTCTCTCATTCTCCCATCTGCCTTCTCAACGATCTTGAGAAGTAGGCATCCTTATCTCCATGAAACAGTTAGAAACATGGCATCTCCGAGAGCTGAGTCATTAGCTCCAGGTCACCCAGCTAACGAGCGGTCCCCCTGAGGCTGCGTTTCACACCATCTCAGTCCAGACCCGGAGGCCCTCGCCATCAACCACACACAGTCTTCTTTGTTCTTTTCACCATGTATCTACCGTCAATCACATACCCACACTGGTGATTCTCACCCTGTCTTTTAACTTCCTTTTCTATTATCCTCCAAAAAATCTGCAACAGAACAGTAGACCTTCTCAATCCTAGGCCCTTCTTGCCTGCGTTCTCTGGACTACCCCCACGTTGCCCGGCCCTTCTTTCTCCACCTCTTCTCAACCTTGACTCCACGGCGGAATGTTATCTGGAGGAGGAGGTGTGTTGGAAGACTAGGTAAAGATTAAGCTCCTTGATGACTTAGGAGCTCAGACCAAATCACGAAGTTTACTCACGCTCATCCTGGCCAGTCAGTTAATGGTTCTTGGAGCCCTGGGTGTGTCTATGTACCAGGCATGTGCATGCGTGTGTGCATGCATGTGTGCAAATTGTCTCTCATCCTCTATGACCACTGTTTTCCAGATTAGGAAACCGGAGCTCAGAGCACTTTCCCCTATCACAGAGCCCAGAGATAACAGAGTCAGCTCAAACCCAGAGCCATCCGATTGTATGCTCTTTGCTCTATAACAGAAATCCTCAAATATCTGTCCACAAACCAAGGGCTAGATTATCACAAAGTTTCCACCAATCCACAGCAAAATAAGAACAGAACAATATTATAAACGTAGGGGGTGTATTCTGGGTAATGTGTAAGACACATTATTGGCAAGAACCATCTTTTATGCTGAGATTATGTCCTTTCTGCCTTGTTGGTGTTAAAGTTTCTTTTCTTTGTGAAATGATAATGAAAATAGGTGGTAATTTTTTTTTTTTGATGGCCTGATGGTAATGTCCTTACTTGGTACCATGAAAAGTACGTAACTCTATGGTAGCTTTGTAGGTCCCATCTATACAACGTCAACCAACAAAGTCCTAATGAAATATTTATATGTTATCAGCTAATCCCGAAATGGCGATTTGTGTTTCAGACTGATACTTTGAAATAGATTGTGTTAAGAGTCATACTCTTTAGAAAGCAGTTATAGGATAAGCAAAGGGCAGAGAGGAGGCTAGCCCGTAGGGCAGGGGTCTGTTAACTACATAAGTGGTAGAAGGAGCAGAGAAAAGAAACAGTGATTTCACAGTTTCCCCAAGCATTTTGCCTGGGTGTTTATAAATGTGATTGAGAATTAAAATTCCCAGCTAGATGTTGTTTCTCTAAAATTTCTCCTGAAAAAAAATTTGTTTAAGATCTTATTTATTTTATTTTAGAGAAAGAGCATGAGTGGGGGGAGGAGCAGAGGGAGAGAATCTCCAGCAGATGCCATGCTGAGCGTGGAGCCCCACGCAGGGCTTGATCTCAAGACCCTGACATCATGACCTGAGCCAAGATCTAAAGTCGGGGGCTTGACAGACTGAGCCACTTGACAGACTGGAACATTTTTTACATATAATATTATTACCTCCATTATCCTCTGAACAGGTATATATAAGATTTTAGGTGTCACCACCACCTAACCTAAGCAGACAGATAAAAGAGAAAGATCTTTCTTCCATACCTTTCTATTGGATTAATAACCACTATTCTCTCTTTAAAACATACTTCTGTATTTAAACTGTTTCTCTCTTCTCAAGAAAAAAGCTATTTGCTCTGTCCTTTGATCCTTTCCAGTCCTCCCCATCCAATTTAAATAGAATACAGCAGACCCCCACTTGGAACAGTTGCCCTACAGGGAGTCTTTAATCAGTCACTTGCTGGGAACTAAGAACACATTTTGCCATAAAACAATATAAATGGTGATGACGTTCTCAACATCCCTCCCAAATGTTTGCTTACCGTGCACAAGGGTTAGGCACAGCCCTAGTTTAAAAGCTCAGCTTCAAGTCCTCTGTTCAGAGCAGACAGAGGTGAATGGACACCTGAAAGCCGGGCCACCGCTCTCCCTGAGCACGGGGTCTCCTGCTCCAGCCCCTCCCTCGACGCAGTCCCCCACACCTGCAGACCCATCCTCACTCTGCCCTCTCCCCTGCATCCCCCTCCCCAAATACTGAAGCTTTAGAATTATCCTCCTCACTCTCTCCCGCCAAAGCTTCCGTTTCCTCCGCACAACTGTCTCAGGGAAGCGAGAGAAGAAAGCAGCCTAGCCAACGAAGGTTAATATGTGAACAATTTTTAATAAGGGACTCCAGATTTCAGACAGTGGAAGGAGGCGAACCTAAGAGATGCAGGCCATGGTGGGGTGGGGCACTGTGCCCTGGCTGTTCCTTTGTTTTCCTTCCGTTTTTCCCTGACTCCACTCCTGAGACGTTGCAGTCTCTCGGATGACACAGGTGCCCGTCGCGGATGCGGTGTCGGCGTTTCTGATGAGTGGGACACAGGGAATGTTTTCCATCTCTATCTCTGCCATAGTGACTCGCAGAGCTCGGTTTTCCCCTTTGCCCACTGGAAGGTTCTAATGACCCTCCCGAAAAGGGCATCTGGAACAGTCAGCCTCCACACTCCCCCAAGCAGCTCAACCCGCTAGTCACACTGGCCTGAATACTTCTTTGCCAACGTGCAGTCCTGCTCACGGTCAAGAGGGATCTGTCCCCGGCCGTGGGCGAGGAGGTGGGCGTCTGCAGCTGCAGGAAACGGCTCGGGGCTCCAGGCACCAGCAGAAACTGTCTGGCCTCTTGGTGGGAAAGGAGTGGGGTGTGCACCCTGGGAATGCCCCGGCCGGGGGCTCTGTGCCGATGAAGAAGGAACTTTCTCACTCTTGAGACTGCATAACTGCCTACATCCTGAGCCCATACCCATCATGCTGATTCACACAAGTCACAGTCTTTTGTACAAGGGGCAGCGTGGGTGACAAAGATGTACATTAAACATTCTTCTGAGTTGCCGTTGCATGGTACCTGCTGATCCAGAAAGAGAAACTGAATCTACTATTTGGTCAGGTGTATAATGTTCCCAGGAAACAAAAGCAATTTAATTCCATTCACCTGATTGAAAAGGCAGAGGCTCAGTTATCTGAGATTTTCTTGCTACTTATTTTTACCTACTGACTGTTTGCATATGTGTTTATTCATTCACTGTGCGTTGTTTGTCCAGTCCCTCCTCTACAGATACATAGCAAAGGAGCCCATGAATAAAAGCCCATGAAGGGCTTTCAGCTGATTCTTGGATAAGAATCCAAGCCCAGAAATACTTACATGGAGTGGGGTGGGGGATCATTGCAACAGAAAATAAAGCAGAAAAATACATGTAGAGTTCCTTTTGAAAGGCAACATATCTTTTTTTAATTATAGGAACATGTTGCTATAATATATAAATAATTCTAAGACTTATTCTAAGAATATATCTATTTACAGACTATTTAGAGCAAATGAGCAGTCCTAGAAGCTAAGGAACTTGGGAGAGAAGTGATGCAGTGTGTGTGTGTGCACACGTGTGTATGCATGCGTGTGTGTGTGGCAAAGCGAGGCACAGAGAGACACACAGACACACATCTAAAGTAAGACACAAGTCAGCCCTGCCTAGTGATGTCTCACTAGCACCGTGTCACCTACAATCAATAAAAACCTCTTATTAACATTATTTATGGAATAATACTTCTTCCAGCTATGATGAAAGAAAAAGGAAAATGGAAAAAGACTACCCAAAGAACACAGAAGAGGAATTCTCAGGAGTTAATGGCCAAATAGATGCCGCCGTGGAACTAAATGGTGAGCATCTCCACCAAAATCTTTGTGGAAAAACTGTAACAAGAAATCTGAGCTCTGCTTTAACCTATGACAAAACAGGTTTCCAGATGGGAGTCCTTGGTTCCGAGTCCCTTACAAATTTAGGTAACCAGATCAGCTATTAGAAAGAGTACAAAATGTCTACCATCGAGACTCTTTCTGTGCCAATAGCCAGTTTTAGAAGTATAGCTTCAGTCCGTAAGTTGGTTACATCTTAAAGCCCACCCAGTCAAAACTGCCTCTTTCTTCTTGAAAATGCACATACTGTCAACCTTCCCAGAGCCTTTCCCCACCCCCTCACCCAACTCCTGAAATTTAACACAGAGTGGGGAAAGCTGAACTGAACAGGGTTGAGTAAATGTGACTGAATCTTGTGGACCAGCCAACACCTTCTTCCTGCGTCTAGAGCACAGAGCTGGCCCCTGTTCAGAAATGCAAAGAGAGTTCCAGACACTTTCCCTGCTCCTGTGGGATGGCTAATAGCTCTGGGAAATGCCCCTCCGTCCAGCAGAGATTACAGTACCAGAACCAAGGCAGTCTATGACTTGGTGCTGAGTGGAGCGCAGACCTCACAGTGACTGCAAGAAGTGAACTGAGAAAGAGGAGAACCGGCATCCACAGTGGGAGTTTGCACGGTGGGACTTCAGCTGAGCTTTAGGGACGAGTTAGAGGTTTGGGCAGGGACAGAAGAGGGGGGAATTCCCTGGAGGGGAGCAGTGGCTCCAACACAGCTGAGCCCCACCTGCTGGGTAAGCACCACTGGGAGAAAGGTAAGGAGCAGGGACGGAGAAGAGGGAGGTGCTGGGCCCTCGGACTCCATGAGAGCCGGGCACAGACCAGCAGCTACCACCTGGCATGTCCCCAACACCCCTCTGGAGCCACCTACAAACCCTCCCTTTATGGATCTGCAAGTCATTTTCAGTAACTACATTTTCACCTTTGTCTCTTTTAGGCTACATTTACTTCTTTTCAGGACCAAAAGCATACAAGTATGATACAGAGAAGGAGGATGTAGTCAGTGTGCTGAAATCTAGCTCCTGGATTGGTTGCTAAACAGAAAGGTCTAGTGTTTTCTGGGGAGTGCTCATGACCGCCAGCAGCTGGTCCCTGGACCGCAGGGACTGAAGCAGGGTGTGGGATAGGGATTCTTCCCCCGGCCTTCAGTCCTACGGGCAGCTTAGAGTTCATCGAAAATAATTACACTTCTAAATGTTGTCATGATTGCAGATTCATAATTCTAATCTAAATGGGCAATTTCTGTATGGTCAACTTCACATAAAATCAGAACTGACACAATGCTTTCTTCCATGAGACACCCACTGCCTTTTATTTTTCTTACCTGATATATGGAGGCAAACTGATAAATTCGGCTTTTATTACCAAGAAGACACCTATTTGTGGATTCCCTGACACGTATTATAACTCTTTCTAATAGGCAACATCATTGCCGTGCGAACTGTAATCACTCTTTATTAAGCTTTTGTGGCCTCTGCATTCATTGTGATGAATACAGATCTGTCCATCTTTACCTTGGACACATCACAAACAAAATACCATGTAAATCTTGCTTCTCGTTGTGTGTTGGTTCGCTCCGTGTACTCACTGGTCTTTGAAGTAGGTCGTAGCGGGCAAACCTATTCAAGTGAATTTTCACGCTAGGCAAGAGATGGACACTTGGCAAGAGGAAAACTTTTAACAAAAGCCAATAAAAATGTTGTCTAAGAACAGGTCCTCATTTCTCTTAATATTTACTGGCTTCAGTCACACTTGATTTGGCAACAAACTGTACCTAGCAGAAACCCAAAACCCGAGATAGGATCGTGAGCACGCAGACCCAGGAGAAGTAACAGTAACTCACTGCATTTCCTGCTTCCTGACAATAAAACACCCACCGAGAACCGTCTTTAACCCTTCCGAGGGAGTCTCTCCGGACTGGTTTTCCATTTAGGGGAGTCTCTCTGTTTAGTTTTTCTTACTTCAAGCTAAGCCTTTTCTCTTTCTTACCTACTCATCAGTACAGGGAAAACACAGCTGTTTGTCATTGTTATGACTTTTTTTAACCTTACCCTCTAGAATGTAAGGATTCTAAAGATTAAGGGAGTCTAAAATTAGATGATAAATACATTTAGCGTACTTCATGGGCCGCCTGGAATATCCACAGCGCTCCACACATCACTGATTAAACTGGTGTCACAGGATGAAGAAGGGGTGGGGCCGTCCCTGGCCGTGACTCCCAGCCTCCCACTTGGTTTCTGTTACTGAAAGTGGCTATTTATACAAGCAGATGTTGAATCTTTGACGGTTGAAGACAAACTCTAGCACGCTTGCTTTCCAATGTCAACTGCCTTGATTGAGGAAGCAAAGTCGCTTTTGCAAAAACAGCCAGTGGAGGAGACGTGCATGATGGCAATGAGCAGGGAGTAAAAGCAGCCTGGCGGCTCCAAAAGGCTAAACACAGAGTAAGCAATACGTGAGCATTTCCACTCCTGGACGCACACCTGTGAGACCGGAAGACGCGCGCACAGACATGGATGACGCTTGAAAACAGGACGCTAAGAAACCAGATGCAAAAGGCCACCGACTCTAGGCTTCTGTTTCTATGAAATGTTCAGAATAAGAAAATCACAGAGACGGAAAGCTGATGGGTGCTTGCCAGGAGTTGGGGGAGGGGCGATGGACAGTGACTGCTAAGGGGCCCGGGGGTTTCTTCGTGGGGTGATGAAAATGTTCTGGAAGTGATGATGGTGATGTTTGCACAACTCTGTGAATATACGAAAAGCCATCGAATTGTACATTTTAAGTGGATAAACTGGATGGTTTGTGAACTGCATCTCAATAAACCTGTTGTCTTAATAATAATAATAAGCAAGGAGCTCCAGGTTATGTGATGATCTCTGCACGGCAGGCCCTGGCCAACTGCGGCAGGGACCACACGGCAGTGAAGCATTAGCCCGAAGACATCTGGGGCTAAGCTCCACCAGCCAGAAGTCCTCCTGGTGCCCAGGGCTTGCCCGGGGGCATGCATAGTGTAGACACCTCACTAAATAAACGAACATTACTGAAAGCAAAATAGCATGTGCTCTGAGGTCTGACTGGCTTCAAACCCAGATCTGTTATTTTTAGCTGTGTGGTGTTGGTCAGTTCCTTAATCTCTGTCTCAGTCTCTTCCTTTGTAAAATTAGAATGGAATAGTCCTTACGTCCTAGAGATATTTAGAGGCTTAAATATATAAGCTGAAATATACAAAGCCCTTAGATAGTCCCTGGTGCCCTTGAGGGGCTCTATGATTGCTGTTTTGAAGCAAGTCGAAATAATTTTGTTTTGAGATATTTCAGGGAATTTGTATATATCCCTCGAGATAGATGAAGACACACGAGTTCTATGGCACCACGAAGATTGATGACCAGTGACCTGACCCTAGCACAGACCCTAGCAATGGTCAGACGGAGGAGAATTTCCTAGGTAAAACCAACAGGACCTGCTCCTAAAGTGTATTTTGCAATTAAGAAAAAGCGCAGGGTAAAGAACGACTCTACGGTTTCGGGGCTTAGCGAGTGGGAGAGCGGTGTGCAATCTGGAATCAGCTGGGCGTGAGTTGCCCATTCGACGGGCCGGGGGGGAGGCCGGACCAGGTGGACAGATGGGGACCCATGAGTTCCAGGAGGAGGTGGGGCTGGAGAGAGACCCTGAGAGTCACCGCCTTTCTGCTGCTGTCCAGGACCCCAGGAGCCCCCACCCCACACACTAGCATGGAACTCGGGGCAAAAATGGATTCTACAAGAGTGAGAAGGCAGGTGAAAGCAATCTCCGGTGGCTTTCCATCACATGCAGTGCTCAGTCTACTGACCCGTTCTCTGTCCCCGCTTCAAGAACATGGTTCAGGGGTGCCTGAGGGGCTCAGTCGGTGAAGTGGTTAAGTGTCTGCCTTTGGCTCAGGTCATGATCTCAGGGTCCTGGGATAAAGCCCCACATCGGGCTCCCTGCTCAGCGGGGAGTCTGCTTCTCCCTCTGCCACTCCCCCTGCCTGTGCTCAATCTCTCTCTCTGTCAAATAAATTAAAATCTTATAGAAAAAGAGAACATGGTTTAATGCTCAACAAGAGGCTTGGGTTTTCTTTTTTTCTCGGTTTTTATGTTTCTTGGTACAAAAATCAAAGCACAAATCACAAAAGAAAACACAAAATCTTAAGGATTGCTCTCCTAAAAGAAAGTTGTTGGTCATCTAGGAATCTTAACTGAATACAGTAAAAGAACTTTCAAGACTTTTCAAAAATCCGTTTGTTCCTAGAGTGAAAACACCTCTGTAACGTCAGCAGACCTTACAGAGAAGGTGACTGGCAAGGTGTGTACCAGATTCTTCCGTCTTTGCCTGCAAACCAGAGTCCCTGTGTCTCTACCACAGGCCATGAGGTTTCCGGTCCCCAAATCAATGTTCCATCCAAAGTTCCTGCCTGGAGCCCAGTCCGGGCGGCCAGTGGAGCTTGTTTCGGAGGGTCTGTCCTGCTCCCCAGTGGACCAGCGTGCCAGGGGCTGGGACAAATGCCAGATGGGAAACCCTTTCCTGCCCAACCTAGGGTATGCAGCCAAGCCTCTGCCTCAGTCTCCCCTCCCAGCACACGGGTTCCTAACCCTGCTTCGAACCCCACACCACTTGGCTAGTGTCCCAGAACTGTAGTCAGCACTACAGGTTTTCAAGCCTCATTGCACACCAGTGTGCTTTGAGACTCACAACAACCCCGGGAGGTGTTGCTACCCTCACGGTCATGCGCTAAGCCCAGAAATGGGCGTGAGCTCGTGCAGGGAGCACAGTCGATGCTAAGGGATTGCCAAGTGAGCCGCATGGACCACACCCGCTATAGGAACCCAAGCAGTTCAAAGAGGCGAGAGGGAAGGAACGAGAAAAGAAGGCTTGGATTCTCCTTCCTACAAAGGAACATGAGCTCAGCTCTGTCGTTCTTCACATCAGTACACCCAGGGGTTAGGTTTCACCGACAGGACTTGCACCTTTCCAGAAGTGCAACCACATCATCAATCTCAAGCCCCCCTCTCTTCCTCTGCCAATTACAAGTTATCACAGAAACATGTGGACAAGTTTCAGCTGGCTCAGATTTCACTGAAAGAAACAGGCTTCTTGTATTTATCCCTTTATTTTTTTTTTAATTTTTTATTTATTTGACAGAGAGACACAGCGAGAGAGGGAACACCAGCAGGGGGAGTGGGAGAGGGAGAAGCAGGCTTCCCGCGGAGCAGGGAGCCCGATGTGGGGCTCGATCCCAGGACCCCGGGATCATGACCCGAGCCGAAGGCAGACGTTCAACGACTGAGCCACCCAGGTGCCCCTTTTTATTATCAATTAAATAAAATGACTTTCCAAATATTCGACAGACCTTGTGCGATTCCCAGAATAAACCCCACTTACTCAAGATGTTATTATCCTCTTTATATATTTATATATTGCCGGCTTTGTTTTGCTAACGTTTTGTTTAAAATGCTCGCATCTGTGTACATGAGGGGTATCAGCTGGAGATTTTCTTTTCTGATATTGGTTTGGTTTCGATATTTGGTGTATGCCGGTCTCAATGAGTTAGGAAGTATATCTTCTCCACCATTACATGAAAGAGCTTGTCGATGGTCAGTATTTTTTTTCCTTGAATGTTTAATAGAATTTACAGTGAAGCCACCTGGGCCTGGAGTTTTCTTTGGGAAGGTTTTCATTATAAACTCAATTTCTTTCATTCATCTAGGGCTATTCCGGTCTTCTGGTTTCCCAGTGTCCGTTTTAGAAATTATATGTTTCGGAGAAACTGTCCATTTCAGACAAGTTGTCCTTTGACTTAACACATGATCAAATTCTTATCAATGCTCTCTGTGTGTTCAGACAGCTTTTCAGTATGTGAGCTGTTTCTGGACACCTTGCTCTCCAGAAATGTCGCACTAATTTCCTCTGTGAGCTCCCATTTCCGTGGGATTATCGGTTTCTGGCTGTGGGAAGGGTGAAGGCCCCCATCTCAGTTTGGCCTTCTTGCTGAGTTTAGAAACTGGGAAGGAATTGAGGCACCTGAGGGCGGGGTGCTCAGGGATGAAGTCTGGGCTCAGCCACTCTCATCGATCAGCCTCATCGTGGATCTCCCTCTCGGAATCGTCTCAGCAATTCAGCATCAGGCTCTGCAGATTTCTGGGGGCTGCTGCTGTGTCTGTATGTTTCTAGGGTCTGGTCTGGACAGACTGAGAGGGAGGATCTTTCAGGAGCTGGTCAGGCTGACTCTGCATCTTGGTAGTGACTTCTCGTCTGTGTTGGCATCCAGCATCAGTTCCACATTAACTGATTCAACAGCTTTTGTTGAGCATCTACTTGACCCAGGTATCACATCAGCGAACAAAACAAAAGCTCCTGCCCTTAGGGAGCTTCCAAGGAAGACAGGCAATAAGCAGTATACATAACAAGTGCTTAAATTACATAGTGTGTTAGGGGACCCATGGGTGGCTCAGTTGGTTAAGCGTCCACCTCTTGATACTTGCTCAGGTCATGGTCCCAGGGTCCTGGGATCGCGCTCAGCGGGGAGTCTGCTTCTCCCTCTTCCTCTGCCCCTCCCCCTGCTTGTGCTTGCTCTCTCTGTCCCAAATAAATCAATAAAATCTTTAAATAAATTATATAGTGTGTTAAAAGATGATAAATTCTAAGGAAAAAAATAATTGTAGAGCAGTGTCAATGGATTGGGACTAGGGGGTTAGGGGGAAAGTTTGTAATTTTAAGTCTGATAAGCCAGGGAAAGCCTCACTGAAAAGGTACAAATTAACTAGTATTTTCATGAAAAAAACAAACCCATTTCTTATTTAAAAATTAAACGAAATGCATACTTGTATTACACTTCACAGTGATAAATCGAGAAAAGATTTAGCTTTTTTTCATAAAGTCACAATTATTAAACCGTTCTGATTTGCCAAAGACTTAGCGTTATTATGTGAACTTAGTTCTTAAGATGTTTCTGAGTGTACAGTCCCTGTATTTAAAAAAGGATTTTTTTAAAAAAATTAGTACTTTTACCATATTAAAAATTCACTTATTTTCTGTGAATTGTGGGAATATTGGAATTATATAAGTGCTTATTTACTTCTACAAAAATAATCAGAACAGAGCTTCTTTAATTAGAAGACATTATGGATCTAGAGGGTATTATGCTAAGCGAAATAAGACAGAGAAAAACGAATACCATATGATCTCACTCATGTGCAAAATTTAAGAAACAAAACAGGTGAACATAGGGGAAGGGAAGGGAAAATAAAATAGATAAAAACAGAGTGGAAGGCAAACTATAAGAGACCCTCAACGTTAGAGAACAAACTGAGGGTGGGTGGAGGGAGGTGGGTGGGGGATGGGCTGGATGGGGGATGGGCATTAAGGAGGCACTTGTGATGAGCCCTGGGTGTTATATGTAGGGGAGGAATCACTAAATCCTACTCCTGAAACCAATACTACAGTACATGTAAACTAACTTGAATTTAAATAAAATTTTAAAAAATAATAATAGAAGACATTATAATCAAACTCCTTAATACCCTCCAATATTAATGCCTTCCAGAACTTGTAAAACATTTCCCACTCTCACAATTAAAGGTAGAGCCTTTTTTTAGTTCAGACACAAACACATACAGACTCATAAGCAACCACAGAGCTTATAGTTTCAGTCTCACATTTCAGCCAAGAGTCAAGAATAAACACAGAAATACAAAAATTAACTGGTCTACACCTCAGAGCTATTCTCTTTCCAAATGGGCACAAAATTCTGTACTGATTTGAGGTCACAAATTGATGAACAGACAGACAACCAAAAAAGACTAATCAACCAGATTCTATGTTGTTTCTCATCCAACAGAGAATTCATCTCTACCATCTAGTTGACCAAATGGTTATGCTATAAAACCAAATTCCGGATCATTGATGCAACAAATTGAAAATAAGTTCTTGACTATGCAAATCAGAAAGAAAAACAAAACACAGTAGAGAGAGACGAAAAGCCATAGAAACAGAGTGTAAGCAAAGCTAAAGTTCTGTTGTTACTTGGAACTCACTCAGGAAGTCAAGAAAGGATGTGCCCGGTTGAGCAAACATGAGTGAGCTACTCAGGAAACACAGTTTACTTGACACTTTGTCAAGAAAACTTTATCAAGAAACCTCAGACTTCTTGGTGGAACCTCCAATATTACTAAACTATAATTTAGTGATTCTCAAACATAAAATGAACATGTGTCAAAGAATTTATTTATTCAATTAATTAATGGGGGTACTAGTAAGAGATATTGGAGAACACATATGTGCAACTAGTAATGCTAACATGATCGTGCTAATAAATGCAAAACTGGTTAATATCATAAAATATAATTTTTGCATTTTAATATCTTATCTCTATGGGACGACATGCCTTTGCCTTTCTATGGACAAGATTGTTTGTGTCACTGTGGACAGGAAGAACGTGCATTGTTACTAGTTTTCTGCAAGCTGTAAAACAGCCCAGCGTGTCCAAGAGGGTCAAGAACGAAACAGCACCGAATACTCCTGTTGGATCAGCTAGACTGCACTCAGCCCTATTTCAAAGAAACAACACTCAGTGCTCTCTCTTTTTGACCCATTTCCAAGTCTGATCGTTGTTCCTGAAATGTCAAATAAATAACAGAAATGAAATTTCCCACCTGAGTTTATTCAGTCCTATAGAATTAATTCTTTGTCCCGCTGATCTTAGGCCAGCAGTCGGCTTCCCTATGTCTGCCTGGGCTAAGAAAAGTCTGCACTGCTACGTTACCCACATTCAGTTAGCTAACGGCTAACGTTATTTGAAAGTTAATTCTAATATTAGTTCCTAAGATTATGGTAGGACTTTGTATTTAATTTTTTCATTTCTTTTTGAGGTTATTTTTACAAATAAAAACAACATATCTAAAGTGAAAATTAATTCAAAGATGGCCCTCTAAGTCAAAACACCAGTTTCTCCTCCCATTTTCCCAGACACTGTTCTTCAGAAAGTCGGTTAGAGGCTAGAGCTCCTGGAAGGCAGGACATTTGAGGGAAGGGACACTTCCTGCAGCAGAGCCGCTGAGGACAGCCGATGGTGCCAGGGTCGTTCATCCGAGCAGCTGAACGCAGTGATGGGCATCCGGCAGCCACTGCTGCTTCGGATCCGGGGCAAAGCCACAGCCCCAGGCCTCCAGGCCAGGACCTGCAGCCCCTCCCTTACCTGTATGCACCCAGAAACCGGCCCCCAAACCCACACCCGAGAGACACCGGAGAGAAGCCTATTCCTGAGGCAGTACAATACCGAACTAATGGGATAAATGAAAAATTTTTATCACGTATTTTTGGGTACAACCAGTTTTATCCAAAGCATAAGAATCCCTTGGCTTTGAAATTTTCACCTTTGAGGTTAAAGCTTTCTGCAAGCACAAATGTCCGAGGACTTGTCTTTGCTGTTTTGCTAAAGCGCAGACTTGGGACGCTCGCATCATGAGGATGGTGAGCTCAAGAGAAATGCTTGATCAGTGCGTCCTGTGGGCCACTGGACATGGACGTTATAGCGTGGCTTCCTCGGGTCCTCCACTACCCACCGTACGCTGCGCGCTCCCCGGAGCAGAAAAATACACACAGCATACAGGAAATTCTCCTTGCCATCCAAGAATATTCATTCTTATTAGATAGACAAGATCCCGTAAATAAGGCGAGCAACAACACCAGAGATGCCCCAGCCAGGAGCTGAAGGAGTTCTATAAGAAAATGCCAGAAAAATTAAGGGCCCATGAATAATTATGGAGGGGTGGGGTTTTGAATCCCAGCCTGACATATAGGATCAGGGCAGATAGGAAAGCAAGAGTGGGCATTCCAGAAAACAGGGACGTTGGACCAGAAAGACAGGAACAGCACTAGAGTGGTGTTTGGTGTAGAACACCCTTCGGTGGCCAAACTGGATTGAATAAAAAACAATTTTTTTCACAGGAAAAAGAGTAAAATAATAGGGAGTGTATTATACATTATGCCAGGCGTTTTTGCCTCATTATCATTTTTTAAATGAATCTTTGTGAGGAAAAGATCACTATTATCCCCATTTTACAGACAAGTGCACAAATAAGACTCAGGAGGTGAAGTGACCCCACCAGCCGAGGTTACACCCGAATCTCCCGACTCTCCTCTGACAGTATCAGTACTTTCTCTGACTGTACTCACAGGGAAGGCAAGCCTGAGGCCGTCCCCCAAGAGCAGGTGCATGTTTGAACAAGGACTGGGGATGGAGCTCCCCACCCAGCACTGAGTAAACGCTAAATAAATATTCATGACACGGAGAATACACTTATAAACAAATAAGCAGAGAATACGCTCTGGGAAGAGAAGTGGCTTAAATAGACAATAAAGAGAAAATTCTGTAACTCTTTAAGAGAAATGAGAGGTGTTCAGACTGTTACATGGGGCTTCCATTGTGAAGGATCCTGAAAATCAAGCCGAAGAAGTCGACTTTAGTCAGTAATTTAAAAATGCTGGTTACACAATGGGATTTTTTTTTTTTAATGGAGCTTCAGAGTCAAGGAAGTATTTACATGGTGGTTGGTTGGAAGGTCGGGAAAGGTGCTTCCTGGTGAAATCTGAAACCAGCCCCAGACACCAGGGCACCAGGGCAGGGACTGACCTGGAGGGGGTGGGGGGGATGGGCTGCAGACAGACTGTGGGGGGACACCAGAAGGACACTCCCCTGCAGACTCGTCCTGGGCGCCCAGCACGTGTCCGTACCTGCACCTGCCGCGGGGACGGGAAGGTTCACCACCAGCCCTCAGCTGGGCTCAGTCCTCAGAAGCCAGCTGGTGGGATGGACACCTCCAGATGGGGGCCCAGGCTGGGCAGGGGGTGAGGGGCCTGGGGGTGCCCAGATGGAGCTCGGGGGTCACCAAGGGGTCATGTCCTCTCCATGACCTTCCCAACAATGGTGTCAACTGTTACTGTTGCAAACTGAAAGCAACAATCTATGCCCCCCACCGCCCCCGGGGAAGAGCAGACTTCTGTGTCTAGACGAGGAGGAGGACAAGGGAAAGAAGAAGAGGAGAAGCAGCATGTGACCAACCCCTTGCTTGTCCTCGGAAGACACCGTTACACACAGATCCAACAGGCACAGAACTGCCC
>NW_027397081.1:827661-892897 GCF_003265705.2 Callorhinus ursinus | reverse complement strand
GTTACACACAGATCCAACAGGCACAGAACTACTCTGAGAGAGACACCATTACAGACAGATCCAAAAGGCACAGAATTACTCTGAGAAATTGCTTATGGAAGCTGTAAATGCTTGCTGGCGGATGTCGTGGACTCAGGGTCTCATCCGGGGAGCAAGCAGCTTACACACACAGGCGCTGCTCCGTGGACCACATTTTGGGAGGGCCTGGTCCCCAGGACGTAGCCTTCCCAACCCACGTGCCTTAAATGCAAACTTTTTATCATGTGAAAAATATCATTCGGCTGGTTTCCAAACTGAAGATGCCATAACTAAAAGTCACCTGTAAAGTGTGTGCATAAGTATTACATTTATATGTTATGTATTTATATACATATTACATTCCTATATTATTTACACTTACGTGTTATATACTTATATACAATAACTAAAAGCAGATTACAGAGGAGGTATAAAGAAAGAAGGGAATTGAGAACAAAGTAGAATTGGCTGACAATTTCATAATTATACCGAAAATTATTTCAACAGGCCTTATTTATGGGAGATTGCAACCAACTATAGAAATTCTACTGAGGAGAGAATAAAAGACCATTGAGTTAAATTTCACCAAATGAGAGTTTGATTCTTATGCAGGTAAGAGTGTCCTTGACAGTGAAATTTCAGGGTAATACCTGTCATGCCAAGAACCCATGCCTAGTGGCCCAGCATCATGGGACCTGCCCTTGTCTATTTAGGGATGTCAGCCAATTCCTACCCAAGATTTAATTATTCTTCTAATGACAGAGCCCCAAATTCCAAAACACGACTACATGACTAACCTGGCCATGTTGTGCCAAGAACTGCGGGCCTGTGAAGCTCGAGCATTTGAGTACCAACAAGCACCAAACCACAGAACTATTAAAATACAGTACAGACAGTCCCCAAGTTATAACTGGGTTGTAAGTCAAAACTTTGTCAGTTGGCTGTTCAGAACTCAGACCATATTTCCCATGACGGTGGTCTGAGACATTAACAAAGACAAGGTGGTGTAGACCCAAGGGTAGAATTGTTGGGGCACCAGCTGTGCATATGTTCGGCTTTGGCATACAGCCCCAAGCACCCTCGGAAATCAGGTGTCCTAATGGACACTCCCCCCAGCAGTGTGTGAGATCCAGTGGGCGATCATTTCTACTGAGCATCTAGTATGTGTTTACAGGTGTTTCCTTTGATCTTCACAGCAACTCAGGGCACTGGGTACCACTGGTGTCTCTGTTCTCAGGCTAAGTGAACCTTAAGAGCCAGGAGTGCAGCCCATGACGGACGCTCTGAGCCACGAAGCCTTCCCTGAGAAAGACTGCAGGGCCCACGGACGCACACAGGAACACACCCTCCCATAACACCCTGAACAGAGAGAGCTGCCGCCGGTCCTGGGCTCCCGGCAGCTGTCAGCAGGCCGATGGGGACAGACGGCGTCTGCAGGAGGGCGTTGGCGTGGGAAGATGGTGCGGGGATTCGGGCGGAGGAGCCACGGCTCCGGCCGGGCGGGGAGGTGGAGGGCTCTGACTTGGAGACGGTTGCACCCTTAGCCGCCAGCCGCTGGTTTTCTGGCACGCTCCCCAGAATAACATGGACCCCGGGGCTTTGGATGAAAGAGTGGTTTCACGCAGGCTCCACCTGTCCCCAGAGACGTTATTGCGATCTCTTCCTGGGACTGCACCCTTTGCTGTCTGGCCCTGTTCGTTGTTTGTGCGGGGGACTTTCTTCCTGTCTTCCTCCCTCCGGTGCCGGTGGGTCCTCCTCGCGGGCGCCTGGGAGCTCCTGGGCCGGGGGGCAGGCTCTTTGAGGACCGCGGCCGGGGTGGGGGGCCGAAGGTGAAGCCGGGCAGGGCGCCAGAGCCTCTGGCTGGCCGGCCAGCTCCCCGTGGCGTACAGATCATGGAGGTCCCCCCCCCCAGCACAGCTCCCGGAGTCCGCGCAGGGGGCAGAGCCCCGGAGACAGTGTGCCTCTGTGAGACCCACGGGGGCCTGGCCTTCCTCACGGGGTGGGCACCCCGAGCCAGCCAAGCCGGCCGCGATTCAGCCCAAGGGTCTCCAAGTCGGCAGCCCTGGGGTCCTATTTTTCTCAAACACCCGAACAGGAAAATAAGAGCCCCCGGGCCCCGTCTGCCTCCCCGCCCCCGCTCTGCCCTGCCCTCCCCGGGCCCCGGCGGACCGCAGCGCCGCTCCGCCCTCCGAGGACCGCCGCGCCCCGGCAGGCCGACCACCTCCTCCGCCGCTCCGCCCTCCGAGGACCGCCGCGCCCCGGCAGGCCGACCACCCCCTCCGCCGCTCCGCCCTCCGAGGACCGCCGCGCCCCGGCAGGCCGACCACCYCCTCCGCCTCTTCCCCGTCCGCAGCGTCTCCTGTGCGCGCTCCTCCCGGAGCCTCGCCGCGGGCGCCTGGGGCCGGCCACGCTCCGGGCCGGCTGTCCTCGTCCGCAGGGCGCAGCGCCCTGCCCGCGCCGGGCCGTCCCAGCCGCACGGAGGAGCGGGTTGATGGCAGCCCGACAGGGAAGACAGGAGCGCACGAGGGAGAGCCGCACTTCACTGTCCGAGCCCCCGGTCCCTGGGGCTCACCGGCGTCTCTCCCGCCGCTTCTCTGCTCGGGCCCTCACCTCCCTCCCGCCCGCACCCTCCCTTTGTCCGCTTCCCCAGATCCAGAGGCCCTTGAACACACTTTGGGGACCACCAGGAAACACAGGGACGCCCATGACTTTATCACACAGGTCGATTTCACTTCTTTGACCTCTGTTCCCAATTCCTGGACCCTGACTTTCATGATCAAAACGCCATTAATGATGTTCGACACAGGAAACTGTGCCCCCCAGGCTTCCAGCCTCAGCAGGCGTCGGATCTCGGAAACCATTTTCCACAACCAGAGTCCCCAGTCCGGTGTCTTCGCTCCCCGTGAAAGCACCTGTCTTGTCCTACACCAGGAGTCTGTAGGCTGAAGGGGAGCCGGCGGCTCTGCCCCCTCACCGGGCAACCGTCAGAGCTGGGCCTCTGTTCTCCTGGCTCCAGGGTAAAAGTACTTCTCACAGGCCCCGTTCCCTAGACGGGAATCACGTGTCCTGCGTGGTTTAAGGACTGGACCTACCGGAGAAGGCAAGCAATTCTTCTCCCCTATTCCCCCTGGGAAAGTAAAACGCCTCTGGATTGTGGAGCCAACACAAAAGAGGCAGCAAACACACGGAGTTAAACTGAGTGACAAACTCTTGTCACAAACAGAAGAATAGGCTTGAGATGGAAAACACGTTTCCAACGTCCAGATATATGATGTTCACATGAGAGACATTTAGGCCCTCTTTCCCGTGGTCCTTGTGAAAGAACCCTTTTTGTTCTAGTCTGCGCCAAGGCTTGATGCTCAGAACAGCCCTGGGAGGAGGGCTTGTTTCTCTCAGCCGACGAGAGGCCCCACAGAGGCCCACAGAGCCTGAGTTTCTCCCAGGAAGTGTGCCAGAAGAATGAGGACACGCGGCGCAGCGGGGAGCCTCCCTCCCCCTCTGCCCTTTCCCCACTCATGCTCTCTCTCTCAAAAGGAATAAGTTAATCTTTAAAAATAATAATATTTTTTCTTTCAATTTATGTTTATTTTTTCAAATAGCTTCTGAGTTTTGGGAACATAAATAATTTTTAAGTTGATCTGGACCTAACTACTTCATCAGTAGGACTGCTGGACATCTCTTTTGGTCCAAAGGCACTTCAAAAAAAATTACTGAGACCCAGGAAACCAGAAACAAGAAAGTTTTAAAACTTCTCTATTAACCCACTTTACAGGTGAGAAAACAGGCCCAGGGACGCTAAGTAAGCTGTCCAAGGTGATAAAGCTGAGATTTGGATTGATGAGTTTCTGGGTCCAGAGTCCGTGGGCCTCCCAGCTCCGTCGACACCAAGGAACCGAGGGGTCAGACTTGGTCTCTGCCCCAAGCGGCTCGTGAACTCTGTCCTGACGGCTACACCAACCCTTCCAGCATCACGGCGCCCACCCCCATGATCTGTAACTCTCCCGGAACCTCCGTGCTCTTTCCCCTGGATGTTCTCTGGCTTGTCGCACACTCCAGACCCAGGTCCCCAGGGAGAAAGACTATCCCCGGTACAGAGTAACTCTGCTTGGAATGCACAGAGGCGTGATGTCAGCTCAGGCCGGGCTGTGACCAGACACGGGATGTGGGAAATTCAGAACGAAGGAGGCCCGCGAATATGAGCATGAAACCCGTGGTGGGGTTTCATAGTAACCACAGGAATCTTGCTGACTAGGGAGATTCTGAGACCAGAATGACCAGCCTAAGACCCGATGTTGGAATTACTTCCAAGGAATATAGTAAACATCAGAGAAGTCTTTCCTTTGCCACAAGTGAGTGCAACTTCTTCAGAACAAAGTCTTTCCTTTGCCACAAGTGAGTGCAACTTCTTCAGAACAAAGTCTTTCCTTTGCCACAAGTGAGTGCAACTTCTTCAGAACAAACAAAGGAAGAGGAAAACCCTAAGTATCACACACACAGAAGAGCAGTGGCATGGTGTCTAATTTAATTGTGATTTACATCAAGAGGAAAGGAGGACAAACATAATGAAATGCAAATTACCAAAAACAGCAGCTGTTAAACCTGAGGGGAGCCTGGGGACCTTCCTAGGTATTGCTGTACTCCCCAGGGCCTTCTCCTCTCTCGGTGCTTCACCAACTGTGAGCGGGTTGAACTGAATCAAATTATTGCACATGAAGCTAAATACCAGAGTGACTTTGAAAATTGTACCATGAGCCAAAACAAAACTCCTAACTAGGGTTCTTCCCTTTAAAAAAAAAAAAAAAAAAAATCGACCACCATTAGCAGGTGAATTTTATGGTATGTAAAGTGTAGCTCAATAAAGCTGTTTTTGAATAAAACTATTAATATCTACAAGGCTGTCTTAAAAATCACACAGGTGATAGTTTAGAAATCTATGTCCATCTTGTAGAAAATTACTTATACTCCTTTCACATTTCTTATGACAGTTTTAAATTTCTCCAAGATACGTGAGTAACGTGTTCATTCCTAAGCATGCTTACAGAATCTTCAAAGATGCAGGAGAATTGAGAAGGCAGTTTGATTAATAATGAAGAGCATCGGTTTTGGAGTCAGACTGGGTCAAAAACTTGGCTTTATCTCTTACTCGCGAGGCACTTAAAACCTTTGTGCCTCACTTTTGTCATCTGTGAAACGGAGACAATGATGAACAGTGGTTCCAGGAGTGTCATAACAGTGACAGTGGTTCCAGGAGCATCTAGGGCTGCCATCTACACGTGCTGCACCCCTCACCTGCAGGGGAGACGGCCCAAGACCCCCAGTGCACACCTGAGACCACAGGTAGGACCGAATCCTACAGATCAGGTGTTTCTTCCTACACGTACACACCTATGATGAAGTTTAACTTGTAAATTAGGCTCAGTAGGAGATTAACAGCAGTAACTAATAACAAAATAGAACGACGGTATCAACGTGCTGAATCAGGCACCTGCGGACCCCCAGCCCCAGCAGCAGGAGGAGGATCGTCTGCTTCGGGTCACTGGAAGTCCCAAGAGCCACGCCACTGTAAAGGGAGGACTGCTGGGCATCCCACGTGGTCCTCACAACAACCCCATTCCTTAGGGGCCACTTCTATTTACATTTTGCTGGTGAGGATGGAAGTAACGGTTTTCAGGTTACAGTCAGATAGTCTGTGAGCTGAGGTACACAGTGTGAACTCGGGAATAATGTCGTTTGAGAGATGCTGCCTCCTAACTTCCTCACAGGCTTGTCGAGAGTCAGGAAAGAAAATGAGCAAAGCTGCAGAACAGGGCCTGAAACGTGCAACAAATGTTTTAGCTATTGTTATGAGGTAAAAAGCGAAAATTTCCCTCTACCTGTATCCCACTGCCCTCCCCTCCCCAAAAGAAACCACTATTAAACATGTTTTTTCTTTTGGGCGCCTGGGTGGCTCAGTTGGTTAAGCGACTGCCTTCGGCTCAGGTCATGATCCTGGAGTCCCGGGATCGAGTCCCACATCGGGCTCCCTGCTCGGCGGGGAGTCTGCTTCTCCCTCTGACCCTCTTCCCTCTCGAGCTCTCTATCTCTCATTCTCTCTCTCTCAAATAAATAAATAAAATCTAAAAAAAAAACATGTTTTTTCTTTAAATATATATTTATTTCTGTAACTGGAATGTATGTAAATACTAACCATATTGCTCAGCTACTTGCTTTTAAGTTACCTGTATGTCTTTGCGTATTTGGAGACATTTCCATGACAGTGTATAAAGATCATTTAATTTAGGATAAAGATGACAGTTTAATTCAGTGGGAAAGATGAATTAGTTAATTAATGGCATTAGGATGACCAGTTATCTTTTCTTCCACATGGTTCTGTTCAGCGTATATTGGGTCCAGTGGCCTGCACCCCACAAAATATCCCGTCCCACATGAATGGCAAGCTACTGCACCTTCCAACTCCTGCCACCAAGAAAAAAGAACAACAATCTTTAGATTTGGGGGATAGCGGGTATCATTCTGACCTATTTGGAAGAATGACAAGGCTGCCAAGGTTTAAATAGGGTCAGATTTAAATAGAGGGATAATTTTATTACAGATTCACGCCTATAATACCTATCAAGCCCCCAAAAGCGGCAGTGCAGACCCCTGGGACTCTGGAGCAAGATACCTGTTCACTGCAGGAAACACGCCTGGGATGGCCCCACCTGGTCCAGAGAGCATGCGTTCCATGAACGTGGCCAGAACCTTGGCGTCCACCAACGCCTTTCCCCCAGCTCATACTTATAATCTTGTGGGGTTCTCTGTGAGTTCTGTAGGGGAAGAAAGAAAACTTCCTCTAGACTCCTGGGTTCTCCAGGTGGGGCCTATAAATTAGACTCACAAAAGACAGATGAAGGAGAAAACCAGAAGTCTATTAACATGTGTGTCATGCAGACACATGGCGGCACCGGCTGAGAAGTCAGGAGTGGTTAGAACCGGGGTTTATATCACATCTTAATAAAAAAAAAATACATTTTCAGAGAAGAAACAAGACAAAGGAAAAGAAATCTGAGTTTCTAGGGGCAGCGCATTGGGGGAAGGTAAATATATCAGGGGACCAATGGAAGAAATAATCTAGTTAGTAAAGTTTAGCATGTACATTCCTCTGGGGCCCCTCTAGGCTGGTAAGGGTCTAGCTAGCGGTGTCCTGGGTGGTTACCTTCTGTCCTTCCGGGAAGAGAGGGAAGGGGCGGGAGGTTACAGGTATACGGCCTGCTTTTAGGCAACGAGGGGGAGGGCTTCTTCTGAGTTGCCTGCGGCTCAAAATAATCCTTATGCCAAAGTGACACACTCTGGGGAGGCGTACTCTCTCTCCTTCACAAACTGAAGAGGAGGAAAAATTGGTGTCTGGATTACTGACGGTCGCCTCACATGGGGACGACTTGGAAAGACAGTCGTGAAAGTACTTCCAGTAAGCAGAGCCCTGAGCACATTTGGTGCTGATGTCGATGATGATAAGCAGACGTTCACTCAGCCTGTGGAAAGGAAAGCAAGAATAGACATAAAGCTCTGGGCTATCACAAGTCGCCTGACTGGTTCCTCAGGGTCTGGAAGGAGCATGACAGACAGAAGAGATCAGAGACAGGGAGGCCTGGGAAAGTTCCCTGAACGAACATGCACATGCGCAGGTGAGCACACCGTGGGGGATCTTTGTGTCTCACCTGAGTGCCCACAGGAGAACTCGCACTGAGGGGGAAGCACTGAGCACCTGTGCGGATGGGCTGACGCATCCAGGGGCGGTCAACCAGCTTCTGCCCGTAAACATGACGGGCCCACGAGCCCCAGGGCCGGGTCATGGCCACGGGGGCTGCTCATGAGCCCGACTCCCCCCGATCTAGCTACTCTGCTGCAGGTCTGACTTGTCAGTATTGAATGCAGAATCTGAGCCCCCAGGACGGGACCGTTTCTCAAGGGGACCAACGAGTCACTTGTGACATGTTGATTAAATCACAGGTTGAAGGTATGAATCGGTCTTCATGGCACCACCAAGCTGGGCTAACTGTTCCTCCGCCCCACTCCTCAGCATCTCAGCAAACACCGTATCATCGTGCAGACCATGTAGCATTCTAATTTTGTGTGTCTATTTCAACGAAGCTACCCACTTCTTGAGGGCAGATTCCAGGGGTCACTCTTCATGGGTTCCCTAGCCTTAGCACCGGGCCCGACCACACACCATAGGCTTTATAAATACCTGGTAAATAAATGAATAAGTAAAAAACTCACCCAAACACCGCAGTGAGGAATACTAAGGGCCATAAGTACGGCAGTGCCCGTGGGTTTGGAGAGTCTTGCGGTGTTGGCCCTAGTTAGAGTCAGCACACCAACATTAGGGAGCTTTTGGTAACCACACTGGGATCAGGGTGGAAAGAGAATCGGACCAGACAGTAATTCAGTTGGTGAAACCATTTGATTACCTGTTCAGTATTAATAACTGTGATGATCACAATGACACAAAAACCTGGTATTAGAAGCCCGTCATGTGGCTTCCAGCCCACGGCCTAGCACAGGGGCTGGTGTGGAACAAACAGGCTACGTGTGTCTGCAGAATGGGTGTGAACTGATGAAAGGCAGCACGGGCAACTGAAAGGACTGGGTGACAGACGGGCAGGCCTGGCTTCAACCCCAGCTCTACCACCCGTTACCGATGGACCTTTGAAACTCAGAGAGAGAGAACAACAGCTTTCTGAATGATTTGGTGGAAAGCCTCAGAAAACCGACCCAAACAAGCACATTCAAAAACCAACCAGCCCACATATATATGGGGAATTTTATCGGCTCATGTAGCTCGGAAATTCAAGTAGTGAGAGCCCCTTCAGCTCTGGCCCAATCTAAGGAATCAAGTGGTACGACTGGAAATCTGAGGCCGTCTGCTCAGTTCTGTTCTCAGGCAAGGGTTCTCCGTGGCATAGCAAGACAGCCATTAGCTGCTGCAAGCTTGCACATTCTAGGACGCTCTCAACAGTTGCGTGCCTCAAGCCCAGAAAAGGCTCTTCACACCTACTTCTGGGGTCGCCTGACCACTCCTGGACCACTTGTATCCGAACCCTGCGGAGGGGCAGGGGTCTGTCAAAGCACAGGAAGGACCCGGGAAGTAGGAGAGGCACGGTTCACAGAAGGAAAAACCGCCAAGCAGACCAAAAAGTTAACAACCTCACACTAAAATTGTCTGTCGGCACTGATGTGATCATTAACAGCAAAATCGCCTGTAAAGCATTTACTAAGTAGGAAAAGGCATTCAACAAATAGAAGCTATTATTACTAAAGCTGTTAAGGGGAACAGAGTTCAGAGTAACTATAAGAATTATACATTCAATTTGAATTGTATCCTTATTAAGTGCCAAAAAAACCCCTCTTCTTTTTAAATGTTGAATTTTTGTGTGTCATACTGCCCTAATTTAGGAAACAGAAAATTGCACCATTCTCCCTGAACACCAAGGAGAACCTGGGAGCTACAGGCTCTGAACGTTCAGTTAGACCGTGAGGCCTTGGGAACACAACCACCGACATATTTGATAGCATTAGCCAATTGGCTCACATAGTTAGCATTCCTCTCTTGCTCGTTTGCTGATTTAAAAGAGAGAGAGAGAGAGAGAGAGGCTAAATGCAATTTGCTATACAGGGCTGGACCCTGGAACAGAAAAGAACATAAGTGCAAAAACTAGTGGAATCCAATTAAAGTCTGCAGATTAGTTAGTAGTGACATGCCAATGGTAACGTATGTCGCCTTGATAAATGAATTGCGGTCAGGTAAAACGTAAAGGTTCGAGGAAGCTGACTACAGCGTATTCAGGAACTCTCTGTCCTATCTTTGGACTCTTTCTGTAAATACAAAATTATTTTGAGCAAAAAAGCTTTTTTTAAGGCAAATGTCAAAAGAACAAAATACTTGGAGGACCTCCAAAGAGGAACACGCAGAAAAAAAGACCCGTCCCTGCTCTCGAGGACCTCACTGTCCTATTGAGATGGGAAATAACCTAGAAATACTTGATGAACCAGTGTTTCATCCCATGACAGCAGCAGTGTTACACAATGACTGGGAGGACAGACGGCCTGTGCCTTCCACGGACCAGCTGTGTGATCCTGGCTAAGGTATTTAGACTCTGCACCTCAGTGACTTCCTCTGTGGAAGGGGATGATGATACCACTTACCCACCACTGGGCTGTTCTGAGGACTTAATGATACATAAAACAGCACAGAGCCGACAACATGGTGAACTTTATAAGAACGCTGACTATTATGATTATATTGTACAAAAATATATAGCACTTGCTAAGGGAAGCAGAAAAGCCTAGAGCAATCAGTTTCAACAATATCGATGATTGGAACTTAAAAATAATTCAAAGACCAATTGTTGGGCTCTTATTATGTGTCAAGCGTGGTTTTAAATGTGCCATGTGTATTATTTCATTCACTGCTCAAAATCATCCCATGAACTAGTGCATCAGTTGGGATTCAGTTGAGAATGACAGGATTTGCCTTCGCCAGTTTTAGAAGAAAGGAAATACGGGGAATTACCTGTTCACAAAAATCATGGAAAGGCCAGACCTCCGAGAAAGACTCCCAGAACAACACCATAAACTGACCAAAGAAACCACTCCTTCCACGGCCTGGAGCCTGGGAGTCAGCAAGTTACTCTGCATCCGTGGTCCTGGGATGCCCCCGGCTGAACTTCTCCCCACGCATCCGGGAGCCACAGTCTACATCATGCCCATAGAACCACAGAAGTGAAGTGTAAATTGTGGTAACATTCACTGAAATAAGAAACACAGAGGAGAAGGAAACTGGTGAGCAAAAAATCATAACTTCCATGTAGGATGGGTAGTTCCTATGGAACATCCAAACGGACATTCCTAGAAGGCAACAGGAAATACAGATTTAAAGGGGACAGATTTAGAACAAATTTAGGCCAGGGAATGAGGTCAGTGCTTTACAAACATGTCCTTTATTCCAACAGCAACTAAGTGATGAGATATTATTATCTCCAAGAAAATGAGGTTTAGAGACGTTTGTGCAGGTCTGCGGTCACACAGCTAATCGGAATCAGCCAGAATTCAAGGAGGGGATGCGACCGTGTCAACACTGGACAAGCCAGGAACTGATCATGGAATGGACAGTAGGTGAAACTCTGAAATCAATAAGATCGCCCAGGGCACATTCATACACGAGAAAGAAAGGGACAGAACCTTGAGGATTGCCAGGGGTCAGGAGATGGACGGGGGCGGGGGGCGGTGAATAAGAAAACAGGGAGCACAGTAGGAGAGAAAGCGGGATCTAGGGTGTCTTTGCCTCCAAGTGATTAAATCCCATAAGGACCAAGAAGAGTCCTCCAGATGGAGCAACAGAGGCCCCTATGATACCCTGCTGTTACAGATTTATACTTTCATGTGTAAGATGGTCCCATTCTGTCTCCCCACAAGATGCTTGAGGTCAGAGTAGATGTCTGTTCACTCCTTTACCCCTAACACCCAGCTCAGATAACGGATAAATTAATGTTTTTGTTGCATGAATGAATAAATCTGGGGATATAGGAGCGCCTGGGGGGCTCAGTCAGTTAAGCGTCTGCCTTCGGCTCAGGTCATGATCTCAGGGTCCTGGGATTGGGTCCCGCATCCGTCTCCCTGCTCAGCGGGGAGTCTGCTTCTCCCTCTGCCCCTTGCCTCTCCACCCCATCCCCCCCTTGTGCTCTCTCTCGCTCTTTCTCTCTCAAATAAATAAATTTTTAAAACTTTTTAAAAATTTTTTTAAAAATTAAGAAAAAATCTGGGGATATACTTTTTTTTAAAGATTTTAAGTAATCTCTACACCCAACATGGGGCTTGAACTCACAACCCCAAGATTAAGAATCCCATGCTCCACCAACTGAGCCAGCCAGGTGCCCCATAGATATATACTTCTTAATGGGGCTGAATCCATCCAGCTCAAAGATGGGATCAGGAAAGGCCTTCTCTCCCAAATGGAGTCTTCTACACAAATGAGAAAGTGGCTATGATGAATTGTATGTATCTACAAAGGATACATGAAAAATGTATCTACAAAGGAAGAGTTATCAAAACAATTTAGGAAGTATTCCTAGCTGGTTTTAGGAAAAGTCCCCTCCCAATGGGGACTTTTACCCCTTGCCCTCACCAATATTCAGCTGGTCTGTGTGACACTCCTTTTTAGGCAAATCACGGAAGGCTGTGTTCAGTGAGAGCAGGTGCATCCTGGCAAAGCGATGGCTCAGACTACGGAACGGGGCAATGACGCTTCAACTCTGGACTCAGTTGTCTTTCTAGACGTGATCCCGCCTCCCCGCCAACTCAGCACATGGATGTCGGATCAGTAAAATGATATACTGAAATACCCATCCCAAATAAGGAAGCAAAATGGCAAAACACTGAGGAAATTTTTGAGAAGACTTAATGACTTTGGGTGGCAAGAAGAAAGGAAAAAAAATGACAAACCTGCTGGCCAAGGAAAGGGGATGAGTGGCCCTGCACCCCACAGTGGGGGGGTTTTCCCTCGTGAAAACCAAGAAGTAGCCTGATCAGCACAAGACCTTCACCCCTCCCCACACGGTCTTCACCAGAACCCTGCGTCTTAGAAATGCCTAATTAGAAAGAAATCCTTGGTCAAGTAAGTTTGGAAATGAAAAAATAAAAGTAACATCACAGATTCAGAACACAGATTTACACGTTGGAGGCTCTACAAAATCCTCCAAGAAGCAAGACTGTTAACTTGTTTTAATATAATGCTTTCCCAAAGTTATTTTGCCAAAGTTATTGTGCTTCTACGTAGCATCTGTTCATGCCCTGCATTTTTATGTTCTTGGGAAATGCTGCTGGAGAAGTTCGCAGGTCTGGTGGTAGACCTTGGAGGCTTGGCAAGTGTGTTACCAAATAATCGGATATAGAACCAAACATAAAGCATCAAAGACATCTCCCTGGCCACGGTGAGCCACTCTGGACCGCACCCTTAGAACCCCAAGGGCACCTGAGTAGGGAGGCTTGGGAAACACTGGTGTAAGCAATAAGGAGCTAGTTATAAAACTCTTTTCAGGTGATAAAGGCCCAGAAACCACGTCGGGACTAAGTGAAGGCGGCAGGGGCAGGGCTCCGTCCCTTCCCAGCGACCCTTGCTATCCACTCATGTCTGTGATTTCTTTTTTTTTTAAGATTGTATTTATTTATTCATGAGAGACGGGGAGAGAGAGAGAGAGAGAGAGAGAGAAGCAGAGGGAGAAGCAGGCTCCCAAGGAGCAGGGAGCCCGATGCGGGACTCAATCCCAGGACCCCGGGATCATAACCCGAGCCAAAGGCAGATGCTTAACCATCTGAGCCACCCAGGTGCCCCTCATGTCTGTGATGTCTTGAAAAAGTAATGACTGTCCTCAGTTAGAGACACAGGATTAAAATGCAAGTGACCTGCGGCCATTCATGGAGGTTAAGGATCGCACTGCCAGCCAATGTCTGAGAAGTGAAGGAAGGAAGAAGGAGCCTCCACCAGACTGACGGGGCGTCCGCTGGAGGGAAGGGGCCGAGAGAAGAGCAAGCGTGGAAGCGGCTCCAATCTAGACTTAAACCCGCAAATTCCCTGAGCCAGGACCACATGAGGAAACAGAGGGAAGACCCCACCCTTGGCAAACCACAGTCTTGGGCTCAAGAGAACCAGAGGGTGTGGTCCAGGCGGCCAGGAGCCGCCCGAGGGGACAGAGCCTGCAGCAGGGGGCGGTCAGCGGCGCCGTGTGGCCATCCCTCCTCCCGCGGGGCTCAGCCCACGCCCCAAGATGCTTGGCTGTCTTCAAAACCGTTGCTGGTTTTAGTCTTTCAAGCCACTTAAAGGTAGAGACATAAAAACACATTAAACATCCCGATAACTGTTCGGGCTCCAAGCATCAATCTAATTAATTTTCAATGTCAGTCTAAACGGAGAAGAGGGGTCAGCAGGGCGAATGTTCGCAGAGGAACCGACTGAAAGCCAGAACTGTTCCCCCCAGAAATGACATTCAGAGGAGGTTTGCTGTGGCACGTACAGGTACAACCTAACAATTACTCGCTTCCGTTTTGTTGAAAAAGCACAGAAAGCACTGTAAGCGCGGCTCCGGTTTGACGTGGCGGAGGGGCTGAGTCCCTGCTTCCGCAGAAGACACGGGACTCCTCGGCAGAAACCACAGCTTTCCCCCAGAAAAATGCCTTGGTGAGCAACTTAGGAATGGAAAGGGAGGCCCAGAGAGCTTGGATCCTAAGAAGACAATCTGGAGATTACTAAGAGGCCCCCAATTTTAAAAATAAAATAAGGGGGTGGGGGGATGGGTTAGCCCGGTGATGGGTATTAAAGAGGGCACGTTCTGCATGGAGCACTGGGTGTTATGCAAACAATGAATCATGGAACACTACACCAAAAACTAATGATGTAATGTATGGTGACTAACAACAATAAATAAAATATATATATTTAAAAAAATAATAAAATAATAAAATAAAGTAAAACCACAGTGTAGGGGCTGTGACCCCCCTCCCGTCACCCCCTACCCTTCAATCTGTGCAGACCTCCAGCTCGAGTCCCTCGGAGGAGGTCAAGCACCACACTGACGTCCGTCCACGGGGCTGGGCTGGGGTGACACGGTCACTCCCTTTCCAAGGTGTAAGTTGTAAAAACTGACACTGAGGGAAGATGCCTAGCCCCGATGACAAGATACTGTGCCCTTCCTCATGCAAGCAGGGGAGGCGGGCTCGGTTTCACAAGGTCCAGACCCCAGCAGGGACGGTCGGGGGAAAGAAAGGGGTAGACAGGAGGAGAAACGTTTCACTTGTGTTTTCTCCCTTCGGTGGTGAACGAGGTAGGAAGCACAGAATAGGAGCGGAGCAGAGACTGTAAGCCCTCAGAACACCCTGTCTGCCCCTGTCTCCTCGCTCTGCTCCTTCCTCCTCCTGTTTCCCAGTTCTAGAACTTTCCATGCATGATGCTTGGGCTTCAGCGTATGGTGACCTCGCCGAGAGGCAGCACCCCTGCCACAGACCGCACTCAGAACAAGCTCGGACGCCACCTCGTGGGGTCGCTTGTCGCCGGACGAGGTGGGAGGGCCGCGCGTCTTCCGTCACCTCCACTAAGGTACTTCCTTCGCTCCGCAGAAACCCATCTTTTCCTGGACGTGAAGTGTTTCCACACACTTACAATTAAACTTGTGTCCTTGTGCTAGCATCTGATTTACTGTCTTCATCACTGTGACTTTTTCTCCTGGATGCATTTTGTTGTTCGTACTGTGCACCCAAAGATTTTATTGATAAATACCACAAATACTTTTCTTATTTAAAAAGTCAATAGCACCGGGCGCCTGGGTGGCTCAGTCACTGGGCATCTGCCTTAGGGTCAGGTCATGATCCCGGGGTCCTGGGATCGAGCCCCGCATCTAGGTCCCTGCTCCGCGGGAAGCCTGCTTCTCTGTAACCCCTTCTCATGCTCTCTCTCTCTCGCTATCTCTCTCTCTCAAATACATAAATAAAATATTTTTAATTTTAAAAAGTAAAGTCAATAGCACCTATGATAAGATGATTTTTTAATTGGTTAATATAACACGCCACAATGTAATATTTAAAATAGTTCCCTCTGTCTCAGAAAACACTGGCATTATCAGCATCAGTAAAATTTTTGGAACAAGACCACTTAAACTTCCAATTTTTCTTGTATACCTAATTATCTGATGATCGTACTGGGTTCATAGAAGTTAGAGTACATAAAAACTCCCAGCGCATAATGACAATGACAGCAATCCCAGCCAGTTTTTATAAAAGTCTTACCATGCTTATGCACTTAATGCCCTCAACAATCCCCTCTCCCACCAAAAAAGAAAGGTACGCTCCCTGTTTTTCAGATAAGAAATCTGAAGCACAGAGAGGTTAGGTACTTAGTCACTATGACACTAGGGGACTGACCAGGACTGAGCAACCTCCTTTCGTAGGACAAGCCTGTCTGGTCAGAACATCAAAGCAGAAAATCACACTACAGCATGGGGAAGCAAAGTCATAAAAAAGAAGGCTATCAAAAACAAAGAATGTATACAGCTGTCAGACTGGCTAGAATCCACAGCACAAGAAACGACAGATGTTGGCGGGGATGCGGAGAAAGGGGAACCCTCCTACACTGCTGGTGGGAATGCAAGCTGGTGCAACCACTCTGGAAAACAGTACAGAGGTTCCTCAAAAAGTTGAAAATAGAGCTACCCTACTCCCCAGCAACTGCACTACTGGGTATTTACCCAAAGAATACAAAAATATGCCTTTGAAGGGGTACATGCACTCTGATGTTTATAGCAGCATTATCTACAATAACCAAGATATGGAAGCAGCCCAAGTGTCCATGGGCTGATGGACGGATAAAGAAGATGTGGCATATATGTACAATGGAATATTACTCAGCCATCAGAAAGAGTGAGATCTTGCCATTTGCAAGGACACAGAGGAAGCTAGAGAGTATTATGCTGAGCGAAATAAGTCAGAGAAAGACAAATACCATATGATTTCATTCATATGTGGAATTTAAGAAACAAAACAAGCGATCATAGGGGAGTAAGAGAGCAAGAGGCAAACCAAGAAACAAGACCCTTAACTACAGAGAACACATTGTGGGTCAGGAGGGGGGGGGGGGGGGGGGGATGGGGCACAGGTGATGGGGATGAAGGAGTGCACCTATCATGATGAGCACCGGGTGATGGATAGAAGTGCTGACTCACTCTATTGTACACCTGAGAATAATGTTAGTTACATGTACTTCAACTAACTGAAATTAAAATAAGAATTTAAAAAAAGAAAAAAATAATAAAGTATGTGGATCAACGACCTACATATAAGAGCTAAAACCATAAAACTCTTAATATATAGGCTCTATGAATTTGATTGGATGACTTTGGTTTTGGATTTAGTGGTGGGTTTCTAGATACAACACCAGAAGCAGAAGCAACCAAAGAAAAAATAGATAAATTGGACTTCATCAAAATTAGAAACTTTTGTGCATCAAAGGACATTATCAAGAATGTGGAAAGGCAACCCTACAGAGAGGGAGAAAGTATTTGCAAATCATATATCTGATAAAGGTTTAACATCCACGATATATAAAGAACTCCTACAACTCAACAACAGAAAGACAACCCAATTAAAAATACAGTCAAAAAACTTGAATAGATAGTCCTCTAAAGAAGATTTATAAATGGACAACAAGCACATAAAAAGATGTTCAACATCCTTCACTGGTCATTAGAAATACATATCAAAACCATGAGATACCACTTCATGGTTATAATTAAGAAAAGTTTTTGGGGGGCGGAGCAAGATGGCGGAGGAGTAGGAGACCTGGATTTCGTCTGGTCTCAGGAATTCAGCTGAATGGGGATCAAACCATTCTGAACACCTAGGAACTCAACAGGAGATCGAACAGGAGAGTAGCAACAACTCTCTGAACAGAGAAGCGACCACTTACTGGAAGGTAGGGCGTGCGGAGAAGTGAATCCGAGGCGATATTCGGGAGGATAGACGGCGGGGGAGGGGCCTCCGTCGGCCGCTTCTGGCAAGTGCTAGAGCCCCGGAGCACAAAATCCGAACTTTTAGAAGTCGGCTCCGTGGAGGGACGTCGCTGCAGTGGCTAAGCGGGGGGTGGAACCCTCGCGGGACAGTGTGGTCTCAGGACCCTCGGGGTCACAGAAAGACCGGGGGTGCCTGAGTGCGGCAGAGCTCCCAGGGATCGGAGTGGGGAAGCCGGCTGCAGAGACGGAGCCGAGGCGCGGGCTCTCAGCTCAGGGTGGCCATAAACCGTGATCGGTGGCCCAGTCGGGCCACTGCTCCTCCAGCAGGGACCCAACAAGCGGCAGATCCGGGGAGACTCCCCTTCCTCCCCCGGGAAGAGCAGCGCGGGAGCGCACCGCAGGAATCTGCTGGGTTTGGAGACTCCACATGGGGTCGGGTGCCAGAGATAGAAACGCTCGGTCACAGGCCGGGTGAGCACGGAGTGCGGCCGGAGACCGGGGACACGGGAGTGACTGCTTTTCTCTGGGGGCGCACTGAGGAGCGGGGCCCTGAGTTCTTGGCTCCTCCGGGTGGAGATTGGGAGGCCACCATTTTCACCCTGGTCCTCCAAAGCCGTAGGGAAAGCTTGCAGGGAACAAAAGCTCCCGAGAGCAAACCCAAGCAGCTTGCTTACCCCACACCGACAAGGGCGGGGCAATTCCGCCTCCGGCAAAGACTTTTGGGAACCACAGCAACAGGCCCCTCCCCCAGAAGATCAGCACGGACAGCCAGCAAGCCAAGACCAAGTTTACCGATCAAGGAGAACGGGAGAACTCCAGCGCTAGGGGAATACTGCACATAGAATTCATAGCTTTTTTTTACAATGATTCATTAGTTTTTCAAGTTAATTTTTTTAACTGTTTTTTTTTATTTTTCTTTTTCCCTTTTTCAACGAACATCTTATCAATCCCTTTTTTAAAAAAACATTTTTTATTTTTCATTTTTAGAGTCATATTTTATCCCTTCATAGTAGTTACCCTTATTTTCGGCATATATATATAAGTTGTTCTCTCTTTAAAATTTTAAGATACAGTTTCTTCTAACAGATCAAAATATACCCTAAATCACTAGTGTATGGCTTTGGTCTAGTCTCCTGCCTGATCACATTCTCTCCCTTTTTTTTTCTTTTTTGTTTAAATCTTCTTCTTTCTTTTTTCAAACAACTTCTTATCTTATCAATTCCTTTTATAAAATCTTTTATAACTTTCATCTTCACAGTCATCTTCCATCCCTTCATTGTATCAACCCTTATTTTGTACATATATGTCTTTCTTCCTTTAAAATTTTAGGAGGCACTTTTTTCTAACAGACCAAAATACGCCCAAAATCTAGTGTGTGGCACTGATCTATGCACTAGCCTGATCATATTTGATCATATTCTGGGTTTTTTTTTGTATTGTTCTGTTTTTGTTTTTATCTTTTTCTTTTTTTTCTTTCTCTTTCTTTTTCTTTCTTTTCCTTTCTTTTCCCCTGGTTTCAGGTCTTTTCTGACTTGTATAGAGTATATTTGCTGGGGACGTTGTTAACCTGTTAGCATTTTGTTCTCTCATTCATCTATTCTCCTCTGGACAAAATGACAAGACGAAAAAAATCACCTCAGCAAAAAGAATAAGAGGTAGTACCGTCTGCCAGGGACCTACTCAATGTGGACATTAGTACGATGTCAGACCTAGAGTTCAGAATCATGATTTTAAAGATATTAGCTGGGCTTGAAAAAAGCATGGAAGTTATTAGGGAAACCCTTTCTGGAGAAATAAAAGAACTAAAATCTAACCAAGTCAAAATCAAAAAGGCTATTAATGAGGTGCAGTCAAAAATGGGGGCACTAACTGCTAGGATAAATGAGGCAGAAGAGAGAATCAGCGATATAGAAGACCAAATGATGGAAAATAAAGAGGCTGAGAAAAAGAGAGAGAAACAACTACAGGATCACGAGGGCAGAATTCGAGAGATAAGCGATACGATAAGATGAAACAACATTAGAATAATTGGGATCCCAGAAGAAGAAGAAAGAGACAGAGGGGCAGAAGGTATATTGGAGAAAATAAGAGCAGAGAACTTCCCTAATGTGAGGAAGGAAACAGGCATCAAAATCCAGGAGGCACAGAGAACCCCTCTCAAAATCAATAAAAATAGGTCAACACTCCAACATCTAATAGTAAAACTTACGAGTCTCAGAGACAAAGAGAAAATCCTGAAAGCAGCTCGGGAGAAGAGATATGTAACCTACAATGGTAGAAATATTAGATTGGCAACAGACCTATCCACACAGACCTGGCAGACCAGAAAGGACTGGCATGATATCTTCAGAGCACTAAACGAGAAAAATATGCAGCCAAGAATACTATATCCAGCTAGGCTATCATTGAAAATAGAAGGAGAGATAAAAAGCTTCCAGGACAAACAAAAACTAAAGGAATTTGCAAATACGAAACCAGCCCTCCAAGAAATATTGAAAGGGGTCCTCTAAGCAAAGAGAGAGCCTAAAAGCAGCATAGATCAGAAAGGAACACAGACAATATACAGTAACAGTGACCTACAGGCAATACAATGGCACTAAATTCATACCTATCAATAGTTACCCTGAATGTAAATGGGCTAAATGCCCCAATCAAAAGACACAGGCTATCAGATTGGATTAAAAAACAAGACCCATCAATATGCTGTCTGCAAGAGACTCATTTTAGACCCAAAGACACCCCCACATTGAAAGTGAGGGGGTGGAAAACCATTTACCATGCTACTGGACACCAAAAGAAAGCTGGGGTGGCAATCCTTATATCAGACAAATTAGATTTTAAAACAAAGACTGTAATAAGAGATGAGGAAGGACACTATATCCTACTTAAAGGGTCTATCCAACAAGAAGATCAAACAATTGTAAATACCTATGCCCCTAACATGGGAGCAGCCAATTTTATAAGGCAATTAATAACAAAAGCGAAGAAACACATTGACAACAATACAGTAATAGTGGGGGACTTTAACACCCCCCTGACTGAAATGGACAGATCATCTAAGCAAAAGATCAACAAGGAAATAAAGACTTTAAATGACACACTGGACCAAATGGACTTCACAGACATATTCAGAACATTCCATCCCAAAGCAACACAATACACATTCTTCTCTAGTGCCCATGGAACATTCTCCGGAATTGATCACATCCTAAGTCACAAATCAGGTCTCAACCGGTACCAAAAGATTGGGATTATTCCCTGCATATTTTCAGACCACAATGCTTTGAAACTAGAACTCAATCACAAGAGGAAAGTCGGAAAGAACTCAAATACATGGAGGCTAAAGAGCATCCTACTAAAGAATGAATGGGTCAACCAGGAAATTAAAGAAGAATTAAAAAAATTCATGGAAACCAATTAAAATGAAAACACAACTGTTCAAAATCTTTGGGATACAGCAAAGGCAGTCCTGAGAGGAAAGTATATAGCCATACAAGCCTTTCTCAAGAAACAAGAAAGGTCTCAAATACACAACCTAACCCTACACCTACAGGAGCTGGAGAAAGAACAGCAAATAAAGCCTAAACCCAGCAGAAGAAGAGAAATAATAAAGATCAGAGCAGAAATCAATAACTAGAAACCAAAAGAACAGTAGAATAGATCAACGAAACTAGGAGCTGGTTCTTTGAAAGAATTAACAAGATTGATAAACCCCTGGCCAGACTTATCAAAAAGAAAAGAGAAATGACCCAAATCAACAAAATCATGAGTGAAAGAGGAGAGATCACAACCAACACCAAAGAAATACAAACAATTATAAGAACATATTATGAGCAACTCTATGCCAGCAAATTAGAGAACCTGGAAGAAATGCGTGCATTCCTAGAGATGTATCAACTACCAAGATTGAACCAGGAAGAAATAGAAAAACCTGAACAGACCTATAACCACTAAGGAAATTGAAGCAGTCATCAAAAATCTCCCAACAAACAAAAGCCCAGGGCCAGATGGCTTCCCAGGGGAATTCTAGCAGACATTTAAAGAAGAATTAATACCTATTCTCCTGAAACTGTTCCAAAAAATAGAAATGGAAGGAAAATTTCCAAACTCATTTTATGAAGCCAGCATTACCTTGATCCCAAAACCAGACAAAGATCCCATCAAAAAGGAGAATTACAGACCAATATCCTTGATGAATGTGGATGCAAAAATTCTCACCAAAATACTAGCCAATAGGATCCAACAGTACATTAAAAGGATTATTCACCACGACCAAGTGGGATTTATCCCTGGGCTGCAAGGATGGTTCAACATCCGCAAATCAATCAATGTGATACAATACATTAACAAAAGAAAGAACAAGAATCATATGATCCTCTCAATAGATGCAGAAAAAGCATTTGAAAAAGTACAGCATCCTTTCTTGATCAAAACTCTTCAGAGTATAGGGATAGAGGGTACATACCTCAATATCATAAAAGCCATCTATGAAAAACCTACAGCCAATATCATTCTCAATGGGGAAAAGCTGAGAGCTTTTCCCCTAATGTCAGGAACGCAGCAGGGATGTCCACTATCACCACTGCTATTCAACATAGTATTAGAAGTCCTAGCCACAGCAATCAGACAACAAAAAGAAATCAAAGGCATCCAAATCGGCAAAGAGGAAGTCAAACTCTCACTCTTTGCAGATGATATGATACTATATGTGGAAAACCCAAAAGACTCCACGCCAAAACTGCTAGAACTCATCCAGGAATTCAGTCAAGTAGCAGGATATAAAATAAATGCACAGAAATCAGTGGCATTCCTATACATCAACAACAAGACAGAAGAGAGACAAATCAAGGAGTCAATCCCATTTACAATTGCACCCAAAACCATAAGATACCTAGGAATAAATTTAACCAAAGAGGCAAAGGATCTGTACTCAGAAAACTATAAAATACTCATGAAAGAAATTGAAGAAGACACAAAGAAATGGACAAATGTTCCATGCTCATGGATTGGAAGCACAAACATTGTGAAGATATCAATGCTACCTAGAGCAATCTACATATTCAATGCAATCCCCATCAAAATACCATCCACTTTTTTCAAAGAAATGGAACAAATAATCCTAAAATTTGTATGGAACCAGAAGAGACCCCGAATAGCCAGAGGAATATTGAAAAAGAAAAGCAAAGCTGGCGGCATCACAATTCCGGACTTCTAGCTCTATTACAAAGCTGTCATCATCAAGACAGTATGGTACTGGCACAAAAACAGACACATAGATCAATGGAACAGAATAGAGAGCCCAGAAATGGACCCTCAACTCTATGGTCAACTCATCTTTGACAAAGCAGGAAAGAATGTCCAATGGCAAAAAGACAGTCTCTTCAACAAATGGTGTTGGGAAAATTGGACAGCCACATGCAGAAGAATAAAACTGGACCATTTCCTTACACCACACACAAAAATAGACTCCAAGTGGTTGAAAGACCTAAAGGTGAGACAGGAGTCCATCAAAATCCTAAAGGAGAACACAGGCAGCAACATCTTCGACCTCAGCCGCAGCAACTTCTTCCTAGAAACATCACCAAAGGCAAGGGAAGCAAGAACAAAAATGAACTATGGGGATTTCATCAAGATAAAAAGCTTTTGCGCAGCAAAAGAAACAGTCCACAAAACCAAAAGACAACCGACAGAATGGGAGAAAATATTTGCAAATGACATATCAGATAAAGGGCTAGTATCCAAAATTTTTAAAGAACTTATCAAACTCAACACCCAAAGAACAAATAATCCAATCAAGAAGTGGGCAGAAGACATGAACAGACATTTTTCCAAAGAAGGCATCCAAATGGCCAACAGACACATGAAAAAGTGCTCAACATTGCTTGGCATCAGGGAAATCCAAATCAAAATCTCAATGAGATACCACCTCACACCAGTCAGAATGGCTAAAATTAACAAGTCAGGAAACGACAGATGTCGGCGGGGATGCAGAGAAAGGGGAACCCTCCTACACTGTTGGTGGGAATGCAAGCTGGTGCAACCCCTCTGGAAAACAGTATGGAGGTTCCTCAAACAGTTGAAAATAGAGCTACCATACGATCCAGCAATTGCACTACTGGGTATTTACCACAAAGATACAAATGTAGGGATCCGAAGGGGTATGTGCACCCCGATGTTTATAGCAGCAATGTCCACAATAGCCAAACTGTGGAAAGAGCCAAGATGTCCATCGACAGATGAATGGATAAAGAAGAAGTGGTATATATACACAATGGAATATTATGCAGCCATCAAAAGGAATGAGATCTTGCCATTTGCAACGACGTGGATGGAACTGGAGGGTGTTCTGCTGAGTGAAATAAGTCAATCAGAGAAAGACATGTATCCTATGACCTCACGGGATATGAGGAATTCTTAATCTCAGGAAACAGACTGAGGGTTGCTAGAGTGGTGGGGGGTGGGAGGGACGGGTGGCTGGGTGACAGACATTGGGGAGGGTATGTGCTATGGTGAGCACTGTGAATTGTGCAAGACTGTTGAATCATGGATCTGTACCTCTGAAACAAATAATGCAACATATGTTAAGAAAAAAGAAAAAGAAGAAGATAGCAGGAGAGGAAGAATGAAGGGGAGTAAGTCGGAGGGGGAGACGAACCATGAGAGATGATGGACTCTGAAAAACAAACTGAGGGTTCTAGAGGGGAGGGGGGTAGGGGGATGGGTTAGCCTGGTGATGGGCATTAAAGAGGGCACGTTCTGCGTGGAGCACTGGGTATTATGCACAAACAATGAATCATGGAACACTACATCAAAAACTACTGATGTAATGTATGGTGATGAACATAATAAAAAAAATTAAAAAAAGAAAAGTTTTTAAACACGGGAAATAACAAATGTTGATGAGGATGTGGAGAAACTGAAATCCTCTATGTTGCTGGCAAGAATGTAAAATGATGCTGTCTCTATAGAAAACCATTTGGTGGTTCCTCAAGAATTTAATCTATTTATAATAGAGTTCTTATATGGCCCAGCAATTCCACTCATAGGTATCTGCACAAACTGATTGAAAACAGGGACTCAAACAGATGTCTGTACACTGAGGACCACTGCACAATTGTTCACAGTAGCCGAACAGTGGAAACAACCCAAGATGTTGACAGATAAGTGGATAAATAAAATGTGATACATTCATACGATGGAATATTATTCAGCTGTTAAAAGGAAGGAAGTTCTGATACCTGCTACAACATGGATGAACCTTGAGGACATTTTGATAAATGAAATAATCCATACACCAAAGGACAACTCTGATATGAATAAACTCATGTGCATACAATAATCACATTCATAGAGACGGACGTAGAATTGAGATTACCAGGGGCTAGGAAGACTGAGGAGGGAAAGGGTGTGTAATGAGTATAGAGTCGCTGTTTGGGATGATTAAAAAAGCTCTGGAAATAGATATCGGTGGTGGTTGTTCAATATCGTGAATGTACTTAATGCAACTGAGCTGCACAGTTAAAATGGTGAAAATGGTAAATGTTATAGTATGCATATTTTACTACAATAAAAAAAGCATTATTTTCCATCTTCACAACAACCACCAACATTTGCTTACAACATGACAAATCTGATAATGCTACTTTCTTCCTTTGAAACATTCCTTGACACTGTTTAGGATTAAAGTCAAAAGCCCCTAGCAGACAAGACTGGCTCTTCACAACCTGAACCCAAACTCCTTTCCCAGCCACTCACCTCCCAGCAACACCAACAGCCCGTTCTTCATCATGTCTTCTTTCCTTTCCCGAGTGTTCTACCTATAAAGCCTACACAGGGGAATGTCTAGTTATCCTCTCAAATCCAGCTAAAATGTCACCTCCTCCATGGATCATTCCTCAGTTCCCATGGGAAGGATTAGCTGTTCCTCATCCTTGGTAACATTGCCTACTACAAGCATTTGTCCCATTGCACCGGGGGTCCTGTACCCCCACTCTAGGGTATAAGCTTCTATAGGCAGGGGTGGGGACTTGATCCTGTTTGTTCATTTTTCACTAATTACAATTCAGGGGAACAAGACAAGAAAAGATTTCTTTCTTGCTATCCAGATGTGACTGTTCAAGGGAGTTACTCAAACTTATTTAAAATATTTGTAATATCTAATGCTCTTTGAATTACTAAAATTAACAGAAACAGAAAATATAATATCTAGAGAATGCCTTTGAACTTTAATTCAGTGAAAGATCATGGAAAACCTCATAAAACCCATATTAGCTGATCCAATCTATAAGTAATTCATTTATTCTATAAAAACGCATTGTGCACCTGTTATACCACATGCTGACTAAAGGTAGAAGGTTCTCAAGTACAGCCGAACTGTGATGATCCAGAAGTATGGCATCTATGTAAAGAGAGCAAATTTAATTTATTGCTCTGGAAAGTTTACTTTTGCTAAGTCACAGCACCCAATCCCCAGATGATTTAGGAGATATTTGAATAAGTAAATTTTTCAGCTCCAGCATATCTGGCATGTTTCCCATGATGTAATACAGTTCAAATCCACGGGACTCTCCCGGGAAATGCATAATATAATGACACAATGGAGAGGCAGCTCTAGACTGGGAGTCAGGACTACTCTCACCTAGCTGTGACATTGGGGAAATAAGCGAATCTGTCATTTTGGCTTCAACTTCATCTTTGATAAAAATAAAGGAGTTGGACTCAAATCTTGACTTTAGAGACCGTTACAGAATGTTTACTTCATAGTTATTTGATTGTATGTCTTATGCACTTTTTCATGCATTTCAAAATTTTTAAAAATTCTTTTAAGATGCATGGTACAGTATGTCCCGAATTATGCTCCCCAAAATTTTAAATTATGAAGACATGTCTGAGTAGCAGTTTGATTCTGACAAAATAAAATAAGTTAAATTTATACAGCAAACAGGGTCAAAAAAAAAAAAAAATCCCGTGAAAGGCAAATACACTGTGTGTTTCCTGCCAATAAGGACATAAAACTTCCTTGTTGCCATTAATGAAAAATAACACACGCTTCCAAAGTTCTGTAGACACTGAAAAGAAAGAAAACACTCAAATGAATCACCTATTTCAACATTCAGGGCTGAGAAGCTATATATGTGTCTGTAGGCTCCGGCAGGCTCCGCAGACCGGCCATCGGCCCGGGAAGACCCACCCGGGGACAGCAGCGATGGGGCTGGCCACCGTGCTCTGCGCCCTGTGCCTACTGCCCCGCAGGCTGGCCTGGCCTCTCCCCCGGGAGGCTGGTGGCGTGAGTGAGCCACAGTGGAGACACGCTCAGGTACGTCCCTGGCCCGCGCCCTGGGGGACTCCCCGCCTCACCATCAGCATGAGCAAGTGTGATTTTCAATTGGGTGGTTTCTTTGAGGATAGATGTTTTAACCAAGTAGCTGTGAAGAGCAGGCTGACCCAGCAGCTCAGTTAAGCGTCCGACTCTTAATCTGGGCTCTGATCATGATCTCAGGGTCGGGAGATGGAGGCCCGTGTTGGGCTCCGTGCTCAGTGGGCAGTCTGCCGGAGATTCTCTCTCTCTGTCCCCTACGCACACATGTGCGCTCTCTCTCTCTCTCTTAAAAAAACAAAAACAAAGACAAAACAAAACCCAGAGCATCTTTAGAGCCTGCCCAAACTGGGCTCACATTGCAACTCTTCCTGCCCTCACTACGTAGACAAATGTGGGAATGTTATTACACTTTTCTGAGCTTCGGTGTTCTGACTTGGAGGTTGGAGACGGTATGGGGTGCTGTGGAGAACTTACACAGAAGCTGAAACAGTGTTTCCTACTCAATGAATTGAAGTAGTTAATGTTATTATTTACTGTGACTTGAGATTCTTTTCCCGAAGGGCTGAGTGCTGCCTCTCAAGGTGGGGACTCCTGGCAATGGAGAGGCTTGAAATCAGAAAACAAGGTAGAGGTTACAGCGGGCGGGGCCCTGACCAGCCGGTGGGGACGATGGGCAGGTGTGGACTCCTGGCTTTGCCCAATGGGGACAGCGATGCTATGTCACAGCTCACAGGATTCTGCTCCTGAGTAAGGAAGTGACGGCAATGTCAACAATTATGCATGCAACTATCATAGACCATAAAGTGCTTCATATACCTTATGTCATTGAATCTTTAGCGCTATCCCGAGCAAAAGAGAAAGCCAAAGTTATGTTGATTCACATACTTGATAATGATAGTGATAGGAGTCAAGGACAAGTTTTTCTAGTTTCAAAAGCCATGGTCCCTCCAATTCTTAATAAGCAACCCAATAAGCATAAATAATATTTGGTAAAATAATGGGTTGTTGACTCCTAACTGTTCAAAAATTTAAGCTTAAAGCATAAGAAAAGTCTACTTTTATTTCACATTAATGTTGACTTTGAAAAAGTCCCAGTAATCTGTTAGATTGAACCATATGAAATTACTGATATCTGACTGTGGTTTTTTTTACCTGAAATTTACAGCAATTTCATAAAGTCCAATCTAACAGGTTCTCCAAAAGGGGTACATTTGCAAGCGCATTGAGTCCCTTTACTTCCTGCACAGGTTGCCAATAAACCAGGGAGACATTAGCTGGGTTTAACAGAGGGCAGGAAAGTTCATATCAAGAATGCAAAAAGATTTCTTCCAAAAGAGTGTCTTTGTAAAGCCAGTAGCTCAGGAAGGGATAAAATGACTCATTTGTTTTTAAATAACAGATTCATTCCTAATTGTCATGGATGAATAGTGTTTGTCGTGTTGAACAAAACACAATCCCTGGGACCTTGAAGAGAGAGGACTAAGGTCACTTACATAAAGTGCACATTCCTGAGAGGTTCAGAGACAAGTAACCTTACCGCCTACCGCAATTAGACAGCACATGTGTGCACCAGTGTTTGAATCGTTCCAACAAAACCATCGTGCATCCTAGAGCCCTCTCCATTGTTCGAATGAAATGGGCTTTGGAAACAGAACCCGAGTTCAAATGCAGTTCCTCTCGGGGTGACCTTGTGCCAGGGATTTGCTTGTCTGAGCTGCGACTCTTCATATGTAAACAGGAATGACAATGCCACACTGTGTCCCAGCACAGCTTGAGGTTTGAAGGAGACAAGGACCTGAGCTCCTGGTACAGTCCCTGCCATCCTCACGTCCACACACGGGGGGCCCCCTGAGAAAGTCACAGGACCCATGTGTAGTGGGGCATGCCTGGGAGACCGGCTGCGTCCTGCCGCCCACAGAATGGGCAGTGAGGGAGCTCAGGGCCAGCTCTGCTGCTAAGTTAATAAAATAATCTCACAGTGTCCTCTCCCAGCACTAAAATCTTAAGACCCATTAACCTCAGTGAGGCCCAGACCTCTGGAGAATCTCGGATGTGGCTGGGTGAGTTGGACCTCTGGGCAGGGTCTCTGCTGCGCCCTGAGGACTCGCTGGGTGCTCTTCCTGCTTGGCTATTACAAGCAAGTCTGTGCTTTATAAACTGTACTGTGGGTTTCTCCTCAAAACGTTTACTGGGAGAGGGGCGCCTGGGAGGCTCAGTCGGTGAAGCGTCTGCCTTCCCCTCGAGCCATGATCCCAGCGTCCTGGGATCGAGCCCCGCGTCGGGCTCCCTGCTCTGCCAGGAGTCTGCTTCTCCCTCTGCCGCTCCCCCTGCTTGTGTTCTCTCTCTCTCTCTCTCTCTCAAATAAATAAAACCTTTAAAATAAAATTTAAAAAATCATCTTCTAAAAAAAATTTAATTGGATAAAAGGGAAATGGAGGGACCCTTTGGCTCATGAAATGGAATGACGATGCATCCTTATCAATATTAATTTTCTCCTCATTAATGCACACTCGTTTCACTTGGTGGCTACGTAGCTACCTTCACACCACGACTTGAGACCGCAGGAATCCGAGGCAAAGACACACAGCCTTCTGCGATCTAAAAAGAAGACAGTAAAGAAGATGACAGAGCAATCCCTCTCTTTCCAACAGGACTATCTCAAGAGGTTTTATCCACCTGACTCAGAATCGAGGGAGGCCGACAGCTTCGAAGCCAGACTCAAGCTGATGCAGAGGTTCTTCCGTCTGCCGGTGACCGGAGTCCTGAACTCCCACGTCATAGAAATAATGCAGAAGCCCAGATGTGGGGTCCCAGACATCGCAGAGTACTCACTCTTCCCAACCCGGCCAAAGTGGATTTCCAGAGTGGTCACCTACAGGTTCGTCCCCAGGGCTCGCCTCGGCAAACACAGCCAAGCCCTCCCCCTAAGGCCCAACTCTGTTTTCTCATCTGCTACCAGGGTTGTATCGTACACGCCAGACCTGCCGCGTGTCATTGTGAATCAACTAGTGGCAAAGGCCCTGAGGATGTGGAGCCGAGAGATCCCGCTTTCCTTCAGGAGAGTTTTAGTGAGGACGGCGGATATAATGATTGGCTTTGCAAGAGGAGGTGAGGAGGGTCGCTTTGGGCGGGTCCTGCGCGTTCACTCAAGTGCGTCCCTCTGCTCAGGACTGAAAACCTTTCTGCATATGATCTTTACGCACGCTATATACATGACATATGTAACATATATGCACTGCACTCCTCTGGTTTATCAATGTAGAGCCACTGTTCCTAGCAGGGGATGCCAAATGATGGCCCGTGAGCCAAATCTGGCCCACAATCTATTTTTGTAAATAAATTTCTATCCTTTTTTGTGTGCATGTGGGCAGTTTCAGCATTTTATGGGTAAATATTTATCAGCACACAGTGATGGTCCTTCATTTACCCATTATCGATGACTGCTTTGGGGCTACCATGGGAAAGTTTAGTAATCGTGACAGACACCACCAAGCTCATAAACCCTAAATTACTTATTATCTGGTCCTTTACAGAAAAAGTTTGCCAACCCTGTTTTGTAGTGTGAATCCTGATAGGTGTACGTATGCGTACCTATATATATTTATGGGACAAGTTAAAATATGGCTAACTAACATCATCATTAAACCAAGAAAAGGGTTACAACTTCCAAAGGCCCTAAGTGGTCTCCCCGATGGCCTGTTGCCAACCCCCTCAATGGGGTAAGGAAGGAGAAACTGAGAGCATTCAGATTCAGGATTGAAGGAGCTAGAACCCATATACAGGGGCTGCTATTAATTGCTAGCATTTTATGGTGCAGATCTAAAGAAAAATGTTGTTCTTTTCGGTCTGTTCTAATGTTGAACTGCCCAGGTGCTGTGAACTAAGCTGAATTTTGAACTTTGGCCCCAATACTGACAGCGCCAAAGAATGTGTCACAGAAAGCACTGATCATGGCAGTCCATGTCTCTCAAGAAATGGATCGAATCCATTGGATTCAAATGGATACAGCCTGATACCAATTCAAGAATAAATATCTCTGCATCACAAATAAAAGCACTAACAAAATTCACTGTGACACCCTGTGCCTGGTTCTCCAAGACATTGTCTATTCTACCCGCAAAGAACAGGCCAGGTTTTCATGAAAAATTGTCCTAAATGGTGCACAAGTATCTTGCTGAGTGCAGTAAGCCACTCCCTCTCCATCCTGCCACCATTCAGCCAAGCACAGCTATCAGATTTAACGCCTCGATGCCCCTGGAAGTTAGATGTGGTGCATTTAAAGTCCCATATTCAGGAAGCCTTCGATCTCTGGTGGTGAGCAGTGCTGAGAAAACCTGCCTGGGACCAGCACCACACACTGAGTGCCCACGCCAGCCTGGTCTTTGCAGCCTCTGTAATTACGTAAACCATAGGATCAGATGGCCAGAGACCGACTCACACACTAAGGGCAAACCCCCCTGTTTTCTTTCAGCTCACGGGGACTACTACCCATTTGACGGACCAGGAAACACCCTGGCTCACGCCTTTGCCCCTGGGCCGGGCCTTGGAGGAGACGCTCACTTTGATGAGGACGAGCACTGGACGGACGGTAGCAGGATAGGTATAGGGCCCCCTCGCTCTTCTGCTGCATGTTGTTTTTAGAAATCTGAACTCCCTATACCAACGTGAATTTGATAATTGCCTTAGTTAATGGTAATTACTGACCCATCTTTAACTGCCAATGACTACATGCCTCAAGTGCTTTATTTCCTTCCACATGCTCACAAGGCTGTGCAGACAGAGGATGGGAGGAGGCCATGGGCTCAAACCACACTGCGTTCAACCAGCCATAGGTCTACCAGCCACTTGCCACGTGTCTTTAGTCAAGTTATGGACTTCTCTGAGCCAGTTTCCATCTCTGAAGTGGGACTATAAGCCCCACCTCCTAGGATTGTGGTTAGAAGTAAATGAGATAATGTTTCTACAGTGCTTTACACGGTGTTGGGATAGCTTAGTCATTCAACAAATTAGAGTTCTTTCTATTTCCCAAAAGTTAGGTTTTTTTTAATTGGTGGAAAAGGAGGAGCAGAGTCTATGATATTTAAGAATTGTGTACAATTCTGAGATCATTCTCTATTGTTCAAAAGGAAGCCAGCCCATCGTATTTGTCACCTTACAAAGTGGGAGATTACAGACACACCCCAGAAAACTAATGGAGGAAAGCTCTGGTATAAATAATACCAAGTGCAGACGATTCTAACACTAAATTAATTAAATAAAATAATGTAGCTGCCCACTGTCCCTGAGAGGGAGATCTGTACTAGTGTTTGGTGATGGAAACCCACCACCAAGGCGACGCCTGGCTGTCAACTCCAGCCTTGGTGAGGTGGTGACACAGGCTCGCTTCCACATCCTGCGGGTCTTGCTCACCCCCTTCCTTCCTGCTCGGGGTGGGCTCACGAAGCGTCTCCAGTCCCCACCCACCATCGCAGCGCTGGCCCCTCGGCCAACCCCCAGGCTCACGCCTCCCGCCTTACTGGCAAAGCCTGTCTGTGAGTTGGAGGGAAGATGGCTCAGTAAATCAGGAGCCAAGGCCAGCATTACAGTCCTGGCTTCGTCAAAGCCAGCTTCCTCTCTCCTGATCCTCAAAGTCCTGTCGGTGAATGGCCACTATTTTCCCGACAATGGGAAACTCTCAGGAGTATGACAAACCTACCAGTGGGAGTGATTCTCTGTTGAACAGACGAGGACCTGAGGCTTGGGGAAGTCAGTTCGTGTGTCCAGAGTGTCCAGCTGGTGAGCAGCAGAGCCGGGTCTCGAGCCTGGGTCCCTAATGCCCCTGAAGCCTTTGCTTTCCATTCCGGAAGACTGCTGTCTGGGTGATTACATAAGAAAAACAGCACATTTTTGTAAACACAGAAGGGGTGATGACGTTAGAGCGCCATTCTTTTGATTCTCCTTCTCAGCCCTCCACTCGTGAAGGCCTAGACACAAGTAAGTGAGCTGCAAAGACTCTGAGGAGGTGTGTATACTTGGCAGTTCACTTATTTTTTATTGCATGCTGTGTACGACGTTGTTCACAGAGCTGCTTTTAGAGTTCCTGTATATCACTCTTGGGTTGTAGGAGTTAACTTCCTCATCACTGCGACCCATGAGCTTGGTCATTCTTTGGGCCTGGGTCACTCGTCTGATCCCAATGCCGTGATGTATCCAACCTACAGAGTCACAGACTCCAAGAACTTCAAACTTTCACCAGATGATATCGAAGGAATCCAGAAGTTGTACGGTAATATTTATGATTTCACATTGTCTCCTCTGGGTGGGCGCACCTGAGAGGAAAGACCGGGCAATAGGCATCCACTTGGGAAACACACTGGAAGTTACACCTAAAAGCCCACTGCGGGCAGGAATTTGAGACCTTAGACCCCCAAAATGTCGCCAGGCTACTTTATATGGCGAGGATGTTGATTTTAAGTTTTCAGTAATTATCATTCGGTGACATCAGGAAAGTGACATGACTGACGTACGCCGCTCACTGTTCTTTCTTGCTCGGCTCAGACCCTTTAGAGAGTGTCCCTCTGGGGGGATGGGCTGAGGAACAAAGCTCCTTCCTCCCTAGCTTCTGAAGAGTCTGAATGATCACAAGAGCAATGAAAGTGCTTCCAAATGACAGGGCGATGTCCTCAGTAGAAGATCATTCCTGGAATACGATGGATTTAAGACATCAGTCAAACCTAGAATTTACTATTGATGGCATTTCCTAAACTGTGTTCCCAGAACATTGAATAGTCCTACAACTCCCAAAAAAGGAAGCTATGGAAAAACAAGGTCAAGAAACAGCATCTGTTATCCTTGAGATGCACCTGCCACTCCAGTTAACCCCGCACTCCCTAGATTTTAACCCTCTTTATGGAACGCCAACTGAGCCCTCGAAGAATAGCATCTCAGAGAACACGTTCTGGAGAATACCACGTAACTGTGCCTTGAAGTTGTGACTCAAATTGTTACTGTTGCCAAAAAGTTGATGAAACACTGGCAATTGTCGGTAAAGTTATCACCAACAGAACAGAAAACAGTGCCTCCCCTTACATAAATCCGCGGCACTCGTAGAATACTCCATGGCATGTATCACTGTCCCAGAACCCTAAGAAAATGAGAAAGGGACCCAAAAAGGGACGGACTAGATATCACATGAAGCAGACAGACCAAGGCATTGAATTCTTAAGTATTAGACAATGAGGTGCCCCAGTCAAAGTTGGATAGAGGTAACTTCTGGACAAATGAAAGCAAGACTTAATTAAATAGGTTCTAAATTTAGCGAGTTCATTCATCCAAGAAGTCACCATATGAACAGAAAATATACATTCAAAAGAGTTTGATTAAACTCATGGGTGGTCTTTCCAGAATAATGCAAATAATAGCTACAATGCATCTCGCATTTAGTGCACCCAGCATTTCACATGCTTTCGCTCACTTAATGCGACAATCCAGTGAGTTGCTGTTACCCTCATCTTGCACGTGGGGGAATCTCTCGTTGAGAGAGGCTGAGTACTACCTTACCCAGGATGGCGCAGCTGGTAGATGCAGAGACCGAGATGCAAAGACATCTGCCCCCAGCCTGCACTCCATCCAACACCACCCTCTTCGCCTCTGGAGGGTGGTCTTCAGAACCTTTGTTCCAGGCACAGAAAAGTGGGCTGGGTGGATGACAGATTGTACTGACTGCAACATCTTAGGATGGGTTTTAAGTGTTGTATCCCATGTCATGTGTTCTTATTTTCTCTCTTAACAGGAGAGAAAAGTAATTCAAGAAAGAATTAGGAGCGTGGGGAAGAACACACATTCATTCAGTGGGTTCTGTGGGGTTGCTCCCCAGCCAGAGTTAATGCTCGCGGTCCCTGGGCTCCCTTAGCACCTTGTCCGTCCTTCCTTGCATCGCGGCTGGTTTTCACCTGTCTCGCTCTCCCGGGGAAAGCAGGAGTGTCTCCTGCTTTCCTCAAGCAGCTTGCACTGGGTAAATGGCAATAAATGTTAAATACACAGATAAATAAAGTTTTTACTCCATGGCAAAAGGGTTTCTATCGGGAAGTACATGTCAGAGAGGACATGCTCTACAGTGAAATCAAAGATCAAACAAACAAAAGCCCCACATCACTTCGGGTCTTCAGCTGAACCTGCCCTGTCACCGGGCGGGCAAGGAGGGAGCTCTCCATCGGCGCAACTCAAAGGTGCCCAAGTTCCCCTTTTCCTCCTGGCCAGGCTCTCACTCTGAGTATTCTGGGAAGTCCAGTTCTTCCCACAACAGGCATGTGAATTCCCAAGATTTTACATTCCCACAGTCACTTGTGGCTGAGTCCTACCCCAGACCTGATGTCACTGGTTCTCCCCTGACCCGGCCATCCTGGGTTCCCTGTCCTCAGCCCAGGGCCAACCCAGACGTCAGTCCCACCCTCTTCTCTTTCATTTTCCCCAAGCCCATCCCGCAAGGCTCCCGGGACCCCGCGGACACTGCTGAAGTCCTGCCTCAGCAGTGGGATTGCACGTTGCACCAGGACCATGAAACTGGACATTATCCCCATCCCCCAAATCCTTCCCCGGCCCCAGGATCACAGGTTTCTCACTGGCCGCCTGCCTCCCCCGGCCCCACCCTCCTACCCCCATGTCTACACTCCATTCCTTCTCACTTCTCCCAGAAACTCATTTTCCTAACGTCCACACAGCGCTCTCTGCAGCGAGAGACTCGCTAATGAGTTTCCCTGGGAGAAGCACTCTCTGTAGAAGAAAGAATCAGCGAACTTGAACATAGGGCAGTGGAAATCATCAAAGCTGAGGGGGAAAAGGGAAAAGGGTCAAAGGAAAGTGAACAGAACCTAACATGCCTCTGGGACAGCACCCGGCGGACCGTGGTGGGAATGCCGATCAGGAGGGAGGCTCTGCGTGTGAAGGGTTGGGGGTCTGTGGAAAACGTCCATACCTTGCCCTCGATTTTGCTGTGAACTTAAAACTTCCCTGAAAAACAAAGTCCTGATTTTAGAAAAATAACCTTATAGATTAAACATGAAATTACAATCTGGAATTTTTTTAAATCAAAAAAATTGACAAACGTTTAGCTAGATGGACTAAGGAGCACTGTGAGCAATTATATGCCAACAAATTGGATAACATAGACTCAATGGACAAACTCCTAGAAACACCAAACCTGCCAAGATTAAGTCATGAAGAAATAGAAAATCTAAATAGACCCATAACTAGTAAGGAGATTAAATCAGGAATCAAGAATCTCCTGACAAAGCAGAGCCAGGACTGAAGTCTTCACCAGTGAATGCCACCAAACACTTAAAGGAGAACTGACACCAATTCTTCCCAAACTTTTCCAAAAAATTGAACAGGAAGGAACACTCCCTTATTCTACAAGGCTAACATTACCCTTATATCAAAGCTAGACAAAAAGACACTACAAGAAAAGAAAACCACAGACCAATAGTCCCTATGAATTTGGTGCAGAAATTCTCAACAAAGTACTAGCAAACCAAATCCAGCAGCATAGGAAAAGGATTATGCACGATGCAAATAAGATTTATTCCTGGAATGTAAAGATGTTGCAACAAGGTGAAAATCGATCGATGTAATACACCACATTAACAAAAAGAAGGGAAAAACCGCATAATCATCTTAATTCATGCAGGAAAGCATTTGACAAAATTCAAACACTTTTATGATAAAAAAAAAACTGGGCACACTAGGAACTGAAGGAAACTCCAACAACATAATAAAAACATAAAAAACCCACAAGAAACATCATGCTCAGTGGTGAAAGACTTAAATCTTTTCCTCTAAGATCAGGAACAAGACAAGGATGCCTGCTTTTACCACTTCCACCCAACATCGTACTGGAAGTCCTAAGCAAAGCAATTAGATAAAAATCAAAGACATCCAAAATGAAAAGGAAGTAAAATTATCTCTGTTCATGAGGATAAGATCTTATATACAGAAAACCCTAACGATTACACCACATACACACATACACACACACACACTCACACACACACCTGTTAGAACTAATAAATTCAGCAAAGTAGCAGGATACAAAGTCAACAAGCAAAAATCGGTTGCTTTTCTATATACTAACAATGAATAATCTGAAAAGGAAATTAAGCAAACAATGCCATTAACAACTGTATCAAAAAGAATAAAATACTTAGGAATTAAGGAAGGAGGTGAAAGAAATCAAAGAAAAACTATTGGGAAAATCTCATGTTTGTGGACTGGAGGACTTAATATTGTTAAATTGTCAATACTACCCAAAGTGATCTACAGTTTTAATGCAAAAGACAAAAACTTATGCTAAAATTCATATGGAATCTCAAAGGGCCCTGAAGAGCAAAAACAATTCTGAAAAAGAACAAAGCAGCAAAATTCACACTTCCTGATTTCAAAACTTACTACAAAGCTACACTAATCAAAACTGGATGGTACTGGGGCGCTTGAGGGGCTCAGTCAGTTAAGTGTCTGTCTTTGGCTCAGGTCATGATCCCAGGGTCCTCACTGGCCTCCCTGCTCAGCGAGGAGTCTGCTTCTCCTTCTCCCTCTGCTCCTCTCCCCTGCTCATGCTCTCTCTCTCTCAAATAAATAAATAAAATCATTTAAAAAAAAAAAGATGGTACTGGTGTAAAGAGAGACACAGAGGCCAGTGGAATAGAATAGAGTCCAGAATAAACCCTCATATATGTGGTCAAAGGATTATTCCTATAATTACACACAAAACATAGTTTGATCATTATTCTCAGTTACCCATTCAACAAACATTCACTGAGTCAGGAACTTCGGAAGAGAAGCAGCATGCAAAGGTGAAAAACACATAGCACAAACCTTCCAGAACCTCAAAGTCTGAAGAATGAAGAAGGTATTCCAGAAATCATTATAATACACCATGTTAAGTGCTGCCGTAAAGGACTGAGCAACGTGTCGAGTTTCTGAGGTCCAGTCTACAATTTCTAGCGTACCACAGATCACGTGCAAATCCAAACCTCCAGTTTGACCATCCAGTATTCTGGACAAATAGGACCTCCCTAACAGGCTTGGGACTCCCCACCAGCCTGGATGAGACTGTCTTAGAACTTTGATATAACCTGAGACTTCACAGACTCCAGACCCGCATCGTGGTCTGAAGGCTCCAGTCTCTCTATCCCTGCTATGGGCACAGGAAGGATACCCAACAATAAATCTCTTGTGTGTCTAATCACATCTTGGCATCTGCTTCTGGGAGGACCCGAACTAACATAAGGGGTGTTTCAGTAATATATCACTGCACTAAATAGTGCCTTGCAACAACAATCATTTTATTAAGTCCCATGATTTTGTGGGTCAAGGATTTGGGCAGTTCTCCACAGGGTGATTCTTTTGCTTCATGGGGCAGATGGACTGGTTCAGAGGGTCTGAGACGGCTTCACTCCCTTGTCTGTCACCTTGTTACGGGTGGCTGGAGATCTGGGCTCAGCAGGGACTGCTGGTTATATCATAAACACACAGTCTCTCCAGCTTGCAGATGGTAAGGTGGTAGGACTTCATACCTGGAGGCTCTGGGATTGAAGAGGGATCCCACGAGCAAGGAGAAACTGCATAGCCTCAGAAGCCATGTAACATCGTTCCTGCTGTAGTCACTGATCAAAGCAACCACAACCCCACCAGACTAAAGATGAGGGTACATACATGCCACCTTGATGCAAGAAATGCGGAAAATTTACGGTCATGTTTTAAAACTGCCACATGGGGTCACCCTTTCTCCTACAAAACCGTGTATCGTTTAAACCAGAGGCGCTTTCTTCGTTCTAACTGAAGGTACATTTGCTTCATTAAAACGCTGTATGGCATGAGTGGATAAAGATGTGGCTCATACATACAATGGAATACTACTCAGCCATCAGAAAGGATGAAATCTTCCCATTTACATTGATGTGGATGGTACTGGAGGGTATTATGATGAGTGAAGTCAGTCAGTCAGAGAAAGACAATTATAGGGTTTCACTCATACGTGGAACATAAGGAATAGTGCAGAGGACCACAGTGGAAGGGAGGGAACTGAATGGGAAGAAATCAGAGAGGGAGACAAACCATGAGAGACTCTGGACTCCAGGAAACAAACTGAGGGTTGCTGGAGGGGTTGGGGGGTGGAAGGATGGGTACCTGGGTGATGAGCATGAAGGAGGGCAGTGATGTGATGAGCACTGGGTGTTGTATGCAACTGATGGGTTGTTGAATGCTACATTTGATATTAGTGAGGTACTATACGTTGGATAATTGAATTTAAATTAAAAAATAAAATAAAATAAAATCCTGTAGGGATCAGCAAAAATAAGTCCTAGCTTGTCTCCTCTTTGCCGCCACAGCCCAGATATCGATGCCCCAACCAAGAAGGAGAGAATTCAGTGTTAGCACTTCAGTGTTCAGGGGACCGATGAAGCTACAGACCATGCCTCTGGTGACCACGACTGCTTGTCTGGGGTAGAGTTTATGTTTTCTGCACGTACGGAAGCTGTCAGGCAACAGGACCCCTGCCCACGTGCTCACTGATCTTTCTGCATGTGAGACAGAGTAACTCTGACACTAGCAGGTTAGAAGATGGTGACCTGCACTTTGGCCTGACCTCTGGCTAAGGGAGAGCTGTGACCTACTGGGCAACTTCACCTGGTAAGGAGAAACGTGGTGTCACGATTACCCAAGGATGATGGGTCAAAGTTTAAAAAACAGCACAAGCCCACTTTCCTAAGGATCAGAGGTTGTAGAACCAAGGACCAGGACTCTCCTTGGTTACAAAGTAATTGTGGACCTGCTCTCACAGACTTTGATGATGGTGCTCGTCCAGTTCGTTCTGGGCGCAGGTGTATGGGCTACACCTGCGCTCGAAGACACTTTGAGAACTCCCTCAGCATTATTCGAATGCATTTGATAGGCTTCTTTTCCTTGCTTCTCAAATTAACAAATTTTCCTGGCTGTGAGAAAAGCAAGCAACTATATAGAAAAGCTGGGAACCATACATAATGGGTTGAAGTTCTGTTTGAACTTAACACCTACTCCATTTCCTCAGTTTACCTGTACCTACATGACATACAGGGAAGAATCTACCTCAAAGTACGTAGACCACACCTCTTAATCTATGGAATCATTCTGGTACGGAAACCGTGCTCAGTCTAACACTTCTTCAAGCTTCTCCTCTTCCCAACCTCTCCCCCATGATATTAGCGGGAACAGTGGAGTTCTTGGCAAAAAAGGCAAAGTCCGTGTCTGAACCGTCTGGCGTTAGAAACTTAGTGATTAGCATGAGCACAGAAAAGTCAGCTAATATCCATTTGTTGAATGGCTGAATGAATGAACGGATGAATATTAATTTGAGTTAACTTGCTCAATTAAAATTTTCATTTTAGACATCTTTCAGAAGATGATATAAATCGAGAATGAGAGGCAAAATACACGTTACTCTAAATTTGGAATAGCTAAGTGGTTTCTATTGAGCTTCTTCAGTATTAACACTTAGGAAGATACTCATTATAATTTACTTAGGTTAATTTCCTTTGAACTTCATTTCTTATGTGTCCAGATCAGACAATTATGTCTTTTTAGAGAAACCCTAATATTTGGATTATTTTTAATAACCATCACATCACCAACAAAGACTAAAGGGCATCGTTTTAATTACTTTCAGACAGGGAATTTATCTGTTTTGTTCAGTGCCTAGAAGAGCATGTGACATAGAGGTGGCACCCATTTAACATTGGTTGAATGAAGGAATGAATTAATCAATGTATAAATGGTCTGGAAAAGCATCAAATGGAAATTGACTTTTTCCTGAATGATAGCCCCTGTGCTGGGCTCGCTGGGCTACTCCATATTCCAAGCACTCTGGTCATCTATGGCTACACAGGAAATAAACCCCAAACCTAATGTCCTGAAATGACTACAATGATGAATTGTCACTCATAATTATGTGGCTCGACCAGACGGTTCTTCTCCCGGCCTTGTTCAGGAGCTCAGCAGTCTCCAGTCAGGCAGTGGCTGGGCTGGAGTGCCCACAATTTGTTCATTCACAAGTCTGGTCCTTGGCACACATGGTTCATATGGTCTCTTTACCCAGTGGCCGAAGGCCCAGACCTACAGTTTCCAAGAAGCAAAAAGTAGAGGCAGCACTTTTGCCAACTCTCATCTGTTGAAGCAGACATGGTGCCAGGGATTCAAAGCCAGGGAAAACCAGCTCCGTTTCTCAATGGGAGAGCATGACAGGGAACATGAAACCATCTTCAGTGCGCCCTCCCTGCCACGTTCTAGGAATTACAGCTACCCTGAGAGGTGGGTAGTAGCTCGTCCACTCCGGCAAACGGGAAAGTCTCACGGCTGCCACGTGATGACACTTGGGTTTGAAGATGTGGTTGTGCCGCTCCGGTCTTTATTATTGTTTCTCCAAAAAGATACCATTAAGGATATGTACAAAATAAAACCGAACAAAATGACTTGACAGTGACTTTGCGTCTTGCTCGCTTGTGTCATTCTTGTACCTGAAAGCCATGTTATTTGTAGAATTATCAATCAGGGTCTTGTATTGCTTTTTGGCTCCAAATACTGTCCTTTCGGGGTTTCCCATCATTATTGTCCACACAAAAAACACTCATTCCCTATGCATTCTGCCCTTCCTGTCTCTTCGCAACCCAGACAATGGTTCAGCCACCAGCGTGTGGCCCATGCTCTGTTCTTTGAACGAGACCATGCTCACCTGAGTTGACCACACGGATTTCAGCTCCAGGCTAACTTGCCCTAATAACACAGCCACTCTCTCTGCTGTGCCCTCTGAGAAGGCAAAATAGTTCAATAATGGCCTAGCCATTGTAATTCTCCCCTACCCCCAAGTCCTGACGATACTCCATATTTTCTTCTAGCAACTTTATTTTTCCTTATTTAGTTTCTTACTTATTTTTATATTTTGAGCTTATTTTGGTATTTCACCTGAGGTACGGATCTAATTTATTTTTTTCCACATAGTGAACCAATTTTTCCTACAAAATGTCTAAATAACCCAAACTCTCATTGGCCTCTTTCTGGGTTTATTCTGTTCCCTGGGCCATTTGTTTATTTCTATACCTGCACCACATTGTTTTTTCTGTTATGGCTGGGTAATATGTCTGACTAGTTAGTAGAGTGAGTCTGTCTCCTTTTTGCTTTTCTTTTTCATGATTATCTTTTTTTTTTAGTAAAATAGATCAATTTATTGAGTCTCTACTATAGTTTGCTTTTCTCATTGCACAGTTGTTTATGCATATTAATACCATCTAAAGTAGTCCTTTACCCTAACTTCTTTTTTTTTTAATTATTATGTTCAGTTAGCCAACATATTGTCTTAATCAGGGACCAGGAAACTACAGCCCATGGGCCAAACTCTGACCACTGACTATTTTTGTAAATAGAGTTTTATTGGAACATAACCATACCCATTTGCTTACATACTGTCAATGGCTACTTTTAAGAATGACAGTAGAGTTGAGTAGTTGCATCCAGCCACCAAAGCTTAAAATGTTTAGTGTTTTTACACAAAAAGTTTTACAGAAAAAGTTTGCTGACTCCTGGTCTTCATTACTCACAGACCTGAATATTTCCACATAAAAATCAGAAATATTTTGGCGAGGTTTCTAGTTCTGAGTTCTTGATTACAAGCAACAGAAATTGGGTCTATCTAACTTAATGCAGAAATGAATTTACTACAGAAGGCATCAGAGTTCACCAGGGGTCTCAGGAAAAAGCCTAGAGAAACAGGCTCAAAAAATGGGCATGACCCAAGGAAGAGTAGATTGCAACATGACAGACAGGGCTACACTGCAGGGACCCTGGTTGGAATGCGACCATGGATGCTGCCACAAGGAAAAGTCCTTCGAACTCTCCCTGCATCCCTGTGCCACTCAAGATTCTGAGAAGGAGAAGGTTTTGTCTGAGCTAGGATCACACACTCATGTGCTAGCTTCCAATGAGCAAGGCATGTCTGGCCCTTCATCCACTTCCACAGAGAGGGGTAGGATCCTGGCTTCTACCAAGACTCACTCAGTGGAGGGTTCATTCTAAATATGAGCAGGGCAGGATCTCCCCAACAGCAGCTGTGACTTTGCTTGAAATTGCATTAAATTGGGGCAAAATTGTTATCTCTAAATACTGCATCCTCATTCATGAAGATGATTTATCTCACTTTTAATTCAATGCTTTCTTTGTGCCCTTTGCTGGAGTTTTAAATGTTCTTCTATGATGGTCTTGTGAATTTTTGTCTCATAAGTCCTTGATATTTTACAGTTTTGTTATTGTTGTGTTGGATGTTTTGGTATTATATTGTCTATTATGTTCTTGATTTTATTATTGCTGGTATTGAGGGATACTACTGATTTTTGTATATTGATCTTATAGTCTGTAAACTTTCTTATTACTTCTGAAAGTCTGTTGGTTTTCTTTAATCTTCCATGTAAATGATCACAATACTTACAAGTGACAATTTCATCTCTTCCCATCCAATCCTTATATTTCTTAGTATTTTTTCCTGTCTTATTACTTTGGCCTGAACCTTCAGTGTTATGCAGAACATTATGTTAGCATGTATTCTTGTACTGTTACTGATCTTAAAGCAAATGCTTTTCAAATTTTTCCAGGTAAAAAGATAAATACTTTTCTATCCCTTTAAGGAAGTTTCTTTTTATTTCTAGTTTTCTACTAAAATTGTAAATAAGGTGCTTTTCCTGCATCTGTTGAAATGTTCCTAAGTATTTCATTCTTCAGCTTGTTATTATGTGAAATTACATTAATTAACCATAACATCACAATATATTATATTTTTTAAGCATTACTGAATTCAGTTAGCTAATATACATAGGATCCTTGCATCTGTACTCACAAATGAGACTGGAAGGTAATCTACTTTTATTGTACTATTTTTATCAAGTTTTGATATTAGGATTAAATTGGCTTCATAAAAGGAGTTGGCAATCTTATCTTTCTTAAAGAAAAGAAATGATAAACTTAAGGTTACAAATCAAAAAGATGAAGAATGTTTAAAAATAGAAATGATTTCCAGAATTACAATTTGTTCTTTAAAAAAGTTAATAAAAATAGAAAAATGACCAGCTGCCCCTCCTCCCCAGCCTGCCCCCCAGAGGGCTCCATGTTACACCCACTCTCCTGGCACAGTTATTAACAGCAGCTCCTTTCATCCATGAAATGTCACTGCTGGGCAGTAAATTATCCAAAGGCGTGAGTCCGCTGTACAGGCATGGGTTCGATGCTGCCTATTAGCTGGATCGCGTGGTGAGGTCACTGGCCTCTCTGGGTTTCAGGCGTCCCATCAGCAGAATAGAAATTGGGGAGTTGGAATAAAGCAAGTAAACTCTTAACTTCTCAACAAAAGTTAGTTGATTCCAACACCAGCGATAGCCATCCCCAGCAATCCACAAAACAGAGCAAGGATCCCAGCATCCAGACTCAACCCAACAGACTTCCAGAGCCATCTCGACTAGAGGCAGGAAGTAAGATGAGGCCACACCGCCGTGACGTGATGGGTTTCTGCCCCAGTTCCTGGCACAGAGCACCTAAAGCCCTTTTAATGTCCTGAGTGATGAGAGCATGAGGAGCAACTTTTGTTCTAATAGTTGGCCTTTGACCCCAGTGCCTGACATGGAGCTCCCGAAACTTGTACATTCCTGGGCGATGGGAGCGCCTTTTGTTTTTATGAGGGGATCCCTGGTGGGCTCCTTTTACCAGAGACTAAGCCATGATTAGAACCTTGAAATTTCAGCTCCCCCACCATTCTCTGGAGAAGGGAGAGGCTGAAAACAGAGTTAACGATTGATCATGACTACACGATGAAGTTTCCATTTAAAAAAAAAAAAACCCAAAAGTCGAGGCTCAGAGAGCTTCCAGGTTGGTGAACACATCCACACATGGGGAGGGTGACACACACCCAACTCCAGAACTCTGTGCCCGGGGCCCTCCCAGACCTCACCCCACACCATCTCCTCATCTGGCTGTTTACCTGTGCCCTTTATCATGGCCTTTAATAAACTGGTAAACTGTTTCCCTGAGTTCTGTGAGCTGCTCTAGCAGGTGATCGACTCCAAGGAGGGCGATCATGGGAACAGAGGATTTGTGACCACGTTGGTCAGAGGTTGCGGCTAACCTGGGGATCTACTGCTTACGTCTGGCAACGGAAATGTGCTGGGGGGACAGTCTCCCGGGACAGAGCCCTCAGCTTGTGGGACCTGAGGCTGTCTCCGTGAAGACCGCGTCAGAATTGAGTTAAACTTCAGGACGTGCAGCAGGTGTTGTGGAGAGCTGGTTTCAGAAGTGCTGTGTATGGTCGTGGTGGGGAGACCCAGGGGGGAGCCGGGCTGTTTTTCCCACACAACCGCTGACGCCCAGCACCCCACAGCCTCCCACCCCTCAGCACCGGCAGCCCTAGCGCACCAGGTCTGCTGCGTGATCCCCGAGCGCGGGCTCCCTGCCATGCTCCATTCTGACAACCAGGCAGCCCCCACCCACCCGTCCCCACCACCTGTCCCACCGACTGTCTCGTCCTCCGAGGCCTGGGTGCTTCCTTGCACTCGCCAGTCTCCTCACCACCAGCCACCAATACATGGCGGGACGTGGATGTTCATACTGCTTCAAAGTGTAATCTCACCCGTGTGTGTTTTTCTTCCTTCTCTTTGATGTACTAGAAAGTGAAATGGAAATATTTTTTCTCAGCTTTGGTAAAGTCAACCCTCCCTTCCCTGGAGCAAAGAGAACATGTTTTTCAAGTTATGGATTTAAGGAGCATCAAGCGTAGGGTGAAAGGAACGGGGGGAGGAATTCCCAACCAAACCAGAGCTAAGCTGAAGGTGGTCGGGGCAGGAGGTCTGAAGGTACAGACGCAGGCGGGAGCCGGGCTCTGCCCGGAGTTCTGACCCCAGCAGCACCCAGACAGGAGGTAAGCGGTTCATCTGGGGAGGCGGAGCCCCAGGCACGGGGTTTCAGAGCTTTGCCGAATATTCTAGTGTCCCACACGTGTCATGGAAACTTCTAAAAGCTGCCAGACCCGACCGGAGCGTGCAGACACAGACAGGGGCAGATGAGCAGTCACTGGGGTGGAGGGGCAACAGACGCAGGAGTAGGAGAGCCCTCCGGAACCGTGTTGCGCGGGGATGCCAGGGGAGGCGAGGCTGCTGGAACGGTCAGCCCCATGGATGGCAGCTGGGACTCAAAATCAGGCTGATTCATGGGCCATGTTTCTTGCTGACCCATGTTCCTGGTCTTAGATCCAACCTGTGACAATACAGCAGACCCCTGACCCGGTGTAAATCTTGTATGTGAGGGGCTGTCTCCTGGAGCAAGGGTCTCTCTGTTGACCATCCCTTGATTACCCTTCCAGACACCGTCCTGCCACACTCCACCCGTGCGTCCGACTCTGACACCACACGGCTCACTAGGCGTCCACGGGGCCAGGCATCCGCTGTCAGCATCTTCGCTCCCATCTTGTCCTGATTTGGTTTGTCTCAGGAGAGAGACACACGGGCAGGACGGAAGGGGTGTCTTCTCATTAGTTTTACTTTCCAGATGTCCTGGCAGGTCACTGAAGGGAGATAGGACAGAGCCTGGGCGTGCAGACGGCCCTGTTCACGCATGTGTGTGAGGACCTCGGAGTTGCAGGAGGGGACAGGCAGAGACGGGCACCGGCCGGCAACCTCCAACGACCACATGAGGCTCTCCCCCCAGAATGTGTTCCTCGTGGGGCAAGAGATGAGCGTGCTGTTCACTGGCGAGGCCCCCGAACCTAGACGAGTGCCTGGCACGTAGTAGGTGCTCCGTTAATTTGCATAATGTCTTCATGATGAGTAGCTGAACATTTGTCCCCACCCTGAAACGCAATCTCCTCGTCATGTCCACGAACACCCCTGTTGTCAACATGCTTCTGATACCGAGAACGTGCCTAAGAAGAGCTGTGAAAAAGATGCGTACCATGTAATCAAGACGCACGGCCCCGGGTCCGGATGCATGAGGGATGCGTGAGAGCGCTCACAAATGAGGAGACAAACCGCCGTGAGGTTACTCCTCAGAGCTGGACCTGCTCAGCCCCAAGGTTAACCTCCTTACTCTGCTTGATTTCCTTCTGAAGCTACAGTGAAAATCTCCTGCTGGATTTGCAAGATCTAGCTCCCTACCGAAACCCATTCTCTCTAGAGATGATGAGATTATTGTGGAAAGAAAAGCACGTCTCCCACTTGCATGACAACGCTTAACAGTGTCTTGAGCTGCTTCTCCTGAACGACCAGATCCTTGGAAGCCTTGTAAGAGGAGAGTTAACTGTATATGACTTGTGGAAAGAGCCATAGAAAATCATATTCATAAGTTGTTACACTGACTCCTTGTAGGATACTTGAATTTTGTTAGGTCAAGAATTAATGGAATCAGGGGCACGCGGCTGGCTCTGTGCAGGGGGGTGGGGGCGTGGGGAGTGTGTGACTCTTGATCTCAGGGTTGTGAGTTCTAGCCCCACGTTGTGGGTAGAGATTACCTTAAAAAAATAAAATCTTTAAAAAAACAACAACAATAAAAAGAATTAACCGAATCCACATAAGTTGTCAATTGGAGGCCATCCACGGGAGCTGCAAGCATCTTGTCTTTTATCCCCTCTGCGGCCAAATGTAGAGGGAAGTAAACTACAGCCATGTATTTCGGAATAATTAGAGACCACCTGGTTCCACCCTATTCACCACTTCCTCTTTTCACCCAATGTCTCAGAAAATCAAGTAGAAAATGTCAAATTTTTTAGTACAGACATTTATACATTTCAAAAGCACAAGAAATTACATATTTTACAGAATTCTGTCTTAACCCTGACAGAGGAGAATAGTTAAAAAGGGGATTGAAAGGGTTACTTTGCGTTTAGTACAGTATCTATTTGTGAATAAGTCAATTTGCAGATAATGGGGTTGAATTGCTCGTTTTCTAACCCATTCTCCTGAAATGGATCTGCTTGTTTGTAATAGGGAACTTCCTGGAAGAGGGACAATAAACACACAATTTTTTTTAAGATTATTCATTTATTTATTCAAGAGAGAGAGCGAGAACACGAGTGGGGGGGCAGAGGGAGAGGCAGGCTCCCCGCTGAGCAGGGATTCCCAACTCAGGGCTCCATCCCAGGACCCTGGGGTCATGACCTGAGCCGAAGGCAGACGCTTAACCAACTGAGCCCCCCCCCCGGCGCCCCTCAACACTTAAATTTTACTTTCATGTTAATTACAAACTTATTGTCAACAATCCGCACAAATTATGTTGGAAAGAATCTTCATTTGTGAGCTCCCCCCGGGAGAGTGGTCACTTGAACCAGGAAAATGCATGGTGTCGCCCAGTGTCGGAAGGGCACCAGGGTGTTTCCAGAGGGAGCTAGACTTTTACACTGGGAATGCCGCTAACTGCAATAGGTCTTTCCTTCCCTGTAAACATCCCCCTTTTGATACTCCCACTGAATTCGGTGGTTTTCCACGCGTGGCCTGGCAGCCTCAACAGCTCCCGGGACTAGTTAGAAATGCAAATTCCCGAGACCCACCCCAGACATCCTGAGCACAAACTCAGGTGCAGCCCAAACGCTGTGTCTGAACACGATCACCACATCCGGTCCTTTACTTTTCAAATGTTTTTAACCTTTTGCAGTCCGGGTCACCCCACTGAGGTGACAGAGAGAGAGCAGACCTGGGGGCTGGTCCGGCACTCACCACGCACGAGGCCTTGCGGGAGGACAGAAACAATTTCTCAGACATCATCAGACCAGGCTGCTCCGTGACCTTGTCTGAATACAGACAAAAACAGGAACACGTCCAAACCACAAAAATAACCGAAATGTTTTTCCATCCTAGCTAAAAATGAGTGGCCGTTGTCTCTTGGCCAATTAAAGCTTTAGATTCCATCTCTCCCCGCGTCTATCCAATACTTTGTCATAGAGCTGCCCTGCCTGCTGACAGCATCCAAACCCCGGGCAAGACCCCATGTCTCAGTAGGCCCCAACCCAGGCCGAAATCGGCCCCCCAGAGAGTCCTTTCTGATTAGTTCTGACTAGAACGTTGCAGGGCTACACTGAGGATGGACCGCGCTGGCTCAGCAACAGGTGCTTTCTTAGTGGTCTTTGGACAGTATTGACATGGGGGTTACCGCAGCCACCCCCGGCCGCCCACTTGGCCAACAGGGACCAGCGCCCTCCCACCAAGAGTTTATCCCCAGGCCAACCCAAGGTAAGTACAGAAATTGACAGCTCTTCTTTAGAAACATTTACAGTAATTTGAGAAAGTGATTTTATGTCTGTTGAATCTAAAATTAGGTCATCGGCCTTGTATTTTTGTATACCAGCTATTTACATTTTATTTTTCCAGCCATTCATAATTGTGTCTTACAAATGATCAACACTAAATTTTATAAAAGAAAAACACAGGGCGCCTGTGTCGCTCAGTTGGTTGAGCACCTGACTGTTGATTTGGGCTCAGGTCCTGATCTCGGGGTCCTGGGATGGAGCCCTGTGTATGGGCTCTACTCTCAGCAAGGAGTCTGCCTGACCCCCTCCCTCTCCCTCTGCCCCCCACCCTGCTTGCACACTCCCGCACTCTCTCTCAAATAAATAAATAAATAAATAAATAAATAAATAAATAAATAAATAAAATCTTTTGAGAAAGAAAAAACACGTTGGTTCTTTATCACCAGTTTTTGAGAAGCATGGTGCCAAAGAGTTCTCCAATACTTTTCTTTTTCTGTTCTCACATTACTCTTCTTAAAATTCTTAAATCTTCTTAAAGTTATACCCTTTCTCAATTATCTTCAACAGTACGGTCTCCTCTGTTTCCCCATTGCAGTGGAAACTAACCTATTTTGCACACCTACACTGCACTAGTAATTGTGCAAATTTAAATACACCCAATACCCAGGAAATAATTTTATTTTTTTAATATTATTTTAAAATCTTATTTGAGAGAGAGAGCGTGAGCAGGGGGAGGGCAGAGGGAGAGAGAATCTCAAGCAGGCTCTCCGCTAAGCATGAAGCCCAACGTGGGGTTCAATCTCACAACCCCGAGATCCTGACCTGAGCTGCAATCAAGAGTCAGATGCTTAACCGAGGTGCTCCAAGATTTTTATTTTATTTTTATATTTTCATTTATTTTTAAGTAATCTCTGTGCCCAAAGTGGGGCTCAAATTTACAAACCCAAGATTAAGAGTTGCATGTTCTACCAACTGAGCCAGCCAGGTGCCCCACCAGGAAAGAATTTTAAATAAATATTAGCATCCTCTTCCCACACCTACCCCGCAGTGTTTTTATGGGTGAATGTTTTTAAACATCAAGAAACATAGATATCAAATGTTATTTAGAGAAGAATAAAACAGGACAGGCTTCCTAATTAACTTTTTTGGAAGCCATGATAGTAGAACAAACCTGATCAAAATAGCATTTGAATATATGGGAGTGCAGTATCATTAGTCCTGAGGCAAAGGTGCTGTAGTAGACCCTCACTAGAATCTGTGCTTCAGCTAACATTGTCTGGTACTTACTAAGCCTTGACACTAACATTGCTGGGTACTAACTAAGCATGGGCACTAATATTGTCAGGTACTTACTAAGTGTTGACCAGGTACTTACTAAGCATCACCAGTAACATTGCCAGGTACTTACTAAGTGTTGGCACTAATGTTTTCGGGTATTTACTAAGCATTGGCACTCACATTGCTGGGTACTTACAAAGCGTCGGCACTGTTCATGCTCTTCGGTGGCCACATTTGTGCCACCACCAGTTTCGACAGTCAGCTGTCATCATTGGCTGCAGAAGTAGGTAAGTGATGTGGGTGGAGTTGTCCAGAACCCTCCCCCTCTAGCCTCGATGATGGATCCAGAGGCACACTCGAGATCCACGCTGAATAAATCTGTTTTCCCCGGAACGGTTCTAACTGTAGGTAGCAGGGAATTGCCTTCTGTCCCTTGTTGTGAGCCATTAGGCCCGGAACCTGCACTCCCCAGTACACGGAGAAAATCCCTCCGACATAGGAAGACATCAGCCCAAAATGCAGAGATCCTAGAACAAGAGTGTAAGGGAGAGACTGTCAACCCCGTGGGATTCCCTGGGGCCAGCACCTTCTTTCCTTGCCAAGGGCTCGGTGTCAGCCCAAATTCCAAAATTCCATTTTTATTTTAAGGCAGTCTGATCTCCTTTTCTGTCACTTGCAATCCCAAAGCCTTCAGGAACACTAGTCTTCAGTGAGTGGTTGGTGGGGTAGAGGGGCAGGGGCTAATGATGGGGACAAATGTACCTGCTCCCACCTCGAAATTCTGGGATGGCTGGTAACTCAGCCTCTCTCTGAGCTTCGTTGGCTTCGTTCGCCATCTGGGGATTACAAGAGCCTACCCCCTTAGAGGGGCACTGCAAGCTTCAGAAGGGCAGGAAATGTGTCTTCTCTTCCTTGTTATGTCCTCAGCACTTAACCAGTTGTCACGAATTCGGTCCTTAATAACTATTTATTGGATAAAACAACAAATGAGAGCATAAATGGAGAGCTTAAGTACAAGAACACCGACACTCCTGGTAGGACGGTCAGCGTGGGAGTCCACGGGAAGACAGAGAAGAATCTGTCTTGACCCAGCCTCTGTTTGTCAGTTGTCCCCATTAGAAACTCTGTCTTACTCACCTTTCCCCCCAGGCACTGTGCCTGGGGTCAGGATGGCTGAGGAGGGGCTGCAGCAGAAGGTCAGCTAAAGGAGGCCACCAGCAGACTCACGGCTGTTAACCACGGGCAAGAACAGTCGATGGCTGAAGGGTGGAAGGCCAGGAAGGACGAGGGGCGCGTGACTGGCTTCCAGAAAGGGGGGATGAGGAAGAAATCCACAAGGACACCAGAATTTCAGGCTCTTGCTCTCCCACAGGACAGACGTCTCTCTCAGACCCCTTCTCTAAGTCGGCCACGGCACCTGCTCACCCGCGTCCCTCCAGGGCGTGTAGGGGAGGAAGAAAGTTTTCCTCCACCCTCGTGCGGTCCCTGGCTGGGGAAGTAGACTGACAAGGACAATTAACAGGAGCAAAGTCTGCAAATGCACTCATTTAATAGAAGTTTTACATGGTAGGAGAGCTTTCACAGGGAAATGACGAAAAGAAATGGTCAAGCGTGAGCGTTTTCACGCCAGGTTTGACGAAGGGGGGACAGAGTGAGAAGCAGAGGCCAGGACAAGGGTGGCCAGCTGGAGGAACCCCCGCGGGGCCGGCCTGTCGGGATTCTCCTCCCTGCATCCTCGAGGTGAGGATGTTCCTCTCCCCACAGGGGGCCAACGTCCGCACGACGGGACTCAGTTCTCTGACCTTGTATTTTTGCTTTCACTTTTTCCCCTTTGAAACTTCCAAACTTGATCCATTTGTTGAATCTTGTTTCTAAATGTCCTTTTATCCTCTATCCGGTGTGTGTGCGCGTTTCCCCTGTGACGGTCCACCGAGGCATCCAACGTGGCCTGCCACATAAGTGCTAGATTGTGTTTAGTTCATTAAAATTGTAATTATGATTAAATCATTGAAATTGTTATTGCTACCTGGCAGCTGTCAGTGACAGCATTTGTAAATGAGTGACTTTTTAAAAAAATATATTTTATTTATTTGACAGTGCAAGCACAAGCGGGGTGAGGGGCAGAGGGAGAAGCAGGCTTCCCGCGGAGCAGGGAGCCCGATGCGGGACTCGATCCCAGGACCTCGAGATCATGACCTGAGCCAAACATCCCCGACTGAGACCCCCAGGCGCCCCTAACCAGTAACTGCTGTGTATAATCCTGGAGGCCTGTCCTTCCACTGGAGAAACCCTGAGAGCGCCTGGCTGACAGGGACCCCGGGGAAGCAAGACCCGCGTGTCTCAGAGAAAGAGAGCATGAACACGGGCCAGCTCAGGTGTCAGGGACGGCAGTGGGGCTTTTCTACAGATCGTCCCATTGCTCCTTTCTACCATCACTGTGATGTGGGTACTCTGGTTATCGTCCTCCCCTAGTTGAAGAAATGGAAGTTGGAGCAGCTGAGGGACTCCCCTGGGCCTGCACATGAAGGAAGGACACATGGGAAATCAGGCTGCCGCCCGGCAGGTATCTTTCCCAGGCAGATGGGCGGCCACGCGTCTCTGGGGTCAGCCCCTGCTCATGTCCCCAGAGTTCGTGGGTGCAGTTGTTCATGCACTGCTGGTGTTTCTGGAAGCTGGACAGGACACAAGAGACTCCCCTGTGAAATCAGCCCTCCTCAGGTCACCTAAGAGGAAAACAGGGCCAACAGCTCGAGGCACGGGCTCCAAGTTACAAGTGGCAGGAATGAGGCCAGAGGACCTCCCTCCTGCCCGACGCCTCCCCACAGCGCCATTCGCCCTGACTTCCCTAATCCTGAACTCAGACTGTTTATAAATAAAGTACCCTGGGCGCCTGGGTGGTTCAGTGGTTAAGCGTCTGCCTTCGGCTCAGGTCCTGAGGTCCTGAGGTCCCGATCCCAGGGTCCTGGGATCGAGTCCTGCACCAGGCTCCTTGCTCAGCGGGAGGCCTGCTTCTCCCTCTCCCTCTACTGCTCCCCCTGCTTGTGCTCTCTCTGTCAAATAAATAAATAAAATCTTTAAAAATAAAAAAATAAAGTACCCTGATTTGTTTGGTACGGGGGAAATACCAATTGTTTTGTTGATAGGGAAATCCGGCAAGTTGAAAATTGTATTAGTTTATTATGGTTACTTTATGAATTACAACAAGCATTAGAACAAGACAATACAAAAGCAAACAATTTGAACAAAAGTACCTTCAAAGCAGTAACAGGTGTTTAACTACATTAGATTAAGAGCCACACGGCCTTCCCCATATGCTAGAGGGTCACGTAGCCATCGGATTAACAAGAAATCAGTATTTTAAGCTTCAGTACAATGTCCTTGCACTGAAGCGTGCTCACCTGCTGTGAACAGATAGAGCAAGATGCAGTGTAAATTAGGACCAAAGCTGCCCTGGTTGAGAAAGTGAATCACCACCCCCTCAGGAGCTGCCTCAGCTCCAGGCCCCCAGCAGGCCCCTTGGCGGCCCCCGAGCAAGAGTGAGACCAGATTTGGATGTGCTGTCTCTGAGCCGGGGGGACTCGTGTGTCGCGTAGCTGAGCATCTAGGTGCTGCACTTCCCCCAGCCGTGGCGGACTCCACGTTCCACAAGGAAGGGGACTTGACGTGCTCTTCTCTGTCTCCCCAGCACCTGGCATGGCCCTGATGCGTAGCGGGTGGGCTACACCTGTCTCCGGAATGTTGTGGCAGACCAGCGAAGGCTCCAGTGAGTTCATGGACGTCGCCGGGACTGAAGGCCAGGAACAGGACGGTTGGGTGCGGCGTCCTCCTCTTGCGGGGTCCAGACAAGGCCCGTGTGGAAACACCAAAGACTTCAGCTCACCTCACACCCAATACAAACCAGGAATGAGATGCGGCCGATAACAAAAGTGATGATATAACCTTGAGATTGAGTTAACAGGAGTGTGGTGGGTGCTCCAAAGAAAGAAAGTTGATAGGCAATTCTTCACTGCTGTGGCCTCTTCCCAAACGTTCCGAATGCTATGCTCAATTCCGAGGGAAGTGATCCTTCCCAGATAGACCCCCACCCTTTGGTTCTCTCTGTTTATGCAGTTTTCTTCCACCCACAAAAATCCTTCCTAATCCATCCTCCAACTCTCCATTGTCCTCCTTGGAATTCTCCCGTTTCACAATTCCAGTCCCCACACCTGCCAACTGAATTCTAGTTCCCCCAAGCCCCTATGATGCTGTTATGGGACTTACATTTTTTACCTAATATTTTCATTATTTATTTACATGTCTTATTTATCAAAAGAATGTAAACCGCAAAGCATTGATCAAAGGCAAGTGGTTTTCATTATTTTTGTTGTACTTGCTTCCATGTACATTTCACAGCATTCGATTATGATCCTCTAAAGGCCAGCGAGACCTTTGTCATTTCTTTTCTTTTCTTTACTCTTAAATTATACACTGCACCGAGCTAGTGGCTCTGAGAAAAGAACAGAAGTTATTGTCTCAGGGCTGACTCAGACACATACAAGCTGCAACAAGAGGTAGGTGACACGCGGGCCAGGAGTGAGAGCATACGTACTCTCCAAGCCAGGAGCTGGGTTTTGAAACAGCTCTTAGCACAGAGATATATTTTCACGTACACAACTCGCATAAGAGTTAAGTAACCAAATATATAAGCAAATAGTTTATACATATACATATACATACAAATGATCAATAAAATAACCAAAGGTGTGCCATCTCAGTTAGTAGAAAGGGAAATGCAAATTGAGCAAAATAAGCCTCCATCTTTGGCCTATCACTCTGGCAAAAGACAAAGAGGTAATGTGCAGTGTGAGCAACAGTGGGAATGTAGATTTTAAAGTGCACGTCACAATACGGATCAGAATTTTTAAAACACATATGCCCTGGCTAAACAATCACGTTCGGAAGAATATACTCCCCAAAATTACTTTTTCCATGTTGCCAGGGTATTGGCTGAAGGATGCTCACAGTGCCATGAATTTATGTTAGTAGAAATCGGAGATGACCTACAAATCTGTCAAACTAATTATGTTTCAGTAAATGACATCATGGATGTTTCATAGTCATCACAAAGAATGAAGTGCATCTCTTTGTGTAGATATGGAAAAATGATCACAATATATTGTCAAATTTAAAAAGTAAGCTGCAAAACAGTAACTGGAGTACAATTCCTTTTTTGTGGGGGAAAAAAAGACCTATGTTCTATGTTTTCATGTTCATATAAATGCACATGCAAATTTCTACATAACTACATGTGCAAAGACAAAAACAAACATACAAACAAAAACAGAGATCTGAAAAGAGAATCACCGCACACCTGTGGTTACCCCCCAGGGAGGTAAGACAGGAAGGACCTTTTACGCACTTCTGTGTATTGTTTAAATTTTCTTTCAACCTTCATGTAATACTTACGACTCTTTTTGAAATAGAAAATAAACCCAATTAAAAGTAGAGGCTTTTGATAGTTGTGATAAAATGCTTGAATATTCGTGGAAGCCATGATCAAACTTCAGAGACTGCATGCATGAAAAATCTCTTTAAGTATTCTTTAGAACTCTATGCTCACAAAATTACTCACATACATGTGTGTCAGTTACAGAAAACTGAAATCCCGTGTGGTCGCCCAGACCAGCTCCTTCCATGTTGTAGATGAGGCAAGAAAGGAACTAAAAGAAAAAGAAATTTCTCTGACACTTTGCTTTTTAAAAATTGACAACCCAAGCAAAGGGCTCTCAGAAACAATTCATCCGATCATTGGTTTATGCAAGGGGCCACAAATTCAAATGCCACAGGACAGGCAAGAAACCAAGTCAGAGACTAATGAGGTCAGCTGGGAATAAGACAGGAAGTGCGCAGGGCTGTTTGGAGGTGTGTCCTGCCCACGGCCCTGGGCGGCTCAGTCAGTTAAGCGTCTGACTTTGGCTCAGGTTGTGATCCTGGGGTCCTAGGGGGTCCTAGGACCAAGTCCCGGAAAAAAAAATAATTTTACGTGTACAATGCAGTGGCATTAATTACATTCACAGCGTTGTACAAACCACCACTACCAGCTATTTCCAAAATTTTTTATTACCCCAACAGACACCCTATACTCATTAAACGGTAACTCCCACTCCGCCACACGCAGCCCCTGGTGACCTCCGACCTGTTCTGTCTCTATGCCGTTGTCTGTGCTGGGTACCTCGACGGAGTGGAATCACGTGCTATTTGCCTTTGGTGCCTGGCTTATTTCACTTTAGCATGATGCTTCCAGAGTTCATCCACGGCAGAGCATGCCTCGGAACTTCATCCCCTTTGCTGGCTGAAGAATATTCCTCTCTGTGCTGTGTATTGTGATATTTTTTTTAAGGAGGCTCTATGTCCAACGTGGGGCTTGAACTCATGACCCCAAGATCCAAAGTCACACGCTCCACCGACTGAGCCATCCAGGTGCCCCGGGTATTATGGTTTATAATAAGAAACATATATTTGGTCTTCATTTCCCTTTCCAGCTTGAGAGCTTCTAAACCCTCAGAATTTCCCAAGCTGTGAGAAAGTTCAAGGTGTCTTTTGTTATGTTAATGAGGTGGGTTTCGGAAAGGCCCTCGGTCACCTGAGGGGGGGGTGGGGAGAACTGGTTGCCAGGGGAACCAACCAGGTGATTTGGGGTTAGACCTTGCGGTCCCACTCCCGGACCTCCAGGAAGGAGAGAGGGGCTGTAGGTAAAAATGCTCGCGGGTGACCCATGATTAAATCAACCATGCCGATGAAGTGAAGCATCCATAAATAACCGAAGAGGACAGGGCTCAGAGAGCAGGCAGGTGACCCTGTGGAGACCCGGGGGACAGAGGTGCCCTGGAGAGGGTGAAGCTCCATGCCCTACCCCCATTCCTACTGATCCTGACTTCCATCCTTTTATAATAAGCCAGGAATCTCGTGAGTAAAATGTTTCTCTGAGCTCTGTGAGCCACTCTCGCAAATTCATCAAACCCAAGGACGGGCCATGGGAACCTCTGATTTATAGCCAGTCGGTCAGAAGCACGGCTAATCTGGGTGACTGGCAGGTAGCCTCTGAAGCCTGTGTTTGGTGGGGGAGGGGGGACTGAACCCCTCACCTGTGCAATCTGATGCTCTCTCCAGGTAGATGGTGTCAAAAGTGAATTAAGTTGTAGGACACCCAGCTGGTGTCTGAGCGTTGCGCATTGGTGTCGAACAGTTTCTATCCGTCCACCGTCTACCATTTTGGTTTATCAGTTCCTCTGTTCATGAGTTGTTTCCACTTTTCAGTACTGTGAAAAATGCTATGAATATTGGCTTAGAAATATCTGAGTCCCTTTTTTATTCCTTGAGTCTATACCTAGGAGTAAAATTGTTGGGTAATAGGATAATTCTATATTTAACTCTTTGAGGAATCACCAACCTGTTTCCCACATCATTGGCACCCTTTTACATTCCCATCAGCAACACACGTAAATCCCTTATTTTTGAGGTGAAGAAATCAGGGGTAAAGCTGGTTAGATAACTTAACCACATACACAGTCAACTGCAGAGCTGATATCACAAACAAGTATCTCGAGTCCCAACACAATCCTCTTTCCAAGGTTAACTCCACCAAGAAAGAAGTCAGACGATCAGGCAAATGGCAGTCACGTCTGCACAAAGACTGGACCGTTGGAAAGGACTCCCTGATATATTTGGGGGGAAAGAATTTGAATAAGTTCTGGATTTTGCTCATCCATCATAGAGAGAATTTTGTTTTATTCTTTTCTTCCTCAGGTCTGAGCTCCAAGAGAAGATTAAATCATGTTTGTCTTTTGCCTAGTACCTAATTGCAGAGTAGTCATAGACATATTTTTTATCATTATTACACTTACTGTTATAAAATAAGGGCTTAAAAATATTACTTTAAATGCAATAAGTATTCATTTTAGAAAAATTGGCAAATTCACAGAAGTAGAAAGGAAAAAAAAGAAGGACCTAGAGAACTATCTATGAGAAAAATAACTATTAAAGCCTGAGTCCTTTTTTCCCAAGCTTTTTTTTTCTAAGAATGGTGTTTTTGTGTGACATATATGGTTGGAATTGCAGATGCTTAAAATTTAAAAGAATTATTACAATTTGGGGAGGCAACCTTAAAAAATACAATAAGGAAAAATAGATACTCAGTTCTAGGAAAGGGCCCAACATACCCCTGGTGGTTCTTCCTCCAACTCAGCAGCCCTCACCGTCTTGGATATCCCTTTTGGTGGTATGTTATTACTTACCTGTCATATGGAAAAGTTTCATTTACCCAAATATAAGAGCCTAAGAGCTTGGCCACATCTTACACTATTTTGTTCCTTCCTCCATGCTGCAATTACAGGGAAAAATCAGCAAAGAACTTTTGGATGATTTTTACTGATTTCTTATCACCTTCAAAATTAACACTCCTCTGAGTCTCTAATAAGGGGTAACCCAACCCAGGTCCTGCAGGGCCTCCCATTCCACATTAAGAAATTAGTTCAGCAATCAAAGGCCATTTAAATTCATTTGAGGGGCACCTGGTTGGCTCAGTCATTTGGGTGTCCGACTTGATTTCGGCTCAGGTCATGATCTCAGGGTCGTGAGATAGAGGACCCCCCCCCCCATTGAGCCAGTGTCAGACTCCAAGCTCAGCAGGGAGCAGGGAGTCTCCTTGAGGTTCTCTCTCTTCCTTTCCCTCTGCACCTCCCCTTGCTCATGCACACACTCTCTCTCTCTTTCTAAAAGGTACACCCTCTTGTCTGCCACAGAAATAAGTTTTCATTTTTCTCTCTTCTACGTTCTGTATAAATTTGTGTAAAGTCTCTCCAGACTTTGTAGTCCCTTTTAGCTTATGGCCACGTTATCACTGATAGCACTGACCCAACATTGAGACCGCGTTCTTTTTCTCTTCTGTATTGACAGAGAACACGGAGGGGTCTTTGTTGGAATCTGTTTTATTTCCCCAACACTCCAATGATCCTCCAAAAAACAGTTTCATCTCTTCAACGATATTTCTTATTTCCTCTCTGTCTCAGTGCTGTTGATACCCAAAGTGCACTACTCTGGGGTGAGAGGGACTTTGGTAACCCCCAATGCCGCTCAGGGACCCCCTTGACCCATGCAGACACCAACAGAATATCATCGAAAGGTTGGGTTCCACCATGGCGCTCTCTGTGTGCCATTCTGGAGCGAGGCTGCTATGAGGGACCCAGAAATGACAGAGGGACAGTGAGACAGAGCTCAGACAGTGCGTGTGAGTATTCCAGGATAGGGGGTGTGGAGCTACTGCCCACCCAGTTGCTCACACCACAAACCTAGGGGTCAGCCTTACTTTCTCTTTCTCTTAACCACCACATTCTATTGACTGCACACCCAATCTACACCCCAAACCCACTCGCTGCTTCTCTTGTCACCACTCCCACCCCAGTTCAAGACACCACACAGTAGCCCCCTAACCAGACTCTTGTTCCCCTAGAGCAACTGGTGCGACCCTCCCTAAATATATAAATCATAACATGTCCCTTTGCCAATTCTCGAATGGCTTTCCATCATGTTCAAATTAAAACCCAAACTCCTCGCCTGAAAACCCCCAAACCTCACCGTGTACCCCTCTGCCCTTTACTCACTAAACTTCAGCCACAGTGACTTCCTTTCTGGTCCCCCAACACACCGAGCTTGGTTGAGCTGTACTTCCCCTGGTTTTTTCACATGGCTCCGTGTAAGGACTCGTGGCCTTGAGTGCCACCATTACCTGCTTAGAGAAGACTTCCCTGACCACTTATTCTGAAGTAACCACCCAGACGTTCTGCATGACACTGCCGTGTTTCCTCAGCAGAGCTCTGATTGCTGGTGCTTCCTTGTGGGGCTATATGTGTGTTTTCCAAGGCTCCAACTTCTGCTGAGTGAATGGATGGTAAGCCCTATGACCCCATTTCCCAGATGGGAGGCAGGAAATATCGAGCAGGGATCATGACTGTAAGAACTTTATTTCAGATATTTTTTTACTTCCTCACAAGAGCTATTTTATCTTTTGTCAATTTCTTCGCCATGATTAGCAATGAAACTCTTGCTATAGAAAGTGCTTGTGATCAGGGGCAGCTAGGAACAATGGCAGGGGACTTGGAGCTACATCCACATGAAGGCTCGAAGAAGTAGGAACACTAAAGAATGGGGTAGGTGGCAGTCAGTGACTGTGACTGCAGGTAAGTTGAATCCCTGGAGCCTCGTCCAGAGAAGAGCCAAGAGTCAGAGCAGGAGCTGATGAACAAGCTGCGACTAACAGTGGAAGAACCCATGGGACTTTCCTGTGCCCACCACCCGAAGCCTCTGAGCCCGGATCCCATCTTCCTCCCGTCCTCCTGCACAACATAATCCTGCTCCGATCACACACCAGAAACTCACCACCGCCACCTCTCCCCCAACCAATTCCTCTGGATTCAGACACAGCTCCCCGCTCCCTTTTTGGAAAGTCATTCCTTAAAAACTGTAGTCTACCCAGAACTCTTCCTAATCTGACCTCCGTGTTTGGAGAGGAAAGTCCAATTGTGTTCACTGTTCTCTGTGTGTTGAATCTTCACCTTTCCTTCTGTTTGGCATGTTGTATTTCTGCTGTTTCTCTTGCCTTAATGCAAGAATCCTGCAGAGCCTGAATACAAAATCGATACCCAGGAGAGTTTTTGGATGAGTGGTACTCTGAGGGAAGAAACAAAAAGGAAAAACTGAAAGCGGAGGGAAGAAGAAGGCATGAGAAAAGCAGGGGCTCCAGAACACAGAGAGGAAGCAGAGGTACAGAAGAGGGAGGGGACCCACTGAATCAGCCTTCACCGTGAAGACTTAATCACAGTGTACAATGTGCTGTCAATCTGCTGAAATGGAAGTTGACAGGAAACGGTAGGGAACAGGGAAATGGCCACAGACCAACTCACACTCTTTTGTTAGGTGCTCCCACTGCCTTGTCAAATTTGCTGCTCCCTCACAGTCTTGAAGTCCGGCAAATTCTGATTCGTTCCTTGTGCACATATTGATGTATCAACAGATTGGTTTACACATTGCTAGAAGGTAATTACCTGTGCACATCTAACCAGATGAGCAGTCCTTGATCACCTCTTTCTCTTTTGATGAGTAAGAACTTACAGTGGGATATAAGCAAGTTTCAGTGATAAACCCGAAATCTCTGGACCTTCTGTGCAGTCACAAGAGAAACAGACTCTGCCATTCTTATCTCAAAACCAGCTCACCGTTAAACTACTCACTGGGTCTATCCTTTTATGAGGCAGGTGGAATCTGTGTTATTCGCTATTTCCCAGCACCTAGCCCCGTGCCTGGTGTATGACATGTGTTCACTAAATTTTTGGACATTAACTGATTGAAGGAATGATGATCCCAGTCTCTGCTTCATGCTCAGGGGACCTTCATTCTAAGATGCAGACGTATGGGAAATACAGAATGGATAGAAGAACAGAATCCCTGAGGGAGTACCTGAGCTTTGCTCTGTTTACGTCCACCCAACCTTCATTCCATGCCGTTGATATGATGGGAAGTGTGTTGGACTCTCAGGTGCAGATACAGACACAGACCCTCGCTCCAATATGTGCTTTTCCATGATCTCATCATAGCATCCACCACCCTGCATCAGCAACTAGACAAAGTCCCTAGATGTGAGCTCTGCTAGGACATGGTCCATCGCATTCTAAGAGCATCTGATGGAGCGGGGAGAAGACATATCCAGCTGTAAAGATTCAGGATCCTTAGTTGGGGAAAGAAGAGCTGAGTGTTGCTGATGGAGCAGAGAAGGAGGGTGCTCAAGGTACTGGGAAGCTCTCGGGGTTGTTGGAGGGTGCAGAGAATCATGACTGAAGCTACGCACGAAGCCCTGCAAAACCAGTGCAGTGAGAAAGCGTCTATACTGCAGCTCCTGGCCAATGCTGCTTTCCACACCCGCAGCGCTGGCGGCTCCAGACAGGGCCGGTCTCCTTGGGCTGCTCAAACCTGCATCTAAGTCTCCCATGGATGAGCCAGCTCGGCAGAGCCTTGCTCACATTCTTGAGCCCAGCTGCCAAGGAGGCTGGGGATTTGACATCTAAAGGAAGGCAAGCTAATCAAAAGGTGATGGGTGGCCATAAAGATGACCAGTGTCCACTGTATTGCAGCAATACGTGATGGGAGTGAAATCAGAAATGTGCTTTCAGAGATAGTCTCTGGTTCTATGAAACTTGCATCCTTGAGGGAGAGCCTAACAATAAGTATATACATGAGCGTGATGATGGATAGTGCTAGATGCTACAAAGTCACAAAGAACTGTGAGGTAGGGTATCCAAGGAAAGCTTTTCCGAGATGAGCAGACACCTACATGGCAGGAGGGGGCAGCCAGCACAAAGGCTCTGGGGTGGGAACTGACTTGGCATTTCTAAAAAACTAAAAGGCTGCAGCTGAGTAAGTGAAGGGGCGAAGGTAGAAAACAGGGCAGGAAGAGCCCCAGGGATGATGCTGTGTAAGGGTCATGATTCTGGACCCTGGAAAGTCACAGGGGAATAGCATGATGTGACTTACATTCTAAGAAGACCGTGCTGGCTGGTCGCTGTGATAGAAGTATGAACAGGGGGATCAGGGCACGTAAATCTGCCCGATGCCTGGGGAGAGGGTGACACAGGAGGGAATCCTGGGAGATGAGCGAGGACTGCCCAGGAGAGATCAGGAGGCATCCTGGCCAAGGGAAGAGCAGGAGCAAACACACAGCAGCATGGAAGGCTCTGGAATGTTTGCAGAACTTTGAGGAGTCCAGTGAGGTTACAGAGAGGGAACCAGACATCAGGCTGGAAAAGTAGGGGAGAGCCAGGCTGCCAAGGGCTCCGGCACTGTTCTTTTAATTTCTCACGGCACCAAAGTTAAGTGTTCGTCCAGTGACAGGGGCAGAGCCTGACGTGAAACCGGGACTAGATCTTCGCCAGGGAGTCCAGACCTCTCCTAGGACTTTGTAAGAGGGCAGGAAGGACACAGTCCCTTGCCCCTTCCACCGCCCCCTTCTCAGACTGGAGGAAATTGTGGACCGACCCCCAGTTCTGTGCCGCTGCTATCAAAGCAAAGCTGGTGGTGCAGAAATCAGACAAGATCAGAGGGCGTCAATGTCAAGGTCAGTCCCAGGAGAAAACGTCAAGTGGACATCTTGTCTTCCATATTTATTTATCTTCTGGAGGCATCTTATATTCCACCCCACACTCCCAGGTACATGTACACTGAGCCTTAAAGGAAGCATTAGAGGTAGGTTGGCCAAAAGAACAAGAGAAGGGCCTTTCAGAAAGAGAGAACAACGTACGCAAATGCCCAGGAACCAGAAAGCACCCTTGTCCATGGGCGGCCAAACCAAGGCTGGAAAGGCAGGTTGAATCTGGGTTGTGAAATGCTTGGTTGATGGGCTAGACAGCCACCAGAATAATTTATTCCTGAACCAGATTCCCCAGGTGAGTAGAGTAACCCAAACCTAAAGGTGCAGCGTTTGCTTTTTTGTCCAGGGTGGATGCCAGGGAGTATTTGCTGGCTTGCTTGAATCAACAGATGGAAATCTGTAAATTAGGACAGATGGCCCCATTTAATCTCTATGATCAGTCAAGTCCATATTGATGGACTTAACTGAGATCATCTCGGGGAGGTTTCCCACCCAAAGCAGGACTCTTGGTGGCTCTCCTGCATCAGCTATGGGTTCTTAGCAAGAACAACATGCAAACTTAGGAAGCATTGCAAATCAAGACGGGTGAGTAGAATTGGCTCCCAGGGCTTAAGAGGGACTGGACCAAACACTCTTCAGAACAGGTTATTCCATCTGAACTGGGACAGCAGACCCCAGGAGACAAGGGACGAGGTTTGATTTGTACCGGTGGGCCTCCGTGCCATGCTTGCTACCCAGGCTCGCGCCCCCCTGCACCCCTGCGCCCCGCACTCCTCTCTTTCCGCACAGAGTGCATCTTTATCCCGACATGCAGGGAACCGGGACAAGACGATGAGGTACAACGTGGGGTACAGGTGCCCCCACCCGAGAGGAGGTCGTTCCTGTAAAACTGAGCCGGGGTCCAGGGAAAGGTCTCCCCGCTTCCCCACAGTTCCCCTTCCCACACTTCTAAGGAAAGACCTACATGAGCACCATATGGCTTTTTTCCTAAAAGCAAACTCCTCTTGGAATTTGTCGGGAAAACAGGTAGTAACGCAGGTCTTTCCTGAAAGCCACGCGGCGGAAGGCGGACCCTCGCAAAGAGGGGCCCACGCGTGTAGAGATGACGGCTGTTGCATGCGTGCATTTGAACACTGCCTTTGTACAGCCCCCCGCCCCAACTCAGGCGTGCTCACCCGAGAGGAACGCTCCCACTGCCCACCACCCCTGCGGGGCTCCCGCCCACCGCAGTTCCGCTGCTCCCAGCTCGGGCCCCACCCGCGTCGATCAAAGACTTCCTTCCGGGCGCAGCAAAGCCCAGCACGCCCGCGGTCCCGGGAGGCCCGGCGGCCGCCTAGCTCAGCGACTGCAAACAGCCGCTTCCGAGAAGAAAGGAAACCGCGCGAGCGCCGGGGGCACTGGAGTCCGCAAGTGGTGCCTCTCGGGCCCCGCCCCGCGCGCCGGCCTCGCCCCACCGCCCCAACCAAGCCCCGCTCCCGCACGCCGGCCCCGGCCCGGGCCCCGGCCCGCCACCCCAGTCAAGCCCCGCCCTCTGCCCCGCCCCGCCCCGGCCGCCCCCGCGGGCCGGCCCCGGCCCACCGCCCTCGTCAAGCCCCGCCCCCGCGCGCCGGCCCCGGCCCGGGCCCGGCCCGCCACCCCAGTCA
>NW_027397081.1:793616-827261 GCF_003265705.2 Callorhinus ursinus | reverse complement strand
GGGGGGCTGGGGACTTTAAAAGTCCTTTAGGGAAGAGGCCGGGAAGCCGGGGTTTGTTGTAAATTCCCTTTTCCTTTGGTCAACTTTTGTAGCAGTCGGGTCCCTGGGTAATGGCCGGTAAACTAGGGTAAGTTGTTTTAAGTGACCCAAGTTTTCCGTAGTTTTAAGTTCTGTCCATCGGCTGTTTGTTTAGCCTGAGATTAGTTTTATCCAGGAAAAGATAAAGATGTCAGTTCAGGCACAACACCTGCTTTGGCTAGAATAATATGGCTGAGTTCGACAATAACAATTTTCATTTGTTTTGCTGATTTTTTTGTTTCCTATGCTGGATTGTGCATGTCACAAGTCGGCTTTGCAGACCTGATTCTGAGATTATTTAAGGAAACAATGATCAGTAAATCACACCCGTCGTATTTTCAATATTATGAGATGTTTCACTGTAAGGTGAACAATCTGGACTGAATCAGTCTATTTTGGTGCTAATTTTATACCAATACTTATAGAAGGTCTCCCTTTTATTTGTTATTTTATGAAAGTAAACCTTGTTTCTCTGATGAATTACTGATTAGAGAAACTAAGTATCCTTGCTTTACTTTTTTTTTGCCCTAATAACACAGATTTTGGGGGGGGCCTTATTTTAATACTGTTTGTTCTGTTTATTTAAAGTCTCTCTAGAGGCTAGTGCTATTTGGAAATCTTGGAATGAAGGCTGTACTATAGGAGAGCCTTCATTTCATGAACGACTATAATGAACATGAGCTGGAAAGCATTTCTACAGACTCTAATGTCACTTTGAAATTAGAGTGAAAGAAGGTTCTATAGAGAATTTCTCAAAACAAGTAAGTGTCATTATGAAATCCAGTAATTTTTAACAGTCATCCTAGAGCTTAGACAGCATTTTTTACTAGGCACTTTTCCTGTGTACTCCCCATTATGCTAATTGAGGTCCATACATCATCCCATTGGATCCTCACAGTATTATTCCCATTTTATAAATAGAAAAAAAATATGAGGCTGAGAAATTGCCTTATTAAAAGTAAAACAGCTGATACCTGTTTGATTTCAGAGATTAAAAATCCCAACTATTCACCATTTTGCCACTAAGTCACTTTAGGTGGTATTGGCTATTCAAGTCGGTAATGCTTAAATGTACAATCTGCTATAGTCCATGATGTTGTAGAAGATAAAAACATGGAGATTCTTTTTTTAAAATATCCTGCATACTATGCATACTATCCTGTGTAGTTTCATAAACACCCTCAGCTGGAGGAGTGGGGGAGGCAATGAGCAAGTTAGCAAAGCTGCCAACAGGATAGACAGTGGTCGTGCGTGGCCAGGGGGAGGCTTTTCATCAGGACTCTTGGTGGCAAGTGACAAACCCACCTTGAACAGCCTTAGTGGAAAGCAGAGACTTTACTGAGTCTTTAGCACAGAAGTCCAGAGTGGCTTCAGAAATGTAGTATTCAAGAGTTCAAATAGGTTGCCAGGAGAAGGCCACTTCCGGCTGTCTTGATTACATCTGTCAACTCTCAGGTGAGCCAAGCCGAGCTGTAGTTCAAGTGTTGTAGGCCTGGGGTGGGGGTGAGGGACTATCTAAAGTGAGTTCCCCGGGCAGCGAGTGAGGAGAGTAAATTAATCTTTACTGAGTCCGTGCCACTTCGTGGATGTAACTTTCTTTTCTTCCATTCAGCACATTGGTCTATGTTAATACTTGGTCTCTGTCAAGTAAAGCATCAGTCTCTTGGTAGTTAGATGTCCGTGGTATATTCCTTGTCTTCTAGGATACAAAACCAGTGCCTACGCACAGTAGATGTGTCATAAGTAATTGAGTCGAGAAAGGAGAAAGGTCCTAGAGCTACAAAGACCATCTGCTTTTGTGTCCTTTTTTAAGCCAAAAAGGTTGCTGGGACATGATGCGTCATAGGAGTGACAAGAGCAGGGAGACAGAAGGAGGGGGGTCCTGCTGTGGTCCAGGCAGAAGGCAGCGGCATGTCATAAGCACATGGAGGCCTTCCCTGGGGTGGGGGGTATGAAACTGAAATCACCTGCTAATGGACTGGAGGAGGGAGTGGGGAAGAAGGAAGAACCCAGGATGACCTCTTGGTGTGGGGGTTGAACAGCTGGTAACCCAGCAATGGAGAAGCCCCGGGACAAGCAGGTTTGCAGTAGAAAATCAGCACTTCCTTCTGGCGCTCCCGTGAATGGGCTTTGCAGTCAAACGGCCTGGTCCAAATCCAGGCTCTGCCACTTCCTAGCTGGGTAGGCTTCTCTGGGCCTCACTTCCTGTCACTGCAGAATGGTCTTTGTGTCTCAGAATTGTTGACAGAGCTGGGTGACCTAGTGAAGTGACGTGCTCCCCAGGAGGCCTGGCATGGAGGACGATCTTCACGATATTAGCAAGTATTTGATACCAGCTGCTAAATACGGCTGGGACAGTGCAGGACACTGGTGCACTGACTTGTTTTAACCAAGAGTCACTGCTTCATCAGTCCCTGAAGCCTGCCTTAGTCGGCGGCATGACTCGTCTTTCTCATTCTACGGAGACGAGTCTACTGACCTTGATCTTTTTCAGGTTGCACACACAGCAAAGATCCTTCAAAGTTGTTTTACTTACTTTGTACTTTGAGGGGTTTTTGGCTGGGGAGTGCTACCTTTGTCAATAATACACCTCTCTTCTCATCTGGTATATTTAATATCCCATTATACAAAGACCCAGGTTGAATAAACCACTCTGACGAGGGGCATAGAATTCTTCTAAAGTTTTTCCAAATCTTAAGGTACTAGTTAAAAATTAAAAGAATCATACTTCTATGAGAAGTCTTACAATTAAAAATGAAAATCCTAAGGGGCTAATATCCAAAATATATAAAGAATTTATACAAACCAAACACCAAAAAAAAAATGCAATTAAAAAATGGTCAGAGGACCTGAATAGACATTTTTCCAAAGAGGACATACAAATGGCCAGTAGACACATGAAAAGATGCTCAGCATCACTAATCATCAGGGAAATGCAAATCAAAACCACATGCTTGTTAGAATGGTGAGAATAAAGACAAGAAACAACAGGTGTTGGTGAGGATGCAGAGAAAGGGGAACGCTTGTACACTATTGTTGGGAACGCAAGCTGGTGCGGCCACTCTGGGAAACAGTATGGAGGGTCCTCAAAAAGTTAAAAATAGAATTATCATGTGATTCAGCAGTTCCACCTCTGGATGTCTATTCAGAGAAAATGAAGACAGTTATTTGAAAAGACAGATGCAGCCCTATGTTTATTGCAGCATTATTTACAACAGCTCAAAGATGGAAGCAGCCCACGTGTCCCTCGGTGGATGAGTGGATAAAGATGGGGTGGGTAATGGAATATCACTCAACCATAAAAAATGAGATTTTGCCATTTGCAACAATGTGGATGGAGCTAAACAGCATTATTCTAAGTGAAATAAGTCAGTCAGAGAAAGACAAGTACCATATGATTTCACTTGTATGTGGAATTTAAGAAACAAATGAACAAAGAAACAAACTCTAAAATACAGAGAACAAACTGGTGGTTGCCCGAGGGGAAGTGGAGGAAAAAAGGAAAATCCTACCCACTTGGTCTTCTCTCCATGGTATGAAGTTAGGGGTCTGGGTGGTGTGAGGCCCAAGGGTGCCCTTGCGTTGAAAGGGCCCCTCCCAGGTGCCCAGGCCCCTCCAAGGAACGGAAAGTGGCCTTTCTCTCACCAATCCCTGTGTCCCCATGTAAGTGAACGAACTTTGCAGGAGCTGGTGCATAGTGAGTAGGATGTAAGCGTTTGTTAACCTGAGTCAAATGTTTTCTGCGTTGAAAACCCCAGTAATACAGTCCCAGGTTTCCTGGCAGGTCAGGTGTGCTTTGTAGCAGTAGTGGCGAAGGAGAGCTTCTTGGGGGATGTCTGCCTCCTGCGCATCACCACAACCTGTCTCCGGTGTTCTTACATCAATGTTAAATGCTTTTTCATCACGGGATGTTTTTTCTTTTTCTTTTTCTTTTCTTTTGTTTATAGGATCTCTAAACGCACAGAATTTGGTGCCTTCAGGAAACCACAGTGCTAACCCAACAGGTGAGTTTCAGGAGGTTCAAGCAGTGGGTTTTCGGCCATCTAGGAGGCAGAAGGTAGTACCGGCCGGGCAGGGGCACGAAGCCAGTACCCCGGATGGTTTGAAGCCCGAGCCACGGGTTCCCAAATCCCGGTAGCTTCTGTCAAGGGCAGCCCTTGCAGGCTTCGGTAAATGATGGTAAATGATGGCCTGCCGCATCGGAGCGTGCAGGCGCGCTAAGACACTCGGTCTGAGCCTGCTGCAGTTTCGGACTGGGCTGCGAAGCCCATTTTCAGGTCTGAAGGCCTCGCGCTCTGCGTGTGGATTAGGAACAGGAGTCCTTGCGTCTGCCTGTCTGGCTGGTGGGACAGGGCACTCTGTGGCCAGAGGTGGCCCGACACCCGAGGAGATGCGGACGCCCAGCACCAGGCTCCCCTGCCGAGTCAATGGTGAGCACCTTCCCGGTGCTTCCAGTCCGGGACACACGGGTTTCTCCTCTGGGTCTCTGAGGTCACCAGTGTGGAAGGGTCCAGGAACCACGCTGGCGTCCCCAGGGCTAGCAGTCAGCCGGTCAGCGAGGTTCCGGTTTGTTTCCTTCTCCCGGTCCTGGTTCCTCAGCGTGGACCGAGGAGTGAACCAGACGAGGGCGCCCAGACCTGTCACTAGCCCGCCGGTCGGCTCCCATTCAGTGGTACTGAGTGTCCGCGGCGCGCTGAGACGGTGTAGGGGCTGGGGGCACAAACTCGTCCCAGCCCTGGCCTCTAGCAGTTGTGGTGGGGTTTTTAGTTTTATTTCATTGTGGGAAAATACACACAACATGACACGTAGGCTGGTAACCGTCTGTGAGCGCACTGCTGAGCACTGCTTAGTGTGCTCGCACCTCTGAGCCCAGTTGGGGAGTCTCCACGCTCTGCCCACCTCATGCTCTCCCTGCCGTCCCTGCATTTCCTGCTGGCTTCTGGCCAAACAGAGCATATTCTTCTATTTCAGCTTTAGTCATTCCATAGGAAAGTTTTCATTTGGGGAAAAAGGACTAGCTAGGTTGCCGCGAAATGTAATCATGATTATTGCCAGGTGTGTATAGGACCTGTTTTTTAATATCTTATTAGATTATTAAGTGTCTTTGCCTGAGAGCCTACAATGTTTAAGAAACTTCTCGTACATTTGCTCATCGCACAGTGCGGAACTGGTGATGGTTCTGTGTCACACAGGAGGGAGCTGAACAGACAGGTTAACCAGCCTGCCCAAGGTCACACAGCACATTTGGGATTTGAAGCTCCCTTCCTCGGATTCTAAACCTGTGCCCCTTCACCACATTTCCTGGAACTGCGGTGTGGTCCTGCCTTTGAAATACCACCGCTCACAATTGTGAACCATTGTTAAAGATCAGCGCGGTACACTGAGGACACCTCCAGGGTCCGTGGGATGTTACACCGCCCCTTCTAGCACAGGGAAATTCATGGAGAAAAAAAGAAAGCATTGCCCCACAGCATTTTTCTAAAGACATCAGATAATACGGCTGTGACACCAACGATGTGTTGCTCGGTGTGTAACACTTCCCATAACCGTTATACTCTTCGCATATCATCTTTGATCTTGAAAAGCCTTATGTAACATGTTGAATTTGTGTATTTTTGTAGGATGTGATGCTTACTATTTTGTCTTTTGTGGTAACATAGACTCTTCTAATTGTGGAAACACTGATTTTGAACATTACCAATTTCTCTGGTGCTGTTGACCTAACACGGTTTATTGGGCATCAATTCCAAAAGGAAAATAACATTTTTCTTTGGCAGACTGGTGTGTTGTGTGCTGCAGGCGCCTGGGGCACGTGGGAACGGCCAGCAATATGGCCTGCAGCAGGGGCGCCTGTCGCTTTCATACAGCTCACCACATCGGGATTGGCACTTCTCCTTTCTCTGTTGGGTTTTAGTCTCATCTGAGTTCCTAGGGAGTGGCTTCCATGATTTATTCATCCCAACGCTGTGCCTGGTACACAGGAAGTAACGCACACACGTTGGTTGACCTGAACCATGGCACCAAATGCGTATTTTGTAACTCCTACCTTACCTTATCAAAGAGCCTCGGTACGGGGTCTGCAGACATGACTGGTCTGTGCTCTGGGGAGATCCTTTATTACAGCTGTTTTGTCGTTGTTCGCGGCGTGGGATGGATACTCGAGGTCAGAGAAGCCAGAATTGAGGTCACTCTCCATTATATGGAAGGGTCGTATTTCTTTATATGCCCTAGTCATTATCTGGGGAGAGCCATACCTTTGACATTCTTTTCTGCAGGGTCTTACTGAGTTTTAGTAATTCTACAGAAAATTCTTCATTTGAGGGGGGTGGACAAAAAGCTACACAGATTACCCAAAATGTAATAATGATTATTGTCGGGTAGTTATTTTTTTGTGTACTACATTTTTTTAAATGTGTTGTAGTAGATCATTTGCACATTTTCAGCTCATAGAGAAAATAATTTTCCCCGTTTTAGATATAGTCAGAGGGCTTCTATTTTAGGGTCTGTGGATGGATGAATTTATTCTTTATGGTGTAAGGAGGTCACATGCCGAGATTATTTTTCATAACAGGTTTGGGCAAAGCTACAAGGGAATGTGACATGGTTCAGAATGGACAGCGTTTCTCATCAGTGGCCAGACTGTAGCTCAGTGTCACCCAGGATAACCTTCCCCTTGACCACTTATCACTGATGTTCCCCGAAAAGAGGAACCTGAGAGGTGCCGGGGACCACCTTCCAGTTTGAAGTTCTCTTCTTGGGCATAATTTGTACCAAGCCAGTTTCAGAGCCGTCCGTCTCCCTGATGTGTGGCATGCATACAGAATTGCCTCTGCACCGTAGCAGCTTTGGTCCAGTCATGTCAGCGTCTCTAGTTGGCGTGGTTTTGTCCACAGACGTGACTGTCCTAGTGAGTATGTGAGACATACTGAGATTTGTAGGAGATACATATTGGGTCGTTCGAATGACCGAAATCTATTCCCTGAAAGTATTTGGTCTTCCTCCGTGGTTCCTGGCCTACAGCTCCTAAAACCCGTGGAGTTTCTGAAAGGAAGAGTGATCAAGGTGTTTTTTGTTACACTAAACAAGGTGATTTTAGGACCCCGCCCAAAGGTGGGGCTGGACGACCACATGGCTAACTGGTTAGAGCTTCCCGTCTCCCCCCTCCCCCCCACCCCCTGCAAACTGTGGGCGGGGAGGGGGCTGGAGGTTCAGGGAGCTGATGGCTATTGACTTAGGCATGACTATGTGATGAAGCCTCCATAAAAACCCACAAAGAGTGGGTTGGGAGAGTTTCCCAGTTGGTGAACCGGTGGAGGTTCAGGGCGAGTGGCACCTGGGGAGGGCCCGGGAGCTCCGCCCTTCCCACCTTCCTGACCTGGTCCTGAGTGTTTCTGCCACGAGCTGCTGCTTCCTGAGTTCTGTGAGCCGCTCTAGCAAAGGAAAAGAACCTGAGGAAGGGGTCACTGGAGCCTCCCCACTGCAGTGGGTGAAGCTCAGCCTGCGTCCTGTGACGGGACCCAGGGTGCTCTCGGGGGATGGCCCTCACCCGTGGGATCCCACGCTGTCACCGGTGGGTAAGTCAGAACAGTCCTCAGACACGCTGGTGTCCCAGGAATTGCTTGGTGGACGTCGGGTTTGGGAACCCCGGTTTAGTATGACACCAAATCTCATTGCATTTGGTTTGCTTTCCTTTGTTGACTAATGAAGGTGAGCTCCTTCTCCCATCTTGGGGAGATGTCCGTTCAGGTCCTTTGCCCATTGTTTAATTAGGCTGACGTTTCATTTCTTTTCTGTGCCTTAATTTTTATGACGATGAAAATAGTGTATAGTTCCTGTGGAAATTTTGGAAAAGTATTTTTTTAAATCATTCAAATTACTCCCACCAAGTGTTTTTAGATTATTTTAAACTCCAAACTTAACTACATGGGCACCGTTTCTTAAAAAGGGAACTAAGACTCTCCTGCAATACGTTTCACTGCGGTTACGGCCCAGGAGGTGAAAACAGCTAGTTGAAAAGTGACGGTTTTACTCCATCACCTGTTGGGTAAGAGCTGCTTTGACTGCTTTCCCTCCACAGTGAATGTGATTAGCTAGTTTTTCATGTTCCCCCCACCCATCCAAGATGTGGACCCTGTCACATTTCAGGGAAGATAGAAAAATTATTGCTTTGCTTTTAAATGGTCTTGGGGAAGTTACTTAACCTGGTGCCTCAGTTCCTTCTATTTAAAAAGCTGATAAAGTGCAAGTGTCTCGTGGGATAAATGAGGCAGCATGTAAAGCACCTGCCGTTAAATGGCACCTGGCACAAGCTAGAATCTGAATGTGTCCCTCCTTGCTCTCTGGCTACGATGACGTTTTCTTTAATCCCTCCTATGTCCACCTTCGCTGCCACGGTGCCTTTGCATATACTGTTCTGGCTCCCGAAGATCTCCCCATGCCCCCCGCCTTTACCTGGGTAACACCCCTTCAGCTTTCCGATCTGTGCAAGCTTCCCTTCCTCATCAGGGAATAGTCTCCAGCCTCCAGCTCCAGGCCCCCAGAGGACCCCATCTGTCTGAGGGGGTGAGTGGGCCTCCCCAGCCCACAAATCAGCTCATTCACAGGCAGTGCTGACGTCAGCCACCGCGTCCCTAGTGCTCAGCACCAGACCGCACATACATTTCTGTTGAAACAAGGAGAAACATGCTCTGGGAGGAGGAAACCAGTTTTTATGCTTGGTACCGCAGGCTTACCTGGGAGATTAGCTGGGAGCTCCTTTGTCGAGGTGACCACGCCATGCCCTCCACCCAGCATAGTCCTTTCCCTCCACAGTTAGGGAGAATGGGGCTTCAGTGTTAATGGGAGAGTTGCCACGCTTGCGTTACTAAGTTCCAGCACAACGCTGTTTGCTGTGCTTATGTTCTGATCAAGTCTCGGAGCCCCGATGGGATGTGCAGGGAAGGGGGCAGACCGGGCCATTCAGATCCCAGAGGACAGCAGGGCCCTGCTGCGGTCAGTCTTCCTGCTGAGCTGGAGGTCCCGGGGTCAGGACGGGGACCTTGTGGCAAGGCAGGACCATCCAAGCTCTGCCCGGATGTGAGGGAGCATTGTGAAGGAGATGTGGGGAATGGGGGTTTGGGACGGGAGGGGACAAGGCTGCTGGAGCCCCTCAGGGAGTTTGGATTGGATAGCAGTGCGGTGGGAAGCCCCTGCGGGATCTTAAAGCCGCTGGAATGGCTAACAGCCTGGGGCGGCGGCGGCTGGAGGAGCAGGTGTGGAGGGCACATGGGCGGCTGGGTATTGGGGTTGAGCTCAAGGGGCTTCTTGGCCCCGTCAAAACCAGACACCTGTTCCCCGCAGGACTGGGGGATGATTACAGGTGGAAAAGTGAAGCCTGAGAACAGCAGAGTGATGACTGCAGGCTGGAGGGCAGGGTGGACGGAGTCCGGGAGGGAGGGCCAAGCATGGCGATGAGGTCGAGTTGGGCGTGGAGGGGACGCCCCTGTACTGCGCTTCCTCCAGTGGGAGACAGATGCGGGGTGAATGTGGAAGCTGTTTGAACTCGGTCGGTGACCCGGTTATTAAAGACGTTTCTTGCAGGATAAATCTTAGAAGTGGTCATCTTTTAGTTCCACTATTCCATTTTTGTTTTTAAAATTATAAAGCCTTAAAACTGGAAGAAAAAGTCTTAAAGCCATGTTTTTCAAGTTTCTTAGCACATTAGAATTGCCTGGCACATAAAAAACACCGGTCTGGGTCCCACCTAAAATCTGAGTGGGCAGGAGGGAGCCTAGAACATGCCCAGGGTTCCGCATGGAGCTGAGGCTGAGAGTTGTGACCTCGGGGTGGGCTGGAGGCTGGGGGTGCAGGTGCTTCCAAGCAGCCCGAGCAGAGTCGGCGCTGGAGGTTAGCTTTTACAAACATTTCTAGCAAGCACAACGATGACAACAACACATTTCTAGCGTCTTTGGAAAAGAGAAGTATAAAATCTTGCGTGGGTGGGGTTAGGCAGAAAATCCAGTGATCCTCACGCGGGGCTGCACCCCCCACGAGGTCGGGAGGTGGACAGGACATGGGGGAATGGAATAACAGTGACTCTAGTAATCGGAGGATTTCGTTATTTTGATTAACATTGTTTAGATTTGATAAGAGCCCTGCCCTGTAGTTACCAAGAAAGGATAGGGACTAACTTTCCAAAAATGGACAAATTCCTTAAGTTGTGTAACCAGAAGAATGATTTACATGAAAAGCTGTACAGAATAGTTGAAGCCCATTCTAGGTTTTTTCTATTTATATCAATCTTAACACATGAGTTCTTCACAATTGTTCTTGTTTGCATTGTGAAAATTTCCTATTAAAGCAGTCATCCCAAGTTAATCCCTGTTAACTCTGTTTACCTCACAGTGTGATAAAAAACAGAAAAGCAGCAGTGACTTGACAGACAATGGAATCATTAATGTGGATCATTTATGACTTTCTCTAGAGAAAACAAGCTTAAAACTTTATCGAAAGACTACTCTGGTGGCTTTTATCAGAAAGGTGCGCATATTGAGATTGCCTATTTTACATAGAGACATGAGGACCCTCTTTTTTAAACAATCGTAACGCCAGTGTTACACTTAAAAGCTCATTTTTTTTTTACAGTTTTAATGAGGAATAATTGACATACGGCATTGTGTAAGTTCAAGCTGTGAGCATAACGATTTGACTTACACTGTGAAGTGATGGCCACAGTAAGTTTAGTTAATGCCCATCACCTCAGAGATAGAAAAAAAAAAAAAATGCTTTTTTTTGTTCTTATGATGAGAACTTGGGAGGGTTTACTCTGAATTTTCCTATATGTCATGCGGTGGTGTTAACCACACGTACCACGTGGTGCATCACACCCCTGGTCCTCACACCTGGACGTTTGTTCCTTGTGCGCACCTCTTCACTTCCCCTCCCCTACGCCTACCTTGGCGACCCCAAAGCTGTTTCTTTTTCTCTGAGTTTGGTTGGTTTCTTTGTTATAAATTCCACGTGTAAGTGAGATCATGGAGTATCTGTTTCTGACTTAGTTTGCTTAACGTAATGCCTTCAAGGGCCATTCATGTTGTTGAAAATGGTGGTGTTTCGTCCTTTTTGGTGGTTGAATAATTACTCCGTTGTGTAAATATCAGAACTTCCTAACCCGCTCATCCACTGATGGGCGTACGGGTCGCTTCCATGTCTATCTGGCCATTGTAGATAATGCTGCAAAAACGTGGGGGTGCAGGTATCTCTTGGACACCGTGATCTCGTTTCCTTTGGATGAATACCCAAAAGTGGAGCTTTTGGAGCTCATGGTATTTCCGTTCTTCATTTTTGTGAGGAATCCCCATACTGTTGTCTCCAACGACTTCACCACTTTAACAGTTCTTCCGACAGCGCTCAAGATTCCCTTTTATCCACATCGGCGCCAGCATTTATCTCGTCTTTCTGATCTTACCCATTCTAACAAGCGTGAGAGGACACCTCATCACGGTTTTGATGTGTATTTTATTTTTACTGGGTAATGATGAGCATCTTTTAATGTACTTGTTGACCATTTGTATATTGGCTTAGGAAAAATGTCTGTTTGGCGCATTTTAATTGGATTAACGACATTTTGCTCTGGAGTTGTAGGAGTTCTTTATCTTTTTAAAACTGTAGTTCACATACAAACTTAGCTTCAGATGTACAACAGGGTGATTTGACATTTATATACATTACAGATTGCTCGCCACAATAAGTCTGGTTACCATCTGTCATCAGTTATTACATCATTGACTATACTCCCTATGTTGTACTTTAAATCCCTGTGACTTTATTTTATAGCTGGAAGTTTGTACCCCTTAATCCCCTTCACCTGTTTTACCCATCTTCCCAGCCTCCACCCTGCCAGCAACGATGAGTTTGTTCTTGCATTTGAGTCTCTTTTGTTTCTTTTTTTAGATTCCACATGGAAGTGAGATCATAAGGTATTTCATTTCTCTTTCTATGACTTATTTAGCATAATACCACTAAGTCCAATCATGTGGTTGCAGATGGCAAGATTTCATTCTTTATGGTGAACTAGTAGTCCATTGTACAATCCATACTCATTATATATTCTTTATCCATTGATCTGTTGATGGACACTCAGGTTGCTTCCATATCTTGGCTGTTGGAAATAATGCTGCAGTAAACATAGAGGTGCAGTACCTTTTCGAATTATGGTTTGCATTTTCTTCAGATAAATACCTGTAAGCGGAATTACTAGATCATGTGGTAGTTTTACTTTTAATGTTTTGAGGAACCTCCGTAGTGTTTTCTGTAGTGGCTGCCCCAATTTACATTCCTACTAACAGTGCATGAGGTTTGCTTTTCTCCATATCCCCACCAACACTTTTTATTTCTTTTCGGTAATAGCCATCCTGACAAGTATGAGGGGATAGCTCATTGTGGTTTTGACTGCATTCCCCTGATGATTAGTGATGTTGAGCATCTTTTCATGTGTTAGTTGTCCATTTGTATGTCTTCCTTGGGGGGAAAAGTTCATTCAGGTCTTCTGCCCATTTTTTATTCAGATTATTTTGTGCTGAGTTGTAGGAATTCTTTATATATGTTAGATATTAACCCCTTATCAGATATATCATTTGCAAATGTCTTCTCCCATTCAGTAGGTTTCTTCTTGTTTTGTTGATGGTTTTCTTTGCTGTGCAAAGCTTTTTAGTTTGACATAGTCCCAGTTGTTTATTTTTGCCTTTTTTATCCTTGCCTGAGGAGACAGGTACAGAAAATACTACTAGGACTGCTGTCCACAGGTTTATGCCTCTGTTTTCTCTTGGGAGTTTTATGATCTCAGGTCTTATATTTAGGTCTTTAATCTAGTTTATTTTTGTGTGTGGTATAAGGAAGTGGTCCAGTTTCATTCTTCTGCATGTAGATGTCCAGTTTTCCCAGCACCATTTACTGAAGAGCTGTCTTTTCCCATTGTATATTTTTGCCTACTTTATCTTAGATTAATTGACCATTTAAGCACGGGTTTTTTTTTCTGGGCTTTGGGTTTGGCTCCCCTGATCTATGTGTCTGTCTTCATACAGTGCCATACTGTTTTGATTGCTATACCTTTGTAGCATAGATTGAAATCTGAGTGTGATGCTTTCAGCTTTGTTGTTCTTAGGATTGCTTTGGCTCCTCAGGGTCTTCTGTGGTTCCCTACAAATTTTAGGATTATTCTATTTGATAGGGATTGCATTGGATCTCTGGATTGCTTTAGGCAGTATGAATATCTTAATAATGCGGGTATACATCAGAAAATTGCAGGTTTGTCTCCAGACCACTGCAATAAGGGGAGTCATGAATTTGATGGTTTCCCAGTGCATGTAAAGTTATGTTTACACAGTACCCTAGTCTGTTAAGTGTGCAATAGGATTATGTCTTTAAAAATGTACATACCTTAATTTAGAAATACTTTATTACAAAAAAAGTGGTAACCATTATGAGCTTTCCAGAAGTTTTTATCACTGATTGCAGATCACCATAACAAATAAAATGAGACTGTTGTAACTATTGTGAGAATAACCAAAGTGTGACAGACACAAAGTGAGCAAATGCTGTTGGAAAAATGGCATCAGTGAAATTGCTTGATGAAGTAGTATTGTCACAACCTTCACTTTGTGAGGGGGATAAAAAAAACACCTCATTATCTGTAAAGCACAGTAAAACGAAGTGCAATAAAACGAGGTAAGCCAGTATAAATTCTTCCATTCCATGAGCGTGGCGGATCTTTCCATTTATTTGTGTCATCTTCAGTTTCTTTCACCATTGTCTTACAGTTTTCAGAGTACAGTGATTTGGTTTAAGTGATAATTTATTCTTTTTTATAAATAAGATTGTTTTATTTGATTTCTGTTTATAACTAGTGTGTAGAAATGCAACCAATTCAGGAATATAAATTTTGTATCCTACAACTTTATTGAATTCATTTAATTTAGTACTTCTTGGGTAGATTCTTTAGGATTTTCTATATATGGTATCGTGTCATCTGTGAATAGTGAAAGTTTTACTTCTTCCTTACCACTTTGGATGCCTTTTATTTCTTACCTGATTGCTGTGGCAAGGACTTCCCGTACTATGTTGAATACAAGTGGTGAGAATGGACATCTTTATTTTGTTCTAGATTTCAAAGAAAAAGCTTTCAGCTTTTTACCATTCAGTGTAATGTTAGCTGTGGATCGATCATATATGGCCAGTTGAGGTATGCCCCGCCATTACCACTTTGTTGAGAGTTTTTTTCATGAATGGATGTTGATTTTTGTTCAGTGCTTTTTCTGCATCTACGGAGATGATTTTTTTGTCCATCATGTTGTTAATGTAGTGTATCACGTTGATTTGTAGATAGGGAAGCATCCTTGCATCCCTGGAATAAATCCTACTTCGTTGTGAAGGATCCTTTTAATGTATTGTTGAATGCTGTTTGCTAACATTTTGTTGAGGATTTTTGCATCCATGTCCATCAGAGATATTGGCCTGTAGTTCTCTGTTTTATTACTGTCTTTGGTTTTGGAATCAGGGTAATGCTGGCCTTGTCGATTGAATTTACAAATATTCCTTCCTTCTCAGTTTTTGGGAATAGTTTGAGTAGGGTAGGTATTAATTTCTCTTCAGATGTTCGGTAGAATCCCCTGTGAATCCACCTGGTCCTGGACTTTTGTTTGTTGGGAGTTTTTTGTTGCCAGGTCAACTTCTTTTCTAGTAATTGGTGTGTTCAAATTTTCTGTTTTTTTCTGGTTCACTCTCCGAAGAGCGTATGTTTCTAGGAATTCATCCATTTCTTCGAGGTTGTCCAGTTTGTCGGCATAATTATTCATAGGAGTCTCTTCTTACCCCTTGTGTTTTTGTGCTTTCGGTTGTAACGTGTCCTGACTTTCTGATTTTGACTTCTCCCTTTTCCTTGATGAATCTGGCTAAAGCTTTATCAATTTTATTTAGGTTTTCAAAAAATCGCTCTTGGTTTCAGTGATTTTTTTTTTATTGGCCTGTTTCTTTTTTCAGCTTATTTAGGTATCCGTGTTGATTTGAAATTTCTCTTGCGTCTTGAAGTAGGCCTGTCTCACTGGAAGCTTCCCCCTTAGAACAGCTTTGGCTGTGCCACAGATTTGGGCATGTTTCCCTTTCGATTTGTTGTTTCTTGATGGCGTCTTGGATCTCTTCCTTGACCTACTGGTTGTGGTCACATGTCGTTGAGCCCCCAGTGTGCCCTTTACAGCTCCGGTTTCCTTGCTGGTGGCCTGTCTGATGATTGAGGTCAGTGGGGTTTGAAAGTCCCCTTCCGTTGTCGCCGATTTTGCCTTTATTTGGGTGCTCCTATCTCAGGTGCATACATACTAAAACCGTTACAGCCCCTTGTGGAATTAAAGCCTTTATCATTATGTAACACCTTTCTTTTGTTGTGTTTTTCTTTCAAAGTCTGTTTTGTGTGATGTGAGTATTGTTTCTCCAGCTTGTTTTTTATTTCCATTTGCAGGGAATACATTTTTTCCATCCCCACGCTTTCAGAGTGTGTGTGTGTGTGTGTGTGTGTGTTGTTAAGTCTGAAGTGAGTCTCTGAAAGGCAGCCTGTGGATGAGTCTCTTCTCATCCCTTTGGTCACCCTGTCTTTGGACCAGAGCATGTAGTCCATTAACATGTGAGGGAATTATTGATATGTATGCATTTATTGCCATTTGGTTGATTGCTTCCTGGTTTTTATAGTTCTTCCTTTCTTCTCTTACTCTTCCCTTGTGATTTCATGAATTTCCTAAGTGTTTGGATTTCTTTTTCTTAGTTTTTGTGAACAGGCATACCTTGAAGATACAGCGGTTTCAGTTCTAGACCACCACAATAAAGCGAGTTAAATTAATTTTTTGGTTTCCCAGTGCATTTCAAAGTTATGTTTACACTGTAGTCTGTTAAGTATATAATAGCATTATGTCTAAAAAAAAAACTACATATCTTAATTTAAAGAGGCTTATTGGTTAAAAAATACTATCTGAGCTTGCAGTGAGCCATCACCTCTCTGCTGGTGGAGGGTCTTGCCTCAGTGCTGAGGGCTGCTGACTCATCGGGGTGGTGGCAGCTGAAGGCTGGGGTGGCCATGGATTAATTAAAGTAAGAAGTTTTGCCACATTGTTTGACTTTTTTTTCCATGAACAATTTCTGTGTTGTGCAGTGCCTTAGATAGCTTTTTACACACAGTACACTTTTTAAAACTGGAGTCAGTCCTCCTAAAACCTTCTGTTGCCTTATCAACCAAGTTTATGTGATACTCTGAATTATTCTGAATGTAATATTCTGTAGTACTTTGTTATCATTTCAACAATCTTCACAGCATCTTCACCAGGAGTTGATTCCATCTCAAGAAACCACTTCCTTAGCTAAGAGGCAACTCCTCATCCATTCAAGTTTGATCACGAGATGGCAGCAGATCAGCCCCATCTTCAGGCTCCACTTCTGATTCTAGTTCTCTTGCTGTTTCCACCCCGTCTGCAGCGACTTCCTCCCCTGAGGTCCTGAGCCCCTCAGAGTCATCCCTGGGGGTGGTAGTCCACTGCTGTAAAACCCTTTTTAATGTTGATACTTTGACCACCTCCCATGAATCACAATATTCTTATTGGCATCTAGAGTGGTGAATCCTTTTCAGAAGGTTTTCAGTTTACTATGCCCAGACACATCAGAGGAATCACAGTCTCTGGCAGCTATAGCCTAGTGAAATGTATTTCTTAAATAACAAGGCTCAAAAGTAGAAATTCCGTCATGCTCCATGGGGTGCAAGGTGGATGTCATGTTAGTAGGTGTGAGAACATCAATCTCATTGGACATCTGCATCCGAGCTCTTGGGTGACCAGCTATGTTGTCAGTGAGCACTGAAAGTTTTTTAAAAGATTTTATTTTTTTTTAAGATTTTTTTTTTTAATTTGACAGAAAGTGACACAGCAAGAGAGGGAACACAAGCAGGGGGAGTGGGAGAGGGAGAAGCAGGCTTCCCGCGGAGCAGGGAGCCTGATGCAGGGCTCGATCCCAGGACCCTGGGATCATGACCCAAGCCGAAGGCAGACGCTTAACGACTGAGCCACCCAGGCGCCCCAAAAGATTTTATTTTTAAGTAATCTTTACACCCAACATGGGGCTCAAACTTAAAAGCCCAGTTTAGGAGACTTATGCTCTGCCAACGGAGAGAGCCAGGTGCCCCCGCACTGATATTTTTAAAGGAAACTATTTTTCTGAGCACAAGGTTTCAACAGTGGGCTTAAAATAATCCAATATGGCCTTTGGGCCTGTACCCCCATCTTCCAGTAATTCACCAAGATGACCAAGACAAAGGGAAAAAGGAGAGGCCTCTTAGAAAACATGGCATTGTTCCTTTAGCCACGTACATGTGAATCTTCAGGAAGAGGGTTACTGTGGACATGGAAGGAATGGGCACTCTTCAAAAAGGAGCACCGCACAAGTCTTACTATGGTGAAACTGGAGGAGTCTACAGGAATAGCCAGCATGCTGTCGATGCCATTGTGAACAAGCAAGTTAAGGGCAAGATTCTTGCCAAGAGAACTAATGTATGTATTGAGCGGAGACAGCTTCCTGAATCCTGTGAAGGGAAATGATCAGGAAAAAGGAGACCAAAGAGCAAGGTGTTTGGGTTCAACAGAAACACCAGCCTGCTCCACCCTGAGAAGCACACTTTGCAAGAACCAGTAGAAAGGAGCCTGAGTTGCTGGAACCCATTCTCTATGAAGTCATGGCATAATAGGTGTTAAAAAAGTCCAGGACTATTAAAAAATTTTAAAACTAGAAAATTAAAGGGGCACCTGGGTGGCTCAGTTGGTTAAGCGTCTGCCTTCGGTTCAGGTCATGATCCCGGGGTCCTGGGATTGAACCCCACGTCAGGCTCTCTGCTCAGCGGGGAGTCTGCTTCTCCCTCTGCCTCTGCCCCTGCTGTGCTCACTTGCACTATCTCTCTCAAGTAAAATCTTAAAAAATTAAAAAATTAAAAATTAAAGTGATGTAAATATTTGAGCTGCCATCCAGGCTTTGTTGTTCAATTTCTAGAGCACAGGCAGAGTAGATGGAGCATAATTCTCAAGGGCTGGGGGGTTTTCCGAGCATCAGCCTCAAACGTAGCATCTCCAGCTGCCTTAGTCCCTAACGAGAGCGTCAGCCTGTCCTTTCCAGCTCTGAAGCCTGGCACTGACGTCTCTCCGGCTGGGAAAGTCCTGGATGGGGTCTGCAGTAAAGGCCATTTTGTCTCCACCGAAAATCTGTTTTCAGTGTAGCTGCCTCCGTGAGTTATCTTAGGTAGATTCTCTGAGTAACTTGTACAGCTTTGACATCGGCACTTGCTGCTTTGCCCACACGTGGATGCGTGGAGATGGCTTCTTTCCCAAAACATCATGAGCCCACCTCTTCCAGCCTCCAATTTCTGCATCTTCCTCAGCTCTCAGACTCCGGATTAGATTTTGGCTTACGGGAGCATTGTGGCTGCTTTGATCCTCCCTTCAGATGCCTAGAACCTTCTCCGTATTGACAATTAGGCGGCTTCGCTAACTTTCTCACTCATGTGCTCACTAGGGGAACACTTTTCACTTCTCTGTAGAACTTCTCCTTTGCGTTCACAATGTCACTGTTAGGCTGAAAGTTATCTTATGCCCATCTCTGCTTTCAACATGCTTTCCTCACTAGGCTTAGTCACTTTAAGCTTTGGATTTAAAGTGAGAACCTGAGGCCCTTCCTTGAACTTGAACACTTGAGAGCTGTTGGGGAGCAAGAATATCCTGTTGCCTCAAGGTCGTTCCAGCTGGACTAAGAATCAAATGGATAGGAGACAGATTAACAGGAAATCACATTTAATAACGTATATATGAGGAGTCCACACGGGCAGGGAAATTGCAAAGACGGGCACAATGAGGTATATATGTCATCCTGAACTAAGGAGAAAGGGGTAGAGGTCTGAGTCTTCAAAGGGAAGGAATGCAGCCCTCTGGAAGAAGGAAAAGTTTGCTGGGCCACACAGATGATGGGATGCAGAGAGGACTTGGAACAAACAGGCCTTGCTGGGTTCCTCCCTGTCCACCCTCCCCCATTCATACCAACACGCAGCTGTGGTGACCACTCTTCCTGGAGCGGGCCCTCGATGTGGACTCTTCTAGGCAGTTGTGGGGGAGGTCAAGAGCTTTTCCTGAATCTGCTGGGTCTTGATGGCTTTTAACTCAAAACTGTCTTCATGCTAAAGTGGCCGATCTTGGGGCGGCCTGCCTTGGAGCCCTACAAGGCCATTGTAGGGTTATGAACTGGCCTAATTCCAATACTGTTGTGACTCAGGGAAGAGGGAGGCTTGAGGAGAGGGAGAGACAAGGATGGCTGGTCAGTACATAGTAAGAACACAGACACAGGCGCAGTTTGTGGTGCCCCAAAAGAATTAAAATAATAACATCAAAGATAACTCATCATTATAACAAATATAATATGAAAGTGTGAAATAATGCTAGAATTACCACATTTGACACAGACATGAAGTGAGCAAATGCTGTTGGAAAAATGGCACTGATACACTTGTTCAATGCAGGATTGCCATAAACCTTCAATTAGTTTAAAAAATTTTTGAAAAACAGTAGTTGTAAGGCACAATAAAGTGAAGCACAATAAAAGGAGTTTTGCCTGCATTCATTATAAGTTTTGGAAGTTCATATATAATACCATGTATATATATAAAACAGTCTGTTTTGAGTTGATGGTCTCTGAAGTTGAAACACATTTTAAAAGCACTACATTTGGGGCGCCTGGGTGGCTCAGTCAGTTAAGTGTCTGCCTTTGGCTCAGGTCATGATCTCAGGGTCCTGGGATCGAGTCCCACATCAGGCTCCCTGCTCAGCTGGGAGCCTATTCTCCCTCCCCTTCCCCAAGCTCTTGTTTTCTCTCTCTCTCTCTCTCTCCCATAAATAAAATCTTAAAAATAAATGCACTACATTTTTATTCCCCCCTCAACATTTCATGTATTTGACATCATATTTTACATATTTTGTTTTGTATATCTTCTATTATAGTTTATTTTTACTACTTTTCTCTATTAACATTCATGCTAACTTTATAAGCAGTTAATTCACTACCTTTATTATATGTGTGCTTTTTCCAGTGAGGTTTTTTTGTTCTTAATTTCTCTCTAGTTATGGCCTTTCCATTTCTGCTTTAAAGAAGTCCCTTTAACATTTCTTGTAAGGTTGGTTAGTGGTGATGAACTCCTTTAAAAAAAGGTTTTCTTCATATGGGAAACTCATCTCTCCTTCAGTTCTGAATGATGATCTTGGTGGGTGGTATATTCTTGGTTTTAGGGTTTCTTTCTTAAAGCACTTAAATATATTCCACTTCCTTATGACCCAAAAATTTGTGCTGAAAAATTAGCAGATGGTCTTTGGAGTATTCCCTTTTATGTGACTAGTTACTTTACTCTTGCTACTTTGAAGATTTCTCTCTTTATTTTTATTTTTTAACATTTTAATTTTGTGTTTTGGTGTAGACCTCTTTGGGTTTATCTTGTTTGGGAATTTCTGTGCTTCCTGGGCCTGCATGTGTGTTTCTTTCCCCGGGATAGAAAACTTTATTATTTCTTCAAATACATTTTCTGCCCTTTCCGTCATCTTCTTTTAGGACCCCTGTAATGCAAATGTTAGTGTGCTTGATGTTGTCTCAGAAGTCACTAGAAGTCACTTAAACTATCCTCATTTTTAAAATTCCTTTTTGCTAGGGGCGCCTGGGTGGCTTAGTTGGTTAAGCCACTGCCTTCGGCTCAGGTCATGATCCTGGAGTCCCGGGATCGAGTCCCGCATCGGGCTCCCTGCTCAGCGGGGAGTCTGCTTCTCCCTCTGACCCTCTTCCCTCTCGTGCTCTCTATCTCTCATTCTCTCTCTCTCAAATAAATAAAATCTTTAAAAAAAAAATTCCTTTTTGCTGTTGAGCTTGAGAGATTTCCACCACCTGTCTTCCAGATCACTGATCCATTCTTCTGCATCCTCTGCTTTGTTGTTGATTCCCTCTAGTGTATTTTTCATTTCAGTTATTACAGTTTTTAGCACTGATTGATTCTTATATTTTCTATTTCTTTGAAGTTCTCTGTGTTTCATCCATTCTTCTAATTTTGGTGATTATCTTTTGACTCTCACTTTGAACTCTCTCAGGTAGATTGCTTATCTGTTTCATTTAGTTATTTTTCCTGAGGTTTTGTCTTGTTCTTTTGGTTAGAACACATTCCTGTGTGTCCTAATTTTGCCTGACTCTGTGTTTATTGTTTGTCTTAGGTAGATTAGGTACGTCTCCAGATCTTGGAGTAGCCTTATGTAGAAGGCATCCTTCAGGGCCTAGAAGCACAGTGTCTCAGGCCATTAAAACCAGGCACTCCAGGGATGTCCCCTGTGTGGGCTTCACGTGCTGCCCCTGTTGTGGCTGGGCAGTGACTGCTGCAGGTGAACTGGTCGGCAGCACTCCCCCCGCCACCAGGTGGGAGCTGCTTTGGAGAGTTGGTGGTCTTGAGGTGCCCTGCTGTGTGTGGCAGGTGGGGGACACTCCGATGGGGTGCTGGTCCTGTCTGAGGCTGTTCACTGGGTATGGTGGGGCTGGGGCTGTTTTGGAGGGGCACCAGTCCCAGCCAGGGTTGCCCACCAAGTGTGGTGGTGTGGGTGCCAACTTGCAGGGGTTCCTGTCCAGTGGGCAGTTGGGACGAGGTGGTCCCACGGGGGAACAGTGGGGTTGCAGAAGCAGTGCTCTCGGGGTGGATGGAGCGAGTCAGAACCAGCACCCACCAGTGTGCAGTCAGCCAGGCAGAAGGAGGGCAAGAAAATGTCATCTGTTAGCCCTTTCGTCCCCAGAGAAACTTCCATAAAGATGCCTGCTCCTTTGTTACACACCCTACAATTAGTCAGCAGACCTCCCTCACTTATGACCCCGGTGCTTTTCAAACTGTTGCTTCTATGCTGGGTCTCCAAGCGAGTAAGTCTGTGTGCCGGCCCCTTCAGGGTGGAGCCTTCCTGCTCTCCCAGGGTTAAGCCCTGCTCATTTTCACAGCTCTCAGAGTTAAGCCCCCCATTCTGCAGGGCCAGACGTGACAGGGCCACCACCCCCTGGTACAGATCCTCAGGGCTGGGGATGCCCGGTGCCGGGCTTGAACCCTTGCTCCCCAGGAAGAACCTCTGCATCTGTGACATCCCTACTGTTTGTTGGTTGCTACACTAGGCTTGTGGGTTCCAACCAGACTGTGTCTTTGCCCCATTTACCTTTTTAAGTTTTACTTTATTTTCTGTTTTTGGCTATGGAAGAACTGTTCTCCTTCTCTTTGGGTTGTTCTCAGAGAGTTACTCCCTATATCTAGTGGTCCGTCTGTGGGAGGAGGTGAGCTCAGGAGCCCCCTACTCCGCCATTTTGATTGGGATCTCCACGTATTATTTATTTTTGAATATTAAGCCCTTATTGCATATTTGGTTTGCAGATTTTCCCCCCATTATATAGGTTGTTTTTTCATTTTGTTGATTGTTTACTTTGTTGTGCAGGTTTTTAGTTTGATGGAGTTCTGTTTTTTATTTTTTTTTGTTCCTGCGTTGGGTGCCCTACCCTAAGAATCCTTTCCCAGACCCATGTCAAGGAGCTCTCCCCCTGTTTCCTTCTAGGAGTCTTAAGGTTTCTGGTCTTCCGTTTAGGTCTTTGATCTAGTCCACATTAATTCTGTGAGTGTGTCCAGGTTGGGGTCCAATTTCAGTCTTTAACATGTGACTGACTATGCAGTCTTCTCAGGGCCGTTTATTGAGGGGCCGTCTTTTCTCTCTTGTCAAATAATAGCTGACTGTGTCTGCACCGGTTTATTTCTGGCTCTCGATTCTGTTCCTTTGGTGCGTCTGTTTTTGTGCTAGTTCCTACGGTTTGTTAACTCTAGCTTTACAATGTAACTCAAAAATGAGGAAGTGTGATGCTTTCCACTTTTTTCTTTCTCAGGATTGTTCTGGCTCTTCAGAGTCTTCTGTGGTTCCGTATCAGTGTTACAATAGTCTTTTCTATATCATTAAAGAAATGCCACTGGACTCTTGATAGGGCTGAATCTGAATCTATAGATGGCTCGGGTAGTGCTGACATCTTAAAAATATTCTTCCAATCCATAAACACAGGATACCTTCTAATTATTTATTTCTTCAGTGTCTTGGAGTTATCAGTATAGAGATACTTCAATTCTTTGATTAAATTTATTCCTAAGTATTACATTTTTGATGCTATTATAAATGGGACCATTTTCTTTACTTTTTAGATAAGTTATCAGTGTCTAGAAATGTTACTGCTTTTTGTACGTTAACTTTATTCAACTTTACGAATGTGTTGATTAGATCTATAAATTTTGTGCATAATACTTAGGATTTTCTATATATAAAATCATGGCATCAGCAAACACAGTTTTACTTTTTTCCAAATCTGATGCCTTTTATTTCCTTTTCTTACCTGATTTCTGATGAGCCCTTTCAGTACTATGTTGAGTAGCAGTGGTGAGAGGGGGCCCCTCATCTCGTTCCTGATCTTAGAGGAAAAGCTTCCAGCTTTTCATGGTTGAATGTGATGTAAGCTCTGTGTTTGTCTTATGTGGTCTTTCTTATGTTGAAGTATGTTCTCTTTATATCCCCTCTGTTGAGTTTTTATTGTAAATGGGCGCCCATTTATCATTTTGTCAAATGATTTTTCTACATCTGTTGAGATCCTATTTTTATTTCGGTCGTGTGGCATATCACATTGATTTGTGGATGTTAAACTAGCTTTGCATCATTGAAATAATTCTACTTGATCTTGGTGAATTATCTTTTTAATCATTGCTGCTGAAATTGGTTGCCAGTATTTTACTGAGAATTTTTGTATTCATATTCATCAGGGATATTGGTCTACAGCTTTCTTTCCTGGTAGTGTCCTTTCTGGCTTTGGTATCAGCATAATACTGTCCTTAGAAAAATGAATTTGGGAGTGTTCCCTTTGCTTTGATTTTTTGGGGGGACAGGGATAGTTTGAGAAGGATTGGTGTTAAATTCTTTAAGTGTAAAATTCGCCAATGCAGCCATCTGGTCATGGACTTTTCTGTGTTGGGACATTTTTGATTACTGACTGAACCTCCTTAGAAGTAATTGTTCTGTCCAGATTTACTATTACTTCCTGAGACTGGCGTGGTAGTTCATATGGTTCTTAGAATTTTTCCATTTCTTATATGTTTCCCAGTTTGTTGGCATGTAAGGTGTTCATAGTAGCCTCTTAGGATACTTTGGATTTCTGTGTAGTCCGTTTTACAGTTTTTTTTATTCACTTATAATGTTGACTTGGGTCTGCTCATTTCCTTGGTTTAAACTAGCTAAAGGATTGTCAAATCTGTCTTTTCCAAGAACCAACTCTTAGTTTTGTTAATCTCATTGTTTTCATGTTGTGTATTTCATTTATTTCTGCTCTAAACTTAATTTCCTTCATTCTGCCAACTTTGGGTTCAGTTTGTTCTTCTTTTACTAATTTGTTAAGGCATAGAGTTAGTTTGCTTATTTGATATCTTTATTCCGTGGTTTCTTAATGTAGACATTTATTGCTATAAACTTTGCTCTTTGAACTGCTTTTGTTGTATCCCGTAAGTTTTGGTATATTGTAGTTCCATTTTTTTATTTACTTCCCCTTTAATTTCTTCTTTGATATATTAGTTGTTTAGGAGAGTGGTGTTTAATTTCATGTATTCGTGAATTTTCTAGTTTTACCCCTGTTCCTTATTTGTAGTTTCATTGCTTTGAGGTAAGAGTAGATGCCTGTAGGATTTGTCTTCTTGAATTCGCTATGACTTGCTTTGTGGCTTAACATATGGTCTGTGCTAGAAAATGTTCCACGTGCCTTTGAGAAGAATATGTATTTTATTGTTGGATAGAATGTTTTGTTTATGTCTATTGGGTCCACCTGGTGTATGATGTTCAACTCTGCAGCTCCCTTATTAATTCTGTCTGATCTATCCCTTGGTGAGAGGTAGGGAATTAGAATCCCCATCTACTGTATTGCTGTTTCTCCTTTGGCCTGTTAGTTTTTGCTTTAGATTTTCAGGTGCTCCGATGTTTGGTACATAAATAATTACAACTGTTACATCTTTTCGATGGATTGATTCCTTTATCATTACATAATGGCCTTCCTTGTATATTTTTACTGCTTTTGGTTTCAAGTATATTTTTATATCACTTAAGTGTATCTACCACTAATTCTTTGGAATACCATTGGCTTGAAATAACTTTTCCCATCCCCTGACTTGCAGTCTGTGTGTGTCTTCATGGCTAAAGTGAGTCTCTTGTAGGCAGCATATCATAAATCTTGTTTTTTTTATCCATTCAGCCATTCTATATCTTCTGATTGGAGGATTTAATACATTTACATTAAAAGTTTATTGGTAGGTAAGGCTTTACTTTTGCGTTTCTGTTGATTTCTGGCTGTTTTGTTGATCCATTGTTACTTTTTTCATATCCTGCTTTTGTGTTGTGTTGTTTTTTTGGTATCAGTATGCTTTGACTTCTTTAGCATGTTCTTTTGTGTAATTATAGATTTTATCTTGTGCTTATTATGAGGTTTACATAAAATATCTTAAAATTTTGACACCATGGGGCGCCTGGGTGGCTCAGTCATTAAGCGTCTGCCTTCGGCTCAGGTCATGATCCCAAGGTCCTGGGATCAAGCCCCACATCGGGCTCCCTGCTCGGCGGGAAGCCTGCTTCTCCCTCTCCCACTCCCTCTGCTTGTGTTTCCTCTCTCACTGTGTCTTTCTCTGTCAAATGAATAAATAAAATCTTTAAAAAAAATTGACACTGTATTTTAAACTGATAACAGCTTCAATAGATTTCCTAAACTTTATAATTTTACTTCTGCTCCCCCTTACGTTTTAGGTTATTAATGTTAGTTTATATATTTTTTTCATGGTGTAACATGAAAGTGAAAGTAACAGATTTTCACTGAACTTTTAGAGTTCTAAACAAAATATGCATCACCATCACCACAATATAAAATTGACCATATGTGTAGTCCACAATGGACTATATATATTGTCAAATTCTATAAACATATACCATTATTCAGCAAGTTTTATGCTACCTTTTTATGTTTTTGTGATAACTAATATCTTTTAAATTCCACTCGAACTCCCTTTAGCATTCCTTACAGGTAGGTCTAGTAGTGACAAATTCCCCAAGCTTTTGTTTGTTCTGGAAATCTTTCTCTCTCCTTCACTTCTGAAGGACCGCTCTGCCAAGTGTAGAATTCTTGGCTGACTGCTTTCTTTTCTTTCTTTCTTTTTTTTTAAAGATTTTATTTGTTTGACAGAGTGAGAGAGGGAGAGAGAGAGAGAGAGAGAGAGAGAGAGACAGGTTTTTTTTTTTAATCAAAGTCTTCCCTCCTGGCCTGGATCCTTGTTGTTGAGGAACCTGCCTGTAATCCTGTGGCCGTTCCCTTGTATCTAATTGCTCCTTAACCTTGTTGCTTTAAAGAAATCTTTATCTTAGACTTTCGACAACCTGGTTAAAGTGTGTCTTGGCGTAGTAGCCCTATTAGAGTTTGACCTTCTGGGGGCCTCGTGAACCAGGATGTCCGTTTGTGTCCTCAGGTTTAGGGAGTTTGAAAGCTATTTGTTTGTTTCCTCTGGTGGCCCACTCACTACATGTTTTTTGCGTTCTGTGCATTTAAGCAAGCAGTGTCCTCTCCTGGTCTTTACAGGTGGACAGAGAGCTCCTGACCTCTGGCTCCGTTTGGGTTTGTGGACGCACCAGCTGTTGCCTTGCCTTGGGCGGGTGAGGCCTGCTCTCAGGGTCCTCTGGGGGCGCAGCCGCTGCCTAGGCTGGCGTCTGACAAGGGGGTGTGCCCCGGCCCAGTTCAGACAGGACTGCTGTTGCCTCCCAGCCCAACAGGGCGGCTAGATGGGCTCTGGGGATGCCTGGGTGCTCTAGATCCTAGGCCCGTCTTGCTTACCGTCGGCTCTGGTGCCCGAAGCAGCAGCAGGTGGGGCTCTGGGTTAGTTTCTGTGCCTGGGTGGGGCCTGGGCCAAATCAGGCAGTACTGTGCACGGAGCGCCCTGACACCAAGGGGCCGGGGTGCTTCTCTGCACTCAGGTGAAACCAGCCGAGCTTTCTTCTAGCATCCCTGGAAGCAAGGCCAATGCAGGAGCTGTGTAGCTTCCTGCCTGTCTGTTCCATGTCCTGTCGGTGGGCTGGGGGCTGCAGCCACAGTGCGTGGGACTACGAGCTAGTCCCCAGACCAGTGGAGAATTAGCTGCAGTGCCCATAAGGCTCTGATCCGAGGTGGCCCGTGTCCCCAGTGCTCTGGCTGAGCAGGGCCACTGGCTGTGTCCTGCAGACGGTCACCCTCGTCCTCTGCTATGCACTCCAGGTGTTCTCGCAAGACTTCTTGGCCCGGCAGGGCTGGGCTGACTCCGCTTCCCTGCCTGGCAGGACCCAGGCTGCCTGCCGCGTTCTGCTCAGGAGGGGCCGCCGGCTGCCGTCCACCCCTGCCAGGGCCAGCCAGGGTCTTTGTTGGAGATCCAAACAAAGCAGAGCTGCGTGCCCCCAAACTCACGAGTCGGTACCCCTCACTGGTTCTGGAGAAGGGTGGCAGGCGGGTCGGCCCAGCTATTTGGGTGCCGCAGGCGGGCAAGTCAATTTGCCAAGATCCACGTTGGGTGTAAGCTGAGTGGGGGCTGCCAGAAAGCCACCTGTAAAATGAGGGAGCTGGATATCCAGCCTGGGTTTTTCCCGCCGGCGGGAACCTGCGCTGGCCGGGGCTGCGGTGGAGGTGGGGGAGGTGCTCGGCCTGCGGTCACCACTCTCTCCTGTCGCACAGGGTCCGCCGTGGTCTTGGGCAGGGGGCTGCTTCTGCCCTCGTGCCGTAGACCCCGTCAGTGGTGTCCGGTGTGAGACTAGTTTAGTGGTTGTGCTGGGGGGGGGGCATGGTCAGAAGCGCCCCGCACCACCACTCGCCCACCCTCACTGTCCATGAGTTCATAACACACACAGACACGCAGATGTGCTGTTTGGTTCCTCTCCATCGACACGTACTGTAAAAATTTTAGGGAAAGGAGCAATACAAGTATTTATAAGTAAAGGGATAAATATCGAAAGTCTTTAAAATGTGGATCCTACTGACCTGCCTCCTTTTCTTGATGAGAATCTCTCTCTTCACACTGAGTGGAATTACATGCGGCTCATGGGCACAAGGAATACCGGGAGGCTCATGATAGAGCAGCCAGACTGACAGAACCCTTGACCTTTTCAAAACCCTACGCCCTGCTCGTGAGAGACCCAGAAAGGAGTGGCCAATCCCACGTGCCATGTGCTCTCCAGAACCAGGGGACCCAAAAACAAGGCACTACCTGTGCTGGGCACGGGCAGAGGTAGAGAACGAAAACCCCTGAGACCCCCCACCTGCCCCCAAGAAGGTCAGCTGTGTAACCCCTACTGCTTTTAAACAGATTGTATTTATCTTGAGTCCTAACGGCAAAATCCAAGGAGTCCTCAGGGCACTGTTGTAGATTCAGCAGGAAACCTCGCTCGTCAGCTCCAGGTGCAGGCTTTGCTTTCTCTTCCCTGTTTGTGTGTCGGGGACGGTGCTCATGCTCAACCACCTGATAGTGACTCATCTGTATACAGTCCTCAGTGAGCCCTGGGACTTCACAAAGAGAAAGTGTTCCACTTCTTTCTTTCTTTCTTCTTTCTCCTTTCCTTTCCTTCTTTCTTTTGCAGTTGAGTTTAGCTTTTGTTCCTGGAAGTGCTGCTGTGTGATCCAAATTTGTCGTAACCTCATCATTTTTATCCCAAAGTGTCTGTTTCAGGGTGGAGCCTGGGGATGAACAGTCCGTGGTAACTGCAGCAGGGACACTGTGTGCTGAGACGAGGCATCACGTGCAGTTTAGGCGTCACTCTCCCTCTGAACAGCATGACCCCCCTCTGTGTGCGGCTTGATGGCGGGCCGCAGACCCTGGGCTGCATGTGAAACTTGGTAGACGACCGGCTTCTGATGCTGTGTCCCCGTAAATCCAGGGTGTCTGTGCTAGTTTGCCCCTAACAGGCACCATGTGTAACATGCCAAACTTTTGCTTCGTAGAATGCTTTGATCTTCAGTTTATTTTTGAACCAAAAATAGTCCAGTTGGCTTAAGGGTAGTAACATTGCAGCAAACAGACACAGGCATTTATGTTTTCACGTCTCTTAGTTTTAGGAAATGTTTTCTCAAGGCCAGAGTGAAAAGTTCACAGAGGAGTGTCGAACACCGTTTCCAAGAGAAAAGTCTAATTTTAGAAACTTCCCCTTTGTGCCCCAGAACTTGCCTTTGAACACATCGCTTCATAGATCTGTCCTGCAGGCACAAGTTGAAAAGTGCATTCTGTCGGACCTCGCCGTTCCGTCCCCCGTGCCTTCAAACCCCACGGTGACTGAGGGGGCGTCCCTGCGGGGAGAGCCCGCAGATGCTCAGTGATCCACTCACCCCACTGTGGGCACACGGATGGCGGTGCCTGGCGTGGGATCTACGGTTCCGAGTTACGTGGCAGCGGGTCACGTCCCGTGAACCCCACGGTGTCCTTCTCAGTTAGCTTTGCGAAGTTGTCTCGATGAGCAGGAACTTCTCAGAAGGGGGAACCCTTCTAGCTCATCTCCCCCGGTGAGTTCTTACCTACGGGATGTTTCGCTAGATGACAGTGACTCTCAGAACGTGTGTGTGTTCTTAGATGTCAGCCCTGAGAGCAGCCCTGAGAGCAGCCCTCGTCTTCCTGAATGCACTGGTACGGTGTTTGTGTTTCCCTTCCATTTCCTTAGGACTGTGACGGCTGTGGTCAGGTGCCGCCTTCCGTGAACCCCCCACAGTCAGCCAAGGCCAGGGAGCAGGACCTGGCTCTGTGTGTGGGGACGGCATGGCTCCCTCTGACACCAGAAGACCTCTGTCAGCCTTGGGCCACCGCATGGCCACAGGTGACCAAGAAGGGAGGGCATGTCCCCAAGCACAGTGAGTGCACGCAGGGCTGAGCCCAGAGCTGGAGGGCCTCCCCCAGAGCCACGGTAGGCCCGGGAGCTGGCAGGGTCTCAAGGGACCAGTGCTCCTCGAGTTGCCCAGGAAAGGGTAGAGCCCACATCCAAGCGGGGAGGAAGAGGGAGGAGCTGAGCAGCGTCCTGCCTGCCGCAGGGGCTGGAGCTCCCAACAAGGACTGAGCCTCCCCCTCTCAGTGAGGAATAAAGCCTTCGCAGGAAGACCAAAAGGCACGTCCTGTAGCAAATGGTACAAAGCCAACTGTGAGCAGTAGTGTTTGTCCCCGAGTTACCTAGATAGAAAGGGAGATAAGACGCATGTGTGTTCCCACTGCAGACAGAGGTTGTAAGCAGAGAACATGTGAAAACACAGCAGAAACCTGCCGACTCAGGGGCTCTGTCCCTTGGCAGACGGCAGTGCGTCCCCCGCGGAGGGTTTGGGTGTGGTTTGCTGCGTCCTAATTCCTGGCGCTCAGCTGGGCACACAGCTCTCCGTCCACAGCTGACTACACCCAGAGTGTGTGCGTCCAGGCCCGTTCGGGAGCTCCTGATGCTCCTAGGGTGGCCGGGACGTCGCCGGTCCAGTGGAAGTTCCCTAGGTGTGACGGCGTGCATGTGGCGACTCAAGCACAAGGCCTCCGTCCGCATGAGGCCGCGTGCTCGTTCAGTCCTGATGTTCGTATTCTAGTAAGTAAATCTGCTTTCACTGTGAAATAGCAGTGACGGCAATCCTAAAACCCTTGCATGCCTTACTGGTTGTAAACTGGCTGTTTTTTTCCATTATTATGAAGTTAAAGAATTTTTAGAACTTCCTTGAGATAGCTAAACTTTTCAAGTTTTCCTCTTTAGGGAAAAGGCTACCGTAAAGAAATTGATTCTAGGTAATCTTGCACCCAAAACAAGGGTTTTACTTAGAGAGGTTTTCTGTTTTGCTTTTTAATAAGTCTTTCTATACGTACTTTGTTAACGTACTAGTTTCCCCGCAGCGGCTGATGGGAGGCCAGGTTCCTGTGCGAGCCTGGTGCCTGTAGGTTGGATTAGATCAGTGGGTAGATGGTCCATGGTAGGAACTTCTTTTCTCTGGGGGCCAGGTTGGTGGGGAGGACATAAGCATTAGCAGCCATTAAAACATGAATAGGGGAAAATAAAACATGTGCTGATTTTAAGCCGCAGGGGTTTTGTGCAGGTTTCTGGAGGCAGACTGTTCTCTTGGGCCCTGGCAGCATTTTGAAACTGTTGGCTCCTACCGACGGGTGTGGGTTTCGGTCCTGTCTCTTCTGTAGTTCCCAGGAAGGGGATCTCAAGGTGAGCTGGCGTCTCTGTGCCTCCGGGGTTGTGTGAGGACGTGAGTGTGCATATGTTGGAGGCGCTTTGCGAGTGTCGGCCTGTGTGGTGGTGCAGGTGCTGTGGTTGGGAGCGGAGGCCGTGAGCTCTCGGCGATCGGGATCACGGCTCGGCTCCATCAGAGCTGCCCGGTGGTTCGGCCCCCCCACGCCTGCTGTCCCCTCACCCCGTCCACCCCGCACGCATCCGCGTAGACCCGATCCATGCTGGGCTCCGCCACGGACGGCGGGAGCTTCGGGCCTCACGGGGCCCAGAGGATGCTCGTAGGATGCTGACAGCCACTGGAAAGGCAGCTGTGGTGGATGATGAGCATGCTGCGTTCGGATGCCGTGGGGGCACTCAGAGCGGGAGAGCCACAAAGGAAGCCGCCCCTGGACGCGCTGGGCCGCCGCGATGCTGTCAGGTGGGCCGAGAGAGGACAGACGCGTCCCTGGGGCCTCTACTGGGGAGGGGGCGCGTGCCCCTGATGCGATGGCGGGGAGGGGGCCGTAACCATGGTGACCTCGGGCGAGCAGATCTTGGCCAGGCCTGGGACAGGCATCCCGTCCTGCTCCCGAACACCACACAGCAGCTACGTGAGAAGGAGGGGAAGCTGTGCGGCTGGGCCCCAGGGGCCCTGCGCTTCTGTCCTGCCCCGGCTGCCTCCATAGGCTCCAGGATGGCCGTGCTCCCCGTGAGACACACAGGCTCCCTCCCGAGAAGAGACACTGATGCGGACACACCGGTCTCCATTCCCACTGTGCACATTGGCAAACATGCTTTCTGCCGCCTCCGGTGTTTGCCAGAGACCCGTGTGTCTGAGACACGAGCTCGCAGGCACACAGAGCGGGGCCGGGGCTGGGGAGCCCCACACTCCACCGTCCTCCCTCCTCTGTGTCCCACGGAGTTCATGACCAAGTCTGAACTCTGAGCACAGGATTCAGGTCTTCAGGGGAAACCCGGGTTGGTTTCCAACTCTGTAGGCCCCAGGGTTCACTGTGGGGTAAAATGACACACTGTCTCTGGGATACTCAGTAAAGCATAGTCCCAGAAGATGGTTTCATCCTCAGGGGCTTCGAGTCCCAGCGTCTTTGTTTGGGCGCTCGCGTGCTCATCTGCTTTGTTCTGCCGGCCTCGGCTGAGGGCCTCACGCAGGCATCAGTCCGCCCTCGCCAGGCCACGCCTCTCCCCATCTGCAGCTCTGAGTCAGCAGTCAGCCAGAAAACCACATAATAGAACTTGTCAGCAGTGTGTCTAAAATTAAAGCAGTTTTCTTCCTTAATACGGGCTGAGAGGCTTTTTAAATCTCAACTGATTCAAGTTTTTTTTTATTTTTCTTTGGTCGTTATGGGCTTTGAGAAAACCGTACAAGTTCATGATGGGTGCACCTAATCTCTTGGGGAGCCCAGAAGTACATGGAATCTCAGGACGAACCTGGTCCCTCCCTTCCCTTCCCAGTAATTCCCCAGGAATATTACTGGAGCAACTATCCCAGAAGGGTGTGTGCAGGGTGTCCTGGCAGCTTGCTTTGAGGACTCGACTGCAGAATGCCTATGTTTTGTGCGGTCCTGGATGTTGCTGCGGACAGAGCCTGGAGCTCTGGGCAGTGAGACCGTCCTGTCTGTGTTCCCCTGGCTCCGGAGCCAGGCGGTAGCTTGGCCGGGTGCTTCTCCGGGGTGGGAGTGGAGGCGGCAGTCAGGAGGGCGTGAGTGGGCGCTCAGGGACTCCCTTCTCAGGTGACACTCCGTTGAGTCAGGCCGGCTGCTGGCCAGACTCCGTTCCTCTCCTGGTGTTGCTCAAGCGTCTTCACGACATGGGGGCATGCTTCCCCAAAACTGAGCAGTCCCAGAGATCCCTAAATCCTAGAGAGCCGGGCAGAAGCTCTCCTCCTTAACATGTAGACTGAGAGGTCGCAGAGCGTCAGCTACCCTGCCCTACCTGCGCTTAGAAGGGGGTCTCTAAGTCAGGTCTCCGCACAAGGGAAGTGGAGTCAGGCTTCACCATGCGGGGAGGCCCATCGAAGAACCCAGGGGCACACGTTAACCCCATCGCCGTGTGCAGCCCCACGTCCTTCATGCTCACCTTTGTTAGGTTTCATGGAATGGACGTCCCACAACCTTCCCAGCCCTGCCCCCATCAGCGTGCATCTTCTTGTAACCAGTCTGCAGTGAACAGACACACACACACACACACACACACACACACACACACACACACACAC